>NC_092420.1:45654190-45983357 GCF_040894005.1 Engystomops pustulosus
AGGGGGTTCATTTGCCTGACGACTTCTCTTTAAGTAGTCATACACAACAATAAAAACAGAGGTGCAAAGTGTTTGTAGTAAAACTAGATGCGCAGAAACACCTTGATCCAGCTATTTCAGGAACAGGCTTCAGTCACCATAAAATCTTATTTATTTCATCAGTTTAAACGGAACGACATTGTTCATTTCTAAAACATTTCGGACGTGGCAACGTCCTTTGTTATGGATAATCTCTAATCTACCAGTGCACTGTTTTAAAGGTAATAGGACATATCACGTGATAATGACATCAGAAGTGGGAGGTGTACTTCACGACATACCGAGTATTGAGTGGAATCCTGGAATAACAGGTGAGCATTAATTATTTATTTGCGAATAACCGCATACAAACCGCATGTGAAAAACATCCACTAAAATATAAGCTCACTGGATCCAGATTCCATTCAGGACGCAAATTTACCAGTACTATATACAAACATTTAAGTGACATCATGTACAAATGATCCAAAAAGTGCATATACATATACAGTGAGTCAACCTGTCTGTTTTGAGCATTGCGAATGTGAGCTGTAGCTCTGCTGACATTTTTGACTTCTTGGTTCCCAACTTCATTTATATGTTACAGTAACTTTGTTTTGAATTTTCTGGTCGTGCAGCCTACATAAAGAACATTGCAAATGGTACACTATCACATAAATAGCATTATCACTATTACAAGTGAGATGCTGCTTTATGTGATACATTTTAGTGCCTGTGTTATTGTGAAAGGTTTTTGTTGGAGTGATAAAGGAGCAGATTCGACATTGCCTAGAGCCACAACAGTAGAAACCTTGGCTATTTAGCCATAATGTTTTCAACTTTCACAGGTTGTTCAGATGGACAAACATTGTGAGTTTCCTGAACATTAACGTCTAACATAAAATGTCTTTTCATAGTAAGATTGCGCATGAATTTATTGATGTCATAAATGGTTGAAAACAAATCAAAGTTTTTTGTTTGGACAAAGTTCATTCCAAGTGACAAAACCTCCCTTTAATCAACTGTCATATGGTGAGATGATAAATTTACAACACCCAGGGGTTTCTTTATGTTTTGTGGTTTTCCTACTCCGTAAATTGCGGGCTGATGGTTCCGGGGCGCTTGTGTTTGTGCCCTCCCCTGCGTATTTTGAGGTTTCTTCCCTTCCCTGTGTGTTTTGTTTTTTTTATTGCGTTTTTGTTATAAATTTTGTATAATATGAATTTTTTCTTTTGTATTAACCTGAATCCAAACAGTCATGTGTACCATCTCAGGGATCTTGATCAGAGGATGTCAAACTAACATGTCAAGTTGAGTGGGACAGTCTTTTCATTTTTTAAATTGATCTTGGTTTTTGATTAGGACGCTCCCATCGCCCCCACTCATAAACCTGATCATGCGTGTAGCCAAAAACATCTCTTTGAAATGTATTTCTTTTGTAACCACGATGTCATCCTCCATATCAGCAATTAACTTATGTATTTTTTCATGTCTTCATAATAATCCATTATTGTTTTGTCATTTTTAAGTGATTCCTGAGAATCAGAAATGTCTATTTTATATCTTTTCATTTGCTTTCCTCATACTTCATAATGATTTGCATGAGAGCTAGTGAGCATTCTGACAGCCTAAGATTCCATTCCTTGATGAAGTCATTAGAATAAATGTGTGTTGGGACTATTTTTTAAACCTAGCCCTCTAAGTATCATACCTTTATTCACATCATTTTGTAGGGTGGTGAAATCCGACCATGTACATCAGGTGGCTGTATAAAGGCTGTTGTGCTCCTTTACAAATGCATTATGAATAATTTCATGTACGTAAGAGATGTCCAGATACTGAAATCTACCCACAAGCCATAGTAAATTAGTAAGATCTATTCCTTCCAAAGTGTGCATGGAAGAAAATGGAAAACAAGAGGGAATGGGGGGGGATTTATGCCTCTAGTGTTTTTCAGCTAGAAACTGGCGGAACCTGTCTTTCGCTGCGCCAGATTTATCACAGTCAGGATTTATCACAGTCAGGATAAGACTGTCAGTTCCTACTTATCCTGTGATTAGCAATTGCGGTGTTTAGCAATTTTTGCTAAATGACCCAATGTTTTCATTGCTTTCATTTTGAGGACTGTCCTCTGTATTACATTAACCCCGGTGCATGGAGAGGGCTCGCGGGCCGAGCCCTCTCGATAGCCGGTAAATCTTTGCTGCATATTGCAGCAAAGGCTTACCGGTAACACCCACGATCGGTGCCGGCACCGATCGCGGGTGTTTTCCTGCTGATCGCCGCCGGCAAAGGTGCCGGCGGCTTCAAAAAGATGGCGGTGCATGATAACAGCTTTCCGTACAGTCAATACAAACGAGTAAGAAAAAACTGTACGAACACCTCAACATATAAAGAACAGTCACAAATCCTTAAGGATCGGTTCACACAAAAGGGCTATCCTCTCCATCTCATTAAGGATGCCTATAAGAGGACAAAAGCTCTCACACAGGATGAATGCCTACTTCCATCAACCAAACACATCCGCCAAGAGAATGATTGTAATCTCAACTTCATAACCACATTCTCTTCAGATCATAAGTTTATCAGATCCACCCTGGAGAAACACTGGCCTATACTCCAGAAGGACCCATACCAGGCCAAGACACTCTCAAAGAACCCCAGGTTAACCTACAGGCGTGCCCCAACCCTTAAAAGTCTTCTAGCACTCACTCGGATGCGGACCACCGAGAGGAATGCTACCCTCGGCTTCACCCAAGCAACTCTATTTCCATCACTTAAAGGCAACTTTAGGTGTAATGGCCCCAGGTGCTTAACGTGTGGAATCATGCAGCATAAGGCACAGACCTTTATGTCACATTCCACGTCAGAAATTTTCCAGATCAGACAAATTCCACATTTGTCAATTGTGCTTCGGACCATGTGGTTTACTTATTGGAGTGCCCCTGCACTCTCCAATACGTAGGTCAGACCTCCCAACCATTTAGGGAGAGGATCAACACATATCGCAGCAAAACCAAAGCAGGCTACATGCTGCATAGCGTGTCTAGGCATTTTAAACTTCACCACGACAGAGACTTCACCCAAGCCAAAGTCCGTATCATAGAACAAATTTCTAAACACCATCCTAATAGGCTCACTCAGCTAGTAAGGAGAGAAAACTTTTGGATTTTCAAATTAAATACTATGAGCCCCTTTGGTTTAAACAAAACAATGGAAAAAATATAGATACCTCTCCATCATCCATCCCTACATTCCATGTGTTAATGCTCCCCGTCCATGGATATACATTTTTAGGGCCAGAAAGTAACCCATACGTACCTGATCTACCCCTTACTCCCAGATTCATTACTCTCATCTTTCCCCCCCCCTCCCTCCTTACAAAAAAAAAATAAAAAAATGTCCATCTTGTAAGCACGCCCACTCACAAAGCCTTATAAGGCTTCCACCTCCTGGCTGTCAGCAGTCACTTTCAACAATGCTGCCAGACAGTACAGACCTCAGACCAAGTAAGTCCTCTACTCTAACCTGCACCCAGCCTACTTACTTCTTGCCAGTCCATACCTTAACTGAGACTACTCCTGTTTTCAGCATAACAGAGACCTCAGCAACAAACAGCCTGCTAAATACTGGTCTTTTTCCCCAGTGCTCAGCTTTGAAGGTTAGCAGCTAATTAACAACAGGTCTACTATTTGACATCAATTAAACTCTTAGGTTCCTCATCTAATCAAATTATTTATCCCTCCAGTGTCAATATTGTTTACATATAGAACATCCCATGTGCTCCCCCCAAATATAAAAAGGTTAGTAGATCTATTACTATACAGTGGATTGAGATGTATACACCCCAGCTGTGAAAACTTATACCTACAAGGTCACGATTTAAAATCAATTTTCTGTTTACAAATGCCTCATAGTCGAGTATCTTTACTGCAAATATTTATTGTATGTTGTACTGATATATCAATCTCCAGTATCTTATAACAATTTCGAATATGCGTACTGCTTTTTATTTGTATCTATTTTTATTTGTATCTATTTAATCTTTATTAATCTCTATATATTATTTTTATATATATTTTTTATTGTTCTTTTCCACCTATTAATCTATATGTATTTATACTTTCATTATGGTATAACAACCCTATGTGTGTATATGTATATATATATATGTAATAGAGTAGAACTTGATACAATGTTTCTACACATTACAGAAGCCTATGGACCTGAAGAAGGGATAAATCCGCCGAAACGCGTTGTCCTACTTGTTTTATCCAGTCTTTTATGTAAACCAGTTGTGACAATAAATGTTAATTATTTATTATACAAATTTTCTTGCATCACTGTCAAGCAATCAGACCTACCTCTGCCCTTAGCAGCGCGACCGACTACTGGTTACTCCTTCCAGAAAATGATCTGTTACTTTCAGGGTTTCCTCCCTGTTAACCAGAGGACGCAGCAGCTTTTGTCAAACTACACCTCTGAGATTCCCATCCACACAATCCAGAAAGGCCCTCATTCAAAAACATCACCTTCCCACACCCATGGAGCGCGGTGTTACACGCTAAAAACTAGTTCTCCTACAGCAGTGATGGTGTGTGCCAAAACTGAAACGCAAAATGTACCTACTTATCGAAAAGTGCCAATAAGGCAATTCAAACAAACTGTTTTAGTAACAAAAATATCATATAGTAAAATATTTTATCCTAAAAGAAAAAAAACACAATAACGGCGCTTAAAAGGTTGTATTTAACATACTTTTGAACACTTAACCCCTTCACGCTCCGCGGCGGATATATCCGCCACGGAGCGCAGTGACTTAGCGCTCAGTGGCGGATATATCCGCCACGGCGCTTATGCCGGCTCGGCTCTGGATCAGAGCCGAACCGGCATCGGGAAACACGGGGTGCCGGCTGTAACTAATAGCCGGCACCCCAGTGTAACACCCGCGATCGGAGTTGTCTCCGATCGCGGGTGCTTAACCCTTTAGATGCCGCGGTCAGCGCGACCGCGGCATCTAACAAGCATCTGGGGTGTCTTTCCCCCACGATCGGCCCCCCCGAACCGTTTTCGGGGGGCGCCGATCGTTGCTATAGTAACTCTGGGGTCCGATCTGGACCCCAGAGTTACTAGCAAGAATTGCCAGTAAGATGGCGTCTGTGACGTCATCTTACTGGCACAGTGCCAGCCTATGCAAGTGCATAGGCTGACACTGATAATACTCTGCAATACATGAGTATTGCAGAATATTATCATGAAGAAGCAATCAGAGGATTGCTTCTTCATGTCCCATGGTATAAAAGTGAAAAAGTAAAAAAAAAAGTTATTCAATAAAAAAATAAAGTCATAAATCACTAAAAATGCCCCAAACCCCCAAAACATATAAAGAGACATATAACTCAAAAAAAAAGTCTAAATCATAACACAAACCCCACATATATAGTATCACCGCGTCCGTAACAACCCGTAGAATAAAAGTAAATCATTATTGAACCCGCACGATAAACGCCGTAAAAAAAAACTGTTATAAACCCTCCAAAAATTATGATTTTTACCTTTTCAATCCCACAAAAAATGCTATAAAATGCGACCAAAAAACCATATGTACTTAGACATGATACTGGTGCAAAGTACAACATGTCCCGCAAAAAACAAGCCATCAACCAGCTCCGTAGCCAAAAACGTAACAAAGTTATGCCACTTGGAAGATGGCAATACAAAAATTATAGATTTTTCCCCACATTAGGGTTTTGTTTGACAAATTTAGTAAAACGTAAGAAAATATATTCATGTCTGGTATCCCCGTAATCGTATCAACCCATAGAATAAAGCTAACAGGATTATTAGTCTATACGGTGAACACCAAAAAAAAAAAAGTCAAAAATCCAGTACAGAATTGATGCTTTTCTACTCCTGCCCTCAAAAAAAGTTCCTAAATTTTCAACAATAGGTGATACCAACCCCAAAATGGTAACAATGGAAAAAGCATCTCATCCCGCAAAAAAAATGCCGTCACATGGCCCCAATAACGAAAAAGCGAAAATTTTATAGCCTTCAAAAGGGGCCAATGAGGAAACTAAAATCCTGGCAGCTGCAGGGCTCTCCTTCCCTTCTGCGTCTCGCTGTGCGCCCATAAAACAAGTCACAGCCACATGTGGGGGGTCTTTGTACTCAGGAGAAATTGCAGAACAAATTGTATGGTGGGTTTTCTCTTTTTATATTTTGGAAATGTGTAAATTTTAGTGCTAAATGAACGTATAAGGGAACAGTATGACCATTCTAAATTTCACCTCCATTTTGATTCAATTACTATGAAGATCTCAAGGGGTTAACAATCTTCGTAAAAGCTGTTTCTGATAGCTTGAGGGGTGCAGATTTGAAAATGGGTAGATTATATAGGGGGTTTTGATGCTAAATATGTAAAATTTCATTCAAAACTGTATTTATCCCCAAAATAGTCAATTCTGAAAATCTGGAAAAGCGCTATTCTATTTGTAAGCCGCGTGACATCAAAATAAATTATCCAGACATTTCAGAAATTATGAAAATGTAAAGTAGACAAATGGGAAATGTTATTCAGCAACTTATTTAGGTGGTAAATCGATCTGCCTGAAAACGCAATGATTTAGAATTTCGAAAATGGCAAATTTTTCAAAAAATTTATCATATTTTCTTTTTTTTGTAAATAAACGCAAAACTTATCTGCCAAAATTTACCACTAAAATGAAGTACAACATGTGGGGAAAAAACAATCTCAGAATCGTTTTGATAAGTAACAGTGTTCAAAAGTTATAACCATATAAAGCGAAGCAAGTCAGAATCCAAAAAATCGGGCTGAGCCTTAACCTGCAAAATGGCTGCGTCCTTAAGGGGTTAAAGGAATCTGGCATATCGACAGTTATTTACTGCATCATTGACCAACTATGACCTATCTTTGGAGCTTCTCTTTGGGTCTGCCCTCGAACAGGACTGCTCCTGTGTACTGGCAGACAACTACTACAATACGGTCCCCTATGTACAAGGATAGAACTACTACAATACTGCCCCCTATGTACAAGGATAGAACTACTACAATAATACTCCCTATGTACAAGAATATAACTACTATAAGACCACTCACTGTGTACAAGAATATAGCTACTATAATACTGCTTGCTATGTACAAGAATATACAGGCAGTCCCCGGGTTACGTACAAGATAGGTGTTCTGTAGGTTTGTTCTTAGGTTGAATTTGTATGCAAGTTGGAACTGTATACTTTATCATTGTAACCCTAGCCAAATTTTTTAGTGTCGCTGTAACAATTGGATTTTAAAAATGTTGGATTCTCATAAGAACCAAGATTAACAATAAAGCTTCATTGAAGACACCTTTGATAACTGTTATAGCCGTTTATTGTAGCCCAGGGCTAAAGCACAGTAAATTGGCAACATTCAGAGGTCCATTTGTAACTAGGGGTCATCTGTAAGTCAGGTGTTCTTAAGTAGGGGACCGCCTGTAACTACTATAATACTGCCCCCTATGGACAAGAATATAACTATCATAATACTGCCCCCTATATACAAGGATATAACTACTATAATACTGCCCCCTATGTACAAGAGCATAACTACAATAATCCTGACCCCTATGTACAAGAATATAACTTCCATAATAGTGCTCCCTATGTACGAGAATACAACTTCTATAATACAGCCCCCTACGTACAGGAATATAACTACTATAAGACCGCTCCCTGTGTACAAGAATATAACTACTATAATACTGCTCCCATGTACAAGAATATAACTACTATAATACTGCCCCCTATGTACAAGAATATAACTACTATAATACTGCCCCCTATGTACAAGAATATAACTACTATAATACTGCCTGCTATGTACAAGAATATAACTACTATAATACTACCCCCTATGTACAAGAATATAACTACTATAATAGTAGTATCACACACAGGGATACCTACTCTATGGAGTCCCAGAATTTAGCCCTTAAACTCCGCCCACTTCCACAAAATGGCGTCCTAACGCTAAATTTACTCCACACAATCTTGGCACCCAGTCCACACTGCCATCACCCACAAGTTACTTACGCACAGAAGGCCGTAGCACCTAAACCACACAGACCATGCACCCTGATGATTACACAGCACATGCACTCACTACTTACCACACTACTACAATGATAAATTCACACAGAACATGCAATCGCTTACTACATGGACTATGCTAAAAATGACTTCTGGTAACGTAATTCCCTTCAGAGACTCAGATTCTTTAAGGCTACAAGCAGAGGCTTATTAAAGTTAACACTTTAATTTATATAAAAAATGCAGTACACTCAAAGAATAAAATTGTTAGATAAAATGAAAAAGATTAAAAAAAACAATACACATACAATACTTACAAACAGTTAGGTTAAAAGGACACAAAAAACTCTTGCTAGTGAAATATGAAGAAATTCTTTGGCCCGTGGACAGGGCATAGATAGCGATCCAGTCTTATAGTGTGATAGAGTCCTCAGAACTGAACAACACCATGTGGCTGTTTCACTAATTTAAACCCAGGGGATTTTTGACCCCCACCCCTGGCTGTGATGTCACTGTGGAGGGGGAGTTTTTCTATCCCCCTCCCACCAGTGAGGTACTCTTTGGGTCTGGGATTTTTATCAAAACCCCATAACTTTTGATTGGAAGATGGCACAATTGTGCCATGGCTTCCAACCAAAAGAGTATGTTATTCCCATCAACCACATACCAAACTCGGGGTGTCTTAGCCTAATATCAGGGGTATTCTGCTATTGGCTGCCTTCCCCAGGAGCTAACATTCTGATTTTCGCTCTAGGAGTGTGTCTAGACCCCATATCCGCCCAGTGCCTCTTCCTGGCTGGTTATAAAACTGGTCAAATGGAGTCTAATGACTCAGAACAGGGAAGAATGAAACACCACAAAAGAAAGAAAAATAAAAAAAATAAAGCAAACTATAGAGTGGTAATATTATGACAACAAGTATATAACTACTATAATACTGCCCCCTATGTACAAGAATAACTACTATAATACTGCCCCCTATGTACAAGAATGTAACTACTATAATACTGCCTCCTATGTACAAGAATATAACTACTATAATACCGCCCCCTATGTACAAGAATGTAACTACTATAATACTGCCTTCTATGTACAAGAATATAACTACTATAATATTGCTCCCTAGGTACAAGAATATAACTACTATAATACTGCCCCCTAGGTACAAGAATCTTACTACTATAATACTGCTCCCTATGTACAAGAATATAACATACCATAATACTGCTCCCTATGTACAAGAATATAGCTACTGTAATACTGCCCCCTACGTTCAAGAATATTATTACTATAATACTGCTTCCTATGTACAAGAATATAACTACTATAATACTGCCTCCTATGTACAAGAATATAACTACTATAATACTGCCCCCTATGTACAAGAATGTAACTACTGTGAAAAGTCCCTGATCAGTAGTAACTCCTACTTTGCTTTTAAATTGAATTGCGTTTTAAAAAATGCAAACTGCTCAATAATGGCAAAATAAATAACTAGAAGATTTGCAGCAGTCCTATGTTATTAATGAATAAAAAAAATAGACAACTACATATATAGGGAGCTACTGGGTTTAACAGCCCAGTTTTAAGTTTCAACAGAACTGCTGGGATACCAGACCGCATATATTACACAGGACTGCTGCAGTATGTCTGCTTTCTTTCCTCGTATACTGGACTGCTACTATTTTCCGTATGTCAAGCAGACAGTCCTGTATTATGTGTCATACCTTATACATGACTGTTTTACATTGAGGAAGAGGCAGCAGTCCTATGTAACGAAAGAAAGCTGTCTAGCTACAGGAGGACTGTGTAACTTATGGAGCAATAAGATGCAGCAGTCTGTTACTCAAATGGCTTTTGCACCATGAAATGCTGCATTTTACACAGGACGGCTGTAGTCTATTGTTCCATAGTTTACTCAGGACTGCTGTATTTCCTTCAATGTGACACAAACAGTACAGTGTAAAATGTTTTTATACTTTTTACAGGACTGCCTGAAGGAGGGTGAGGCAGTAGTCCTATGTATGTAACTTACATAGGACTGCTGCTTTTCCCTCAATGTAAAGGAGACAGTCCTGTGTAAGTACAATAGCGCAGTGCTATACACAAGACTGTCTTATAGGGATTGGGATCCTGCAGTATGTACACTATACAATGAGTGAATAAGCATCAGGGCTGACACAGGGGGCTAAATGTAAGTGGAATGAGCAGAACTGAAGGGTCGCCCACCAGCTATCTCACATCCAGGACTCCTGTGCTGCATTGTTCTCTTATCTTCAGTTCTTCCTGATGACAGGTGGGAAGAGAGCAGGGGCTGTGGAAGGAGACTCTGTGTGAGTGTCCAGTGTCAGTGACTCCGCCCACATGTAACCTTTGACCTTTGTGGCAGTCTCCGTGCTGCTGCCTGCTGAAACATGTGTAAGGCTGTGAGCAGACAGCAGCACTAGGACACAGGAAACTCCATAGAGACCTGACACCTTCACAGCAGTGGTTCAGGCATCGGCACGCGTGCCATAGGTTCGCCACCATTGTCCTAGAGCATAACACCATCAGTTATGCTGCCTGACATAGGTTTCTTAACTCATTCTTCCCAAAATCAATTAAAGTATAGAATTAAAAACTGTTACAAAAAGTATTGAATTAATAGTAAAATCTTTAACACCTGCCCAAAACCCCCTTTCTTTCCCAAAATAATCTACAATAGTGTATGTTGCACTGTGTCAAATCTGATTGTGGAATGTGAGTACGATCGATCTATGGGGCACATTTACTAGGGTCCTTGTGCCAGTTCTCAGGTTGACTTTGCACGTTCTTTCATGTGCAAACTGCTGCACTTGTATTTAAGAAGTGCCCACATGCGTGTCGCATGCAACCCTTTTGCGTCTGCAGTATTCTTCGAGCAACACTAGTTTTGTTACTGAAATGGTGTTACGGTACACAGTCGGACCTTGCACCACATATAACATGCAAAGTCCAACAGAAATGTGTTGCACATTCCATGTTAATGGTGCACCAAAAAAATGTCGGGGAAGTGCAGGGGTGCCAGATTCATAAAGAACATGGCGACCTCTGCACACTATCATTTTATGTTATATGTTATTACTTGTATGTGTACTTTTATGTGATCTATGCTCAGAGTAGTATTGTACAAAGCAATTCCCTCAAGGAGAATTTTATGGTATGGTACATTTATTTACTTTAACCTTAAAGGGGTTTGCCCATTAAAGAAAATTCTCAAATTTAGATCCTATAGTGATGTTTACACAATAAAGATAATTTTTAACCCCCTTATTTTACAATTTTACTCAGGTTTATTGCCGTTTTAGTTCCTATAGTTCAGTGATGGTCAGTGTAAAATTCCAGAATGTGGGCGGGGACTCCAAACAGACTTCATGATCCCTCTAGTGCGATGTACAATATAGATTGCAGACAATGTGGTTAGTTTATCAATGTACGGGTTTTTTATACACTTTCTTTTATCTGCTGAACATTCTACTAGTACCTGACACACAGAAGAAGAGTGATGACACAGATAATAGATGATGAGATCCATGAGATGTATATTACACATGGCATTATCTGCTCTACTATGACAGCCATAACATACACAACTCTGCTATATGCCTCCCTCCCCTGGATAAAGAAGTTATCTATCTGTAGCTTTACACTCCTCACATTGGGTTGTAGTTATGGGTCAATTACGAACATGAACAAATGTAGGCGGCTCCCTGAAGTGAGCCGAAAGCTCACTTAACCCCGCCCATAATCGGCTCCCCACACCCCCTTTGATTCGATTAAATCATGGTTAAAATTGGTTTAAATGAATGGTGGAATGGCTGGCTTGAGGCTCCCTATTATATATTTAATAGGGAACTGTTCAGGAGCCAGAAGAGGCAGAGCCTAATGATCCAGCTCGCTCAGAGCTGCTTGGTCTAATAAGACCCAGTCCAGCTCTGATCAGCACCACCAGTAACAGGTGGTGGTATTCCTTTTTAACTTAGGCTCTTATACAGGGGAAAACTTGTAAAGAAAAGTAAATTTGAAAAAGTCTTTTATGACCTCTTGGGGGACATATAAAGTAAAAACACACACAATTAAAAATACAATGACATTTTCACATATAATAAAATAAATCCCCTGCTACACTACAAAAAACAACGCCATAGTCGCCCTCGATTGCCTGATTTTACCCATTGCAAGTGGTAAAGAATAGGTTTGCTGTTGATATATTCAACTGGGGAGTTAACCATGATATCACATGCCTTACATAACTATAAATCATAGAGCAAAATATCACGAGGACTATTAGAGTAATTTTTCATCAGTGCTACCAGATGCATGTGGGCTCTCTGACCGTGAAAGGATTCACAATATGACTCAGATAAACTGTAAAATTTAGCATCCAATAATCCTGGCAAGAGCTTTAGAGTGATTTCAGTAGGGCTTCCCTTCAGCGCAGGCAGCTTCATATCTTCATTATAGCAACAGAGGATTCTGCTGGGCAGTCAATGTAAACTTCCCTCCCAATCTGACTTGGTTGCCCGAGGGAACACAGCAACGACTGGGGAAGCACAGGACGTCACATGCCACATGATAATTACATTGAGGGCAACCGAGGACATAAAAGACTGGTGCTTAAAGTTTGCACAGATTTACACAATTCATTGCAGTGAGCTGTTTTACAGTTTTGTATGTTTTTCTACACACAAAGAAACCTGCACAGCTAAAGGGTAATTCAAAGTAACAAGAAGCGGCCAACACACTAATATAGCAATCAAATAGCACCAACAAAAGACAAAGGGAAGTGTGTATAGGCCAAAAAATCTACACAAATCTTTATTAAGTATTGACACCACATAACATCAGATTAAAAACACCTAAAAAGTACATAAGTGCATCCGACCATGACCCATGTATAAGACCACAATAGATCAATACATATCACATTGCACCAACAAACAAATATATTGCCTCTTGTCCCATATAAATAAATCAGTGTGAACTATAAACCATACAAAATGCTGTTTGAAATCAATAAATGTAGTTCCCACATGAGAAAATGCATATAACACTGATGGAACAGATGGCACACTCTCATGAATTACAAAAATAACTGATCAGCGGTACATAATTACCAATACATAAATGTTTGTAGCAAGCAGAGTGTTTATAGAGGGCAATATGGGCAAAATACCCCAAGCGTTTCGTTGCTATATGCGACTTCCTCAGGGGTCCATATTGGTACAGTTTTGTATGTTACTGCTTCCAGTTGCTTCTCCGCTCTCTCCATTCTCAATCATTCTCTGACAGAGCATTATTTATAAGCAGTGCAATGAAGAAACTAAAGGAATTTACTAGATGATTTTCCTTCAATTTGTCAGCTAAAATTAACTCTGATGTCTTATGAAATGTATCAGTGTGTTGGGGTGTTACTAAAATACAAGGCATCCATGTACGTCTAAAGGACATGTGCAACACCCCTGCCAATGTATAGGCAAGACAGGGGAAAGAAAAAACAACAGGCGCTGCCTAGTGCAAATAAAAGTGATTTGAGTGTATATGAATTCATATGTGTATTCCACTCACCTTTAGTGGTTGTGCAATCAGGCACAACACTATCAGTTCACGTTTTTGGGTGTTGCCCCATCCTTGCCCGTGGGTGATTTGCTCTCCTCGGGTTGTAGAAAATGCATAGGTGGATCCAAAAAATGGAGTGTAATTTCCTCAATGGATACCAGATATAATATAGGGACTTCTTCTGGCGCAGCCCAAGGAATCACGGCTATACGTGAAGCTCAATCGTGACTCAATTTAATATTATAATCAGGATAAAATACATACAGATAAAATCGGATGAATAAAAATGGTGCCAGTGTTTCTTTAGAATATTGGTGATCTGCTTTGATCTGTCATTATACCTATACCCTGAATTTCATCACTAGGTATAATGACAGATCAAAGGAGTTCAACAAACACTGGCACCTACTAGAAAAAGACCAACTATTAAAAGCCCATATCCCAAAGAAACCAATAATCACATATAGGAGAGCGCCCTCACTTAAAAATGTATTGGCCCCCAGTCAGATAAAACAGCACCAGCATAAAATCAACAAATCCCTGAAAAAGGACACGATCCCTAGGATCAGGAGACGTGGCCATACATTGTGTCTCTGCTGTCCCAGTATTAACAATCACGCGACTCATATAAAATCAAATATCACACAAGAATCATTCCCAATTAAGAATACAATGACTTGCCGATCCAGCTATGTCATATATCTAATCAAATGTCCGTGTGGCCTACAGTACGTCGGCAGAACTACACAACAATTATATTACCGGCCAGAGGGGGAATATCAAAAAGGGCTTTTTAAAACATGGCCTCTCAAAACATTTCGCCTTCAAACACCAAAAAAATGAAAAACAAATACTAATCAGCCCCATAGATCAGATAAATACAAATGTCACCAATCAATACGAAGCCCTATGTCGTAGGGAGGTATATTGGATGTACAAACTACATACCCGAGTCCCGAGGGCTTGAACGGAGCATCGGAAGCAGTGGTGTAAGCTCAAGCATGATGCCAGTTCATCCAAGTTTCATTCACACACGACAGTCTTTTGTCCTTTTTTGGCCACCGTAGTTGAGGTGTTGCACTAAACTCCATCTGCTCCAACAGTGCACCGTGCCATCATTTCCGCCCACAACTGCATCACCGTTCGCCAAAATGCGTCCCAGTAGCAGTCCACAATTAAGTCAAGCAAGAATAAGAAATCAAAATATGTCTTTTCTATATAATACGCTGTATGTTCAAGTATGATGAATTGTACCTAATATAAGTGTAATGTATGCCTTTATATGTTTAAAAGTGTATGTTCTTCAAACAATCAAGTTTCTGGGGGAAAAAACATTTTATTTTTTTTGAAACAATGACCTCACTTCCTGGTATGTATTATAAAACCAAACAAATGCTTATTACTGTGCACACTGGGCAGGGAGGAGCAAATTCTCTTTCCAGCAAGCTCTCTTGAAACCCAGCTCTCCGAAGAGCGCAGATCCTCTTTCCAGCATACAGAGTAAAGAGAGAGAGTACCAGTCCACCATCAGGGCTGACACTTAGCTAATCCCAGGGCAAGAGTCAGGAGACGCAGACCTGCAGCTTCCAAAACTTGGACACAGCTGCATCCCAGCCTGCATCTACTACCAGGCTGGTGAACCATTCCTGAGGACTCCTCTCCATGACCACTCCAGTAATTCGAATACGCTGTGAGAACGCTTAGGCCCGTTGCCTGCTGTTGTTCAATAAAGAACCTTGAGTTATTTTGCACAAAGTTGCCTCCGTCTGATCCCTGGATATGGATTTCACCAACATGGACTCCCCATCCATCACCCAGGGACATATACTATAGAATGACACTCAGGGGTTGCCCCAGGGAGAACCAGTACATCAGCCTCTCCTTACAGATTTCTTGCACACACCACCTGCTAGGACAGCCCACCGGTCCCCATACCAAGCACTCTGACATCAGTGTGCCCTAGGCCGCAATCGCCAGCAACTCCGGTATTCTGGGCCCCGGCTGCCTTTAGGCCCCAAGAAAAGGCGAGGCCCGGTGGGGGATGTTGCACATGGAACAAGAGTGGCTTCAAATTTAGCAAAATCTCACTATTTAGCAATCAGTGAAACTTGCCTTGAAAAAATATCCCATAGAAAAGTCTCCTATACATATTCTCTTATTCAAAAATTTGGTGCTTGCTTAAAAGGGCCTCTAACAGGACCTTAGGATTGAGTCAATCTTTTAAAATATTTTATCTCTTTGATAAATGGTAAAATAAATTGATAATATTAAATAATAATAATAATAATCTGAACAGACACACTAAAGAAAGGAGGATGTTCATCATTGTATGCTGCAAATTGTACAGCATATGTATAAAACAGTCCACAGTATACAGCTGAGCCAGAAGCCCCAATAAGAAATGTCAGGGGAGAGGGTGGAGACAGGAGAATGACAGGACTAGGGATCGCTCAGCTCTAATTCCTGCATCTACTTCTCCCATGTGGTCAGCAGCTACTGGGACAGATCTGTGCAAGTGTATACATGTATCTATCAGTGCATAAATGTATGTATGTGTATTTGAGTGTGTAAATGTGCCAGTATACAAATATGTATATTTTTTGAGGGGTTAGGGGGCCCCAGTCATTAGTCTGCTATGGGGTCCTGCCGCTCCTAATTACGCCACTGATCATATCAATTAAATTTTTACATTTTTAAAAAGCACTATATTGACACACATAGAAAGTAAAATCGCTATAACAAAAACAGTTCACAACTACAAAAAACAGCATCATCTGGACTACTCAAATAGCCTCTTGTCTATAGAGCAGTCACTGATACCACCTAGGGTGGTCCAGGGACATTAAAACAATTGGAGACACATTGGAGGACACATATGGAGGACACATTTTAACCCCTTAACGCCGAAGCCACTTTTCACCTTACAGCGTTTAAAAACACATTGCAACAGCTGAAGAGTGATGTGCCTAATTCAACAGCTGTTAACACTTGCGTTTGTTAATGCAATGTTAACACATGTGTTAATGCAAGCGTTAACATCGCATTAATGCATGCATTTGTTAACACATTCGTTAACAGCTGTTGCAAGGCGTTTTTAGACGTGTGACCGCACCCTGAGATGCACTTTACAAATACTTCATTTTAATTGGTTATTGGCTTATTGATGAGATTTTATTAACTCTTAAATGTATGTAGGGAAAGAAAACCGTAAATTCTGGTCTCCTTTCTTCTTGTATTTTTTGGGGGCCGTACACCGTACCATAAAAATAACATATTATCTTTATTCTATAGATCACTACGACTACGGTTATACTTCATTTATATAGTTTTTTTATATATTTGTACAATTTTACTGAAGAAAACCTAATATAGAGAAAATATCATTTATTTTCGTATTACCATTTTATCGGGGAAATTAATTTTATATTTTTCGGGCGACAGAGCTGGTTTAGGGCTTATTACGTGTTCAGTTGTCCTTTTCAGTGATATAATTTTTGCACGCATACGGTTTTTTTAATCACTTTTTGGAACATTTTTGTGAATGAATTTTGTTCACCGAGCGGGTCCAATGTTACCAATTTATTGGACAGATTGTTACGGACGCGGCGATACCAAAAATGTGGGGGGTTTTCATGATTTTGTGGTTTTTTTGCACTTTAGGTATTTAAAGGGAATGTTTGTGTTTAGGGGACTTTCGCATTATTTAATTATTTTTATTAAAAAAGGTTTTTATAAAGTGTTTAACTTTTTTTTTTTTACTTTTACAGGTTGGCTTGAACACGCGATGCTCTGAAGGGGTTAACAGTATACATACAATTCTCACCATTGCATAAAGTATTCCTCCATAATATCACACTAGTTTACACTGGTACTTGAATATACATCCTACATCAAAAAAAAAAAAAAAAAAAAAAAAAGCTAGACTTCAACGACAGTTTTTATCATCAATATAAACATCAAAATCTTATTGGGGCAGATTTATCAAGTGTCTGAAAGTCAGATTACAGTATATGTAAGCCGACCCGAGTATAAGCCGAGTCCTCTAATTTTACCACCAAAAACTGGGAAAACCTATTGACTCGAGTATAAGACGAGGGTGTAGTATACAGCCAGCCAGCCAGCCCTCCCCCCAATGTAGTATACAGCCAGGCAGCCCCCCCCCTATATAGTATACAGCCAGGCAGCCCCCCCCCTATATAGTATACAGCCAGGCAGCCCCCCCCTATATAGTATACAGCCAGGCAGCCCCCCCTATATAGTATACAGCCAGGCAGCGCCCCCAATATAGTATACAGCCAGGCAGCCCCCCCCCCCCAATATAGTATACAGCCAGGCAGCCCCCCAAATGTAGTATACAGGCAGCCCCGTGCCAAAAAAAATAAAAAACGTCCTCCGGTGTCTGGATCGTTGGCGCGGGTCCTGATGTTCAGCGCGAGGCTCCCGATGTTCAACGCGGGTCCTGGCGGCTCCTCTTCTCTCTTCTTTCTTCTCTGTTCTCTCGCCGGCAGAGTGGCGTCCATGTACACTATCTATTCATGGAAAATATATTTAGAACCTAAATAAATTGCTGAATAACATTTCCCATATGTCTACTTTACATTTTCAGAATTGACCATTTTGGGTATAAATACAGTTTTGAATGAAATTTTACATATTTGGCATCAAAACCCCCTATATAACCAACCCATTTTCAAATCTGCACCCCTCAACCTATCAGAAACAGCTTTTAGGAAGATTGTTTACCCCTAGTGATCTTCATAGTAATGAAATCAAAATGGAGGTGACATTTAGAATGGTCAAATTGTGCCGGTTATACGTTCATTTAACCCTAAAATTTACACATTTCCAAAAGATAAAAAGATAAAATCCACCATACAATTTGTTCTGCCATTTCTCCCGATTACAGGGACCCCCCACATATGGACGTTACTTGTTTTATGGGCGCATGGCAAGGCGCAGAAGGGAAGTTTAGTTTTCTCGTTGCCTCCTTTTGTAGGCTATAAAATTTTCCCTTTTTGTTATTGGGGCCATGTGACAGCATTTTTTTTGCGGGATGAGATGCTTTTTCCAGTGTTGCCATTTTGGGGTTGTTATCACCTATTGTTGAAAATTTAGGAACTCGTTTTTGAGGGCTGGAGTAGAAAAGCATCAATTCTGTACTGGATTTTTTACTTTTTTTTGTCGTGTTCACCATTTAGCCTAATAATCATGTTATCTTTATTCTATGGGTGAATACGATTATGGGAATACCAGACATGAATAATTTTTCTTATGTTTTACTAAAATTGTTAAATAAAACCGTAATGTTGATAAAAATCTATCATTTTTGCATTGCCATCTTCCAAGTGGCATAACATTTTTACTTTTTGGGCTACAGAGCTGGTTGATAGCTTGTTTTTTGCAGGACATGTTGTACACCAGTATCATTCTGAAGTACATATGTTTTTTTAATCACTTTTTACTGCATTTTTTGTAAGATTGAATAGGTAAAAATGATAATTTTTGGTGGGGTTTTTTAACAGCGTTCATCGTACGGGTTCAATAATGATTTACTTTTATTCTACGGGTTGTTATGGACGCGGTGATACTATATATGTGGCATTTGTGTTATGATTTTTTGGGGTTATATGTCCCTTTATATGTTATGGAGCTTATGGGCATTTTTATTGATTTATTACTTTATTTTTTATTGAACAACATTTTTTTTTTTTTACTTTTTCACTTTTTCCCATCATGGAACATGAACAAGCAATCATCTGATTGCTTGTTCATGATAATACTCTGCAATACTGATTGCAGGGTATTACCGGTAGCAGTGTCAGCCTGCATATGCATAGGCTGGCACTGTGCCAGTAAGAAGACATCACAGACGCCATCTTACTGGCAATGCCTGCAGGCATCTCTGGGGCCCCCCTGAAAATGGTTCGGGGGGTGGGCGATCGTGGGAGAAAGACCTCCCCAGAGGCATGTTAGATGCCGCAGTCGTGCTGACCGCAGCATTTAACAGGTTTCACACCCGCCTTTGGAGCCACTCCGAATGCGGGTGTTACACAGGGGTACCGGCTATATGTTACAGCCGGCACTCCGTGTTTGCCGATGCCAGTTCAGCTCCGATCCGGAGCCGAGCCGGCATCATCTCAGCCGTAACAATCACCCATATGGGCAACATGGGTTAGTGCCTATTGCATATCCTCTATTGCTATATCATCCCATAGAATTAAAGTGCCAAAAAGAAATCAATGTTCCTCAACTAGAGGGAAAAACAAACAGTCTACCCCTTTCTATAAGTACAAGACCTTAAAGGAGTACTTAGAGCATATTACCTGCACACCGCAAGCGCCTGCATCTGCCCGGATGACTGACACCCCGTCAAGTGTTTCGGCACACTGCCTTCATCTGGGGGTGATCCAGGGATTTACAGTAACACACAAGAGTGGAAGCTGCAGGTGAAAGTGTTTGGTTGGCAGCTTAGCCCTAATTCCCCAAAAAGCTCCCACAGACTAGCCCTAAGACCTATAGAGCCCACAACTTCCTAAGCTAAGCTAGCCACCAAATGGTTCCACCTGCGCCTTCCGCGCTCGTGTGATACTCTATAGCCCTGGATCACCCTAGAGGACAGACCGGTAAGATCCATCCTTTTTGTCTGTGTGTCTGTAACTGCTCTATAGACAAGAGGCTATTTGAGTAGTCCAGATGATGCAGATTTTTGTAATTGTGAACTCTTTTTGGTATAACAATTTAGCTTTGTGTGTGTCAACATAGTGTTTTTATAAAATAAATTATAAAATAATTAATTTTAACTGCACTTTTCTGCAGTTCTCCACTGTATTTAGTACAGATCTATTTGAATAGTATCTTATGTTAATTGATGCTGTGTGGAACATCTTAGAACAGTCCAGGCAAAGTTTACATTGTCTGACAGTATTATTAAATCTGCCCCAATACTTGCTCTTTGAGTTTTAATGGTCTACTACCATGTAGTTAATCTGTTATACAGCATTACCATTATAATCGCCCATTTCAGGGCAACCACAAAGCTGAACATATATTTAAATAACCAGAGACACTGGCATGGCCAGTATATGCTCCTCAATAGTTGCACCATCTCCACATAGTAGTCAATAGTCACAGTGCCCCCACACATTAGCCAGTAGTCACAGTGCCCCCACACATTAGCCAGTAGTTACGCTGCCACCACAATAGACAGAACTCACAGAGCCCTCATAGCTTCCTGTCCCTCTCCCCCCAATGTTTGCATGTTTTGGTGTGGGGAAAAATTAATTTACTGACCTTTTTTTGTACTTTTGCACTTTTTTGTACACCTATTTGTTCCTCTTTCCCACCTTGTTATTTTAGTAAAAATAGTTTAGTAAAAATAGTTTTTTAAAAACTGTCCTTTGGAGTACTGGGGATGTGGGGTGTGGGATGTGTTTCCATGCACCAAGACAGAATATAAGGTGAGCCGATATAAACTGTTTAGGTGGCATTCATTTTTGATTCTAGTCTACTTTTCAGGCAACCAATTTTAGCGATGTTGCATTGTAGTGCACGGCCTTAATGTATCTAGTATAGTAAAAAGGAAAAAGGAGTGTCAGAAATATCAAACCACATTCATGAAGGGGTTTAGAAGCTGGCAGACCTGCTTATAATTGGTCTAATTATTCGATAAAATATACCAAAAAAGTGTTGTACAAACAACAAGTAGATATTCGTTAGACCACTTATATGGCCAGACCCATAACAACTTGGTTTAACTCACAAAAGTTGAACTCATGCAACAATAGAGGTCCTTTGACCAATAAAAAATAACCTTTAGATCTTTTTATTAGCAAATACAAATAAATTAAAATCTGTTTGTAAATATATATATATACGTGTACAAAGTAGCTATTAAAATAATAGTGGCGGGAGTAGATTTTTTTGCAATAAACTTTCCCACTGTTCTACAGTACAACCTATTATTTGATGTTACTTAATGATTTTAGCCTGCATCTATGTTATGGCAGGGACACACTTGTTTCTTATAGTCCTGTAATTATACCTGGTAGATATACAAAGTTTTTTCTAGTTCAGTACTAAACTTGACAAACACACATTAGTTTTATCCTATATCTAGGGTTTGTAGTTACACACACGTTTCTGCCTGCTATACCAGTTAATTAAAAACTTTCAGATACAAATGTTGCTGCAGTTTGACCCTTGATCTATATTATTTGTCTACCCTTAACACCACCTTAAAACAGGCCCCCACCATTTTTTGCCATGCGTTTACAAAAAGTGTTGTAAAACTAAGGGGCAGATTTATCATTAGTCCTATGTAGCTTCTTGGCATATAATTGTTGGAATTTTTTGCGCAAACATAGTTTTTGGGGGTATTTTTAGCGAGAAAAAAACACAACTCTAAAGTCACGCAATGCCGGAAAAAATACACCACAGAAGAAGGCATTTAACACTGCACACACACCAGACAATAAACCCGACTGTTGGAAACCTGCCAGTCTAACACAGACAACTACTCAAAATCCTGCCCAATGAAACATCTCCCCCTGAAAGTGCAGGAAAAGTATCGGGATCGAAGAGCTTCACTCAAATTAAACAAAAAAAAACGAAAAAACTGCGTGATTGTTAGAGAAGTAGCTACATTGTGGCACTGACACATAATAAATATGGTGCACAAGTCCCTAAACAAAACATAAAAACAAGGAAAATGGTGCAAAGCCAAAAATTAATGCCCCGATTTGTGTTTGCAATACAAAATATACCGTATATACTCGTGTATAAGCCGAGTTTTTCAGCACAAAAAATGTGCTGAAAAACGTCCCCTCGGCTTATACACGAGTCTATTACAAAAAAAAAAATTACCCACTTAAAAAAATAAACTTATACTCACCCTCCGATGTCAGCGCCCCCAGTCTTCTTTCTTCTCCGCGGCTCCTCTTCTCTCTTCTGTCATGGATGCGGCCATGTTTTCTTCATGGGCGCGCATCAGCAGCGGCCGCGTCATAGTATGCGCATGCTAGAAGAAAACATGGCCGCGTCCATGCCGGAAGAAAGAAGAGGAGCCGCGGAGAAGAAAGAAGACGGGATGCGCTGACATCGGTAAGCCGCGCTGACATTGGAGGGAGAGTATTTAAGTTTATTTTCTTAAGGGCCGTGGGGGCAGGCTGGCTGTATACTACTAGGGGCAAGCTGTATACTACATGGGGGCTGGCAAGCTGTATACTACTGGGGGCTGGCAAGCTGTATACTACTGGGGGCTGGCAAGCTGTATACTACTGGGGGCTGGCAAGCTGTATACTACTGGGGGCTGGCAAGCTGTATACTACTGGGGGCTGGCAAGCTGTATACTACTGGGGGCTGGCAAGCAGTATACTACTGGGGGCTGGCAAGCTGTATACTACTGGGGGGGTTTGACCAATGCATTTCCCACTCTCGGCTTATACTCGAGTCAGTAGTTTTTCCCAGTTTTTGGTGGTAAAATTAGGGGTCTCGGCTTATACTCGGGTCAGCATATACTCGAGTATATACGGTACCCATAAAGTCAATTATTAAATAGCCTCTCGTGTCGTCTTCAGAATCTTATAAAATGTGCGGTCATTATTCAAGAACAGTGGAAAGGGGCTAGGATAGCCAAAACAGAAACTGAAAGCTTTGAGCCAGTAGAATGCCGAGACCTATTTAGGTAGTTAGGTAAATCCAGGTAGTTACCCAAGTTTCCCTTAGTTTTTCTTGCATCTGTATTATCACATACGTGAACAGACATCTCATTTTCTTCAAGAATCCCCTTTTATTTCTGGCCATTTTCTATGTTTAAACATAACACAGGAATCCCCCCTATTAGCTGCCATAACACCCATCCCATTACACATTCTACTTATCCATGATTTCCGGCTGACTTGTTAAGTTCAGTGATTTTTATATTACACCTTTGTCTAATCGACGAGACATGCAGATACATGCTCTGATGACCAAGCTGAATGCCTATTTCCTATTATAACCAGAAAGAGTTTTTTCAATAGTAGCTCCACGTTGACATAACAAAAGAGACCTAGAGCAATCTAATGATATCCACCAGCTTTTACAAGCATTCAGTGTGCATGAGCACACAAAGGCAGGGCATACCCTGCTGCCTGTGCCATGTGCCTGTGCTTTATATTGCTAAACATTTAATGAAAGTAATTCTGTTATTTTGATAAAACATTACACCTTTCATTCCTATGGTGTATGAGTCTGTTCATTAAAACTGGAGAAGAAAAAACACACATGACCAATACAATTCTGAAAAAAAAAATTCCTACAATTTTCACATCAATGTGGTTGGTGGCTGGCATTGGGTGTTTGTAAGTGATCCGCGATAAGCAGGTGATGCTCAAACCCACTGGTCCACTTAGATCTGCAGTTGGCTTAGTGGTCCAACTGGAAAACTGAATTTGCAAGTATTATCAAATATTCTCTCTATTAGTTTCTTTGTAGACTTCACTACAAAATATACATCATACTGTGGGAATGATTTTTATATAATACAAAATAACTGAGAAAATTACATGTGCCTAGGTCAGAGTTCTCAGTATACTCACTACAAAAAGTGCACTTTATAGAAGATTACTGTTTTTTTAGCTATTGGGATCACAACTATTCTTATTAACTATAACTAATACAATTATCATCATTCTCTACAAGGACCCCTGTATGTACATATACATGAATTATTGATCGCTCTTTGGACTTTTTAACAGTTACTTCTTGAATTGATATACAAATGCGTCTTTCAGGTTGCATATTATTCTGGACTTCCCGTTTGGCTTTTTTATGAGAAACAATGGGGAATAATGTCCTCTTCTTTGGTGTTCCTGAGGTACAGGGATAATAAATTTTAACTTTAAGAAGACCGAAGAGTTCATCCTGGATGGACTGCGTCTCTTCTACCTCCTCTATTTTCAGGGTATCACGTACAGCCTTTAAGAGGGGTTCTAGATCTTCAGAGGCCAGTAAATATCTCGACTCCATTTTGTTTGCAGAGGTGGAGGGAAATGTATCAAACTCCAATGAATCCCTGACCGTAGCTCCTTCAGAGTCTGAAGCGGTGCCTGAAGACGAGTCTATTATCCTGTGTTGTTTTTGAGGTGGC
The DNA here is from genome assembly GCF_040894005.1 of Engystomops pustulosus. Lineage (NCBI taxonomy): Eukaryota > Metazoa > Chordata > Amphibia > Anura > Leptodactylidae > Engystomops > Engystomops pustulosus. Next base: position 45,679,005 of record NC_092420.1, read on the forward strand.
TCCTGGGGAGTAAAGGCAGCCAAGGATGATGAAACGGATGATAACGTACTTCCTCCTGGATAAAACTACGCATCTCAACCCTGAATGAGGCCCTCTCCTCACAAAGCAGATTGTCCAGGCATTTCTTGCACACAAGCTTCCTATAAGCACTAGTCAGTTTTTCAAAACACATTGCATTTTTTGTGAGCAGTTTTCTTTCTCTAGTAGAACGATCTTTTTCCTTCTCCTTGGGATCCTATCAAGGAGGAGAGCCCAATTAAAGAGGCGCTATAAACGGGACATGTGCGCCACCCTATCCCTTTAACCCCTACTCACAGGAGGTAGGGATATGAGTTCCAAACCTGAGGCCTCCAAATTGCAGGGTTCCATGTTCCCAGTAGAGGGACTACAGTAACCAGCCAGCCTAGAATGTAACAATAACAAATGAAGGCCTGGAAATGACAGGATTTTACCTGGTACGGGTAAGCCAGGAGAGATCCACCAGGGTCTATAATGTAAATGCAGCCAGTGTCAGAATACACAAATTACAGATGTGTATAGCGCACGTATATGCAAGGCAGACCGACCTGAATAACGCCAGAAAACCTTGATCTCGGAAGCAGGCAGGTTAGGCGTATGCTGCGGTGTGAAGATTAGACCTTTGATCAATGCGATTACCACGCTAGAGCCATTTAAACTTACCGCCCCGCGATCCTGCTTCCGGGTCGCGCGGCTTTGACGTTACATCCGGTTTCGCGTCACTTCACCGGAAGTGGATGCCGGGGGTGGCCGGAAGTCTGACACATGTGCGCATGCGTGAAGACCACGCACTCCGGGTGTCATAGGCTCCAGGAGCTGCGGGCAGAGCCGGAGAAAGGCACAGTTCTGAGGGGCAGAGGATCGAGGCCTGAACTGAGAGGGGTTAAGGGACGGATCCCGCGCCTCGGTTCTCCCCCCTCACTGTCCCAACTAACGGGAAGCGAGGAGAGAATTTTTCTCTCTATTCCCTGCCCTGTGTAGGGACAGGAAGCCACTGGAGTGTGGATGCAGGGAGGGGCATTTAACCTCTCTGCTTCCTGTCCCTGCAGAGGTCAAGGGTCATCCTCCAGTTGGGCCGGTCATGGGGGACGCCATGGAAATATTCAGTGTTTTTTATAGTATGATATACATTTTAGATATATTTTATTGTGATTAATTTTGTATACTAAAATAAAAGGACATTTTTACCTCTGTACATATAGACTCTATATATAGTGCAGTGTTATTATCTAAAATTGTTACCATATATAATTTTTGTTCTTACACTTTGATACCAGGGCTAACACTTTGCATACCTATAAATACATTATGAGTTTTAGCAATCTTTCTATGCCAGAATTCTGGAGTAAATTGCACCTGAAATTCTGTGTGCCACATATATTTACGGTTTTAATGCCATGGGCTTTAGAAAAGGAGACGTGGGCTAGTCCAGGCGGTAGAAAATTTAGTCTGTGCACCAGAAAACACAGTAATTCAGACCAACTAATATTTGACTCTGCAAATCTCACACAATGGTGGGGATTTATCAAGGCTTGTATGCCAATTTTATGGTACTTGTGAACCACCAGTAATTGCAATATATTTCCCCATTTCCTCCATGGCAAGTGGACATGGATGGGGCGTGGCTGGTGGCTGCCACGGGGTGTTCTTGCCCCACTCATCTGAAATTGCTTTCATGAGTGAAAGTTTGCAGGCAGCAGCCAGATAAGGCATTGCAGAATTGTATAGGTTTTTCCTCTGCATCTACGTCATTCAGAGATGTAATACATGCACGAATGCATAGACATATCCAGTGTGAACAGTACCTTCGATCAGGTAAAGATGAAGTAAGTGAATTCAAATCTCTGTGTGTTCCTTCTGTGCGGAGTTCACGTGAGTCCCGTTGCTCCACTTGCGGTGTACAGCGGACGGCTGTGCAGATCTCCTGTCCCTCCTACTCGGGAACTGGGCCACAGCTCTTTCTGTTCCGCCCTAGTTCGCCGTGGTCCGTGTGGAGAGAAATACGAGAGAATAGTGCAACACAGTTTCTTTTTTTGAGAAAATTTTCTTTAATATTGTACTTACAAAACTTTTATTTTTGTGGAAGAAGCTGCAAATTGGCGAAACTCGAGTCGGGTAGATAACGCCGAACGTGCATAAGAGATTTTTTCATAAGGCCTGTTTTTAATAAAAGTTTTGTAAGTACAATATTAAAGAAAATTTTCTCAAAAAAAGAAACTGTGTTGCACTATTCTCTCGTATTTCTCTCCACACGGACCACGGCGAACTAGGGCGGAACATAAAGAGCTGTGGCCCAGTTCCCGAGTCGGAGGGACAGGAGATCTGCACAGCCGCCCTCTGTACACCGCGAGTGGAGCAACAGGACTCACGTGAACGCCGCACAGAAGGAACACACGGAGATTTGTATTCACTTACTTCATCTTCACCTCATCGAAGGTACTGTTCACAGTGGATATGTCTATGCATTCGTGCATGTATTACATCTCTGAATGACGTAGATGCAGTGGAAAAACCTATAGACTTTTCTGATCATAAGGAACATTGGACCCCCATTCCTTTTCTTTCCTCTTTGCGTTGTCATTGTTTTAGCAACTGGTTGATTTCTTTTTCCAATAATTGTTAAGTTTTATCTATTGCAGAATTGTACACTGTTCAGCCTAGTTGACAGATATATCAGGAGGCTGGAGCCTCCTGATGTATACTGCGGTGTCGGAGGGACAGGGACTTTATGATATGCCGGCACCTGTGTTCCCCAATTCATAATATTTCATTTTTGTGCAAGTGTTTTACTGTATTTTGTTTGTACCTGCAACAATTTTTCTGCCTTCTTTCCTTTTTTGAACCTCACAATTTATTAAATTAGATGAAAATCAAATAAAGAATGTAAAAAAATATAAAAACAATTACTATAGCACTAAAGATATTAAAAGATCGACTTCTGGCAAAGACCAGTCACTGATAACATTTTCTCTCATCATAATTTCCTTGTGTAATTTGCTTGTATATCAAAAAAGTTTGAAAATAATAAAACCATAATGCAGGGAAGTGATAGGCAGACCCACTAATGAACAAAAATAACAGACTTTGTGCCTTCTGCATGGTGAGTAAGGAAAGAGTTACTAGTTATCTGTGCTTTTTCTCACTCCTTTTCCCTCCCCCTCCCAGAGTCAGCTGGTGGCTCAGGCAAAGGAGCTGGCCAAATGCTGAAAATGCTTTGAATTCTTGCTGCTGTCCAATATCCCCACTATAAGCTTCTTAATTTCAGAAAGCGAAGATGAATCCTCGCTTTGGATGTCACTGATGGCGGTGGGAAGCATCGAGAGGGGTGGATGCAGGAAGACGCACAAACAGGGAAGTTTGAAACTGCTTTGATGTAGTAAAGCTAACAAGTGCATTTGTCAAAGCTGTCAAAATCATATGTTTACATAGTAATTTTCACATAATGACAATACATAAATGCTTCTTCACTAGATGGTTTGACGATTCTGGAATTATTTTATGACTTTTAGTCTGTTTCCCAGTAGGACATTACTGCACTTTCACTAGATTGACTAAGGGGCATTTACTATGAGTTGTAAGTGTTTTCGGGCACCGGAATCCTTTCTTGTTCTTTGTGCGCAACATGCACCAGATTTATTTTTTGCCACTCACTCAGATGTAACTTTGTGCCCATGGGATTAATGATTTGGCATAGAAACAAAATAAGGTTAGAACTGTCTCCCATATAGGCAAATATTGTTCCACAAAGCAAGTTAGAAAAATAGAAGTGCCAGAAAAGAATCAGATTCACAAGCGGTACCACAATTTTACGCCCAAAAAATGAACAAGTTGACTAGCCAGATATAATATCTTGACATAATACACAATATATTATATTATATTGAGCCAGAGGGGCTATGGTCGTGTTACAGAAGCACTCTGTGTTGTATGAAGGCTGTTACATTACAAAGGAGTGTCTCCCTCCCACAGTGTGCTCACTGCTGCTGTCAGATTACAGGAAGTGCAAAGGGAGCAGGGTGGAGAGTGAGACTGAGACATGCTACACAGTGTAACAGCCTGTGAATCCAGAGCACAGAGATATGCTGTATCACAGTCCTTCTGGATAATGAGCATAATGTTAAAAGTTGATTTTAAAAAGAAAGAGTCACAGCTCCTGGAACTACGAGTAAGTGTATATGCAGCCTCCCCCGGTACACACAGCCGCCACCGGTACACACAGCCTCCCATTAAAGGCGCCGATGTAAATTATTTTTCAGGTAGTTTGGACTTGCCAGCCATTGGCAAGTTCGTACTACCTGGCGGCAATATGCCACCCCTAAAAGGGGTCTGCAATTTGCAGTTTTAAGAGGGGACTTCATCCCGTCTTATGGCAAATGTGGCCCTAGCTATAGTACACACAAGTAATAACTGCACCATTCATCCCAATAAAAATATGGATATTCCCAGCAAACATTTAGGTCCTATCCTGCTGGCATAGGATAGGGCCCATAAAGCCCCAGTCAAAGGAGATCACTGCACAAATGTGAAGAAGCAATGGGACAGAGAGCAGTGACAGTCAATGTGAATGCAGTCTCTGAAGTCATAAATCACATCACCCAATATAAGAAACAGTGGCTCTATTAGGCTAAGAGGTAATTAATCAATTACAATTAATCACAGTTCTAGCCACATCAGCTCTGCAACCAGTAGCCTTCAGCATTCTAAACTGCTTAGTATGAAGAGAGAAACCAAAGCATGGAGGGCTGTTCAATACTCTACTCATTCTAAAATGGACATTTGGCAAATGGATCCAGAGGAGATCGAGCCAGTAGGTGCCTCTTTCCAATCTCATAATAGAGATGATATGTACTTTTAGAGAACCTCTCAGATATAAGCATCCTTTGATTCAGTAATGATTACCATTTTATTAAAAAAAAAAAAAAAAAAAAGTGAAAAGTGACAACCAATATGATTGTACTTCCCATTTTTGCTTTTTTAAAAATAACGGAAGACAAATGCAGATTAGATTGCATTGCTAGTCCCACAGATTAGATTCTAAAGAATCAGATACTTATCTGGTGGAGAGGATGGGGGGGGGGGGATTTATTTTTATTCCTGCGTCTGAAAATGACAAAATAGTCTAAAATGCCTTCCGCCACATTTTCAAAGGCTTTTATACCACAAGACTAGTAGTGACAAGCTATGCACACATTAACCCCTAGACGCACCACAACGTTATACTACGTCCCCGGGGCTAGATGCTTAGCGCACCGGGACGTAGTATAACGTCCAGCTTCTGGGACCGGCTCACGAACGGAGCCGGTACCAGAAGCAGCGGCTGTCAGCTGTCTAGTACAGCTGACACCGCGCTGTAACACCCGCGATCGGAGCCGAGCATGACCGCGGCGTGTAAGGGTGTTCCTGCTGTGGATCAGATCCCCCGTGCCGCTTACTGGGGGATCCGATCCACTTCTGGGCAGCTCCGAGGACTGGCATGTGCCCCGGAGCTGCCCGGTCTCCATGGCAGTCAGATCCCTTCCGGGTCTGACTGTAAACTGTCTGAGCATGCGCAAGCTTGCTCAGACAGTTTACACTGCTCTACAATGAAATAGTATTGTAGAGCAGTGTATTGAACTTAAACCAGTGATCAGAGCATCACTGGTTTAAGTTCAAGTATGTATAAGTAAAAATATGCAAAAACAGTTAACACTACACATTATAATAAATAAAAAATTAATACATAAAAATATAAGCCCCTAAAATGTCACTTTCCCATAAAAAAACTTAATAAAGTATAAAAAACATAAAAACACAAAAAAACCCTGCATATTTGGTATTGCCGCGTCCGTAACAATCTGCATAATAAAACAGAATTGTTACAGGACCCGCATGGTAAACGCCGGAGGAAAAAAACGCAAAAAACGTTCCGAAAAAAGATAATTTTTAATTAATACCCTATAAAAAATGCTCTAAAAAGTAATTTAAAAAATTTTATGCACTCCAAAATAAGACCACTAAAAAGAACTGTTCTCGCAAAAAATAAGCCCCTAACAAGATTTGTCAAGCAAAAAATAAAAAAGTTATGCATATAAAAAGATGGTGATGCTAAAATGAATAAGATTTTCTCCAAATTAGTTTTTATTCAGTACAATTGAATAAAATACACAAAACCCCCACATATTTGGTATCCCTGCGTCCGTAACAATCTGTATAATAAAACAGAATTGTTATTAGATCCGCAAAGTGAACCCCGTAAAAAACAACCTAAAAAAACTCTCTGATAAAGATGATTTTTTATTAATGCCCTTTAAAAATGCTCTAAAAAAGTGATTTTAAAAAGTTACGCAATCTAAAATAAGACCACTAAAAAGAGCTATCATTCTTGCAAAAAATAAGCCCTTAAACAGATTTGTGAGGTGAAAAATAAAAAAGTTATGCATATGAAAGACGGTGATGCTAAAATTAACAACAATTTTGCCAAATTACTTTTTATTCAGTAAAAATGGGAAAAAATAAAAAATATATATAAATGAGGTATTTTCATAAACGTGGCAACCCATAGAATAAAAATAATATACTATTTTCATGGTATGGTTAACGGCCGAAAAAGAAAACACATAAAAATTTTCCTAAAAATTGATGATTTTCATTTCCTCCACCAACAAAGAGTTAATAAAATCTCACCAATTAGCTATAGATGCCCCAAAATTATGTATTAGAAAAGTGCATCTCATGTGGCAAAAGAAATAAGCCCCTATAGGTCCACATTAAAAAAAAAAGAAAAAAATTATAGCCTGTACAATGTGACATAGCAAATCTGATTTGGACGGCGCCTCTTTCCCTTCTATGCTCGGCCGTGCGCCCATACAGCAGGTTACCAGCACATATGGGGTATCCGTGTACTCGGGAGAGATTGGGTATCAAACTTTGTGGAGCCTTTTTTCATTTAATCCATTATAAATGTTTAATTTTCCACCCAAAATGAGTGTATTGTGAAAAAATATTACAATTTGCAGACTGCACCTCCATTTTGTTTTAACCCCTATAAAACACGTAAAGGGTTAACAAACTTCTTAAAAGTGGTTTTTCATACGTTGAGGGGTGTAGTTTCCACAATGGGGTATTTTATGAGTCTCGCTATTATTTAGGCCTCTCAGTGTCAATTAGAAATTGAGCAGGTCCATCTAAATACAGGTTTTGGCGATTTTACAAAAAATTTGAAAAATGATATCTAAATTCTGAGCCTCATAACATTCTAGTAAAATATGTGGAATCTTAAAAAACCATGCCAACATAAAGCAGACATTTGGGAAATGTAAGTTATGAATTTATTTGGGTGCTTTGACTATCTGCATCAAAACTAGAGAATTTAGAATGTTGAAAATAAAGAATTTTTCAAAATTTTTGCCAAATTTTGTTTTTTTTTCATAACTAAACGCAAAAGATTTCATCCAAATTTATAAACTAACTTGAAGTACAATGTGTCACGAGAAAACAATCTCAAAATCCCCTGGATATCTCATAGCGTTCCCACGCTATACCCACTTATAGTGACACAGGCCAGATTTGAAAACTGGGGCCGCGTCCTTTAGACCAAAAGATGCTGAGTCCCGTAGGGGTTAATGAATCCCCCCCCCCCCCCCATATGTGTAAACAGCAGAAAAACCCTTTACACAACATATAGGGGCACATTTACTTAGAAAGTCAGAAACTGCACTAAAAGTGCTATTTCTGTGTATAATGCTGTGTGTGACGATTCACTAAGACATGCACCAGAAATCATTGTGTTGCACAATTTGCAAGTTAGCCACGTACAGACGCGCACCATAATATTACGGCACGCGGCAGGTCGCGGTGCATTGCCAAGGAACGTTGCTCCGAAGACCCGCGGCTGTCTCATTTTAACCCTTTCATTACAATGTGCGATCATACTGTAGTATGGCAGCATCTGATAGGATCAATCAGACAACCCAGGGTTAAAGTAGTATGGGCAGCAGGAGAAAAAGTTTTTCCAGCTTCCTACGGCATGCAGATAATTATTTAAAAGTCCACTTTATTAGAAAAAATATGAATAATATAAAAACCTTATAGGACGTCTCTTCTTACTATGGGCGTCCTATAATGTTTTTAAATTATTCATATTTTTTCTAATAAAGTGGACTTTTAAATAATTATCTGCATGCCGTAGGAAGCTGGAAAAACTTTTTCTCCTCCTGCCTCTACTGCTTACTGGTGTCCCAACCCAGGTGTCCATGCATCTACGTACCATGCAATCTATATGGAGGTGAGCTGAACTGAAAACACATTTTTTCTTAGGGTTAAAGCACCCTAGAGAGTCTGCAAAATAGTAAAAATTAAAAAACGTAAAAAAAGAAAAATAATTGTAATAAAAAAAACCCCCTAAAAATTCAAATCACCCCCTTTTTCCTAGAACTAATATAAACAGTAAAAATCATAAAAACATTAGGTATCGCTGCATCCGAAAATGCCCGATCAAAATATAATAACTTTTTTTACTGAATTTAACCCCATAATGGAAAATAGCGGGCAAAGTCGAAAATGGCACTTTTTATATTTTTCAAAATAGCAAAAAAAGTGATCAAAAGGTTGTACAGTCCTAAAAATGATAGAACTGAAAACGTCATCAAAAGTCGTAAAAAATGACACCACCCGTAGCTCTGCACATTGAAGTATGAAAACGTTCTTACCACCAGAAGATGGCCAAAAAAAAAAAATAATTATAATAATAGTTTGGTACAGGAGGTTTTAATTTTTGTAATTGTATGAAAACATAAAACCTATGCAAATTTGGTATCCACGTAATTGTACCAACCCAAAGAATAAAGTAATCATGTCATTTGGGGCGCACAGTGAAAACCATATAATCCAAGCCCACAAGAAACCGTCGAAAATGCGTTTTTTACCATTTTGACTGCATTTCAAATTTTTGTCCTGCTTTCCAGTACATGGCATGGAATATTAAATACCATCACTATAAAGTGTAATTTCTCACGCAGAAAACAAGCCGTCACAGATCTCTTTACGTGAAAAAAAGTTATAGATTTTTGAAGGTGGGGAGTGAAAAATGGAAATGAAAAAACAAAAAAAAGGGCCAGGTTGGTAAGGGCTTAAATACAGCACTCGGCCCAAAATGCCCCCTAATTTGTGTCACATGGAGGCTAGCGCAGCGGCGCCACAAGAGGGTCATGTGCGACACAAAAGCTGCACAGGCACTTCTTAAATACCTGTGCAAGCCACATTAGCCTAGAAGAACATGCACAGTCCGACAGAAGTGCGGGGCAAAGCCCTTAGTTAATGTTCCCCAAAATGACATTGGTACCACTACTTTTACCACATACAATGGATTTCACACAAGTTATCTGTGAGTGAATGAAACAGACGTTCTACCATTCCCTATGCATAAGTGCATAATAAAGCTATTAAGTAATGTGGAAAAAAAGAAAGCTCTGGCAATATCTCCCTTCTCTATGCTTTGATTGATAATTTGACTGAGTGTGTTAAACAGTTGAGAGGATTAAGCACTAGAAATTAATTTATACAGCAGAAATTCAGCCTTAAGAAGAAGCCTTGAAGAGCTGTTATTATACCTTTGAATGTGTTGTTTGTAGCAGCAGAACTGTCCATAACCCGCTGTGCTGCAAGTTCTCTTAATTTTATACTGTGACTGGGTGAAGTGTATGGAGCAGTAAACCTAGAGCTGAGATCAAAGCAGTTTATGGACACTCCATAAGTGCTCCAAGTCCAGCTACAATGTTGGAATGTAAATCCATTTTTCACAGTCCTGCTAGTACAGGTAGACTGAGTTTTAAATTCCCATCTTGCTAAAATTTGTACTGCTGTTTTTCTCATAAAGGGAATATTTTAGCACTTATTTTTTCATATGGGTTTTTTATGTGACTATCCTGACCTGACTAGCCAGGTTTATATTTATCCAAATGAGCTTTATAAAGCACTATGAGAGCCTAGGATATATTTTATCTGTAGAAAACTTCCGTTATCGATTAAAACCAGTACCAATGTAAAAAGCAGTACCAACATAAAAAGTACCAAAAATATGCATTTAAAACATGCATAAAATATTAAAATACAGGCGTCATGGTTGTGGGTTTCATCAGGTCAGTATTCATGTTTGGACTGATAAAATTTTTACCTATTTATATCTATGGAAGTAAGTCCAAGGAAGCATTGTGCAACCAATGAGCCTGGGTGCAGGCATAAACCTGGGTCTTCAGGCATAAACTTCTTCATATAAAAATAAGAAAAACAAGCAGCACTCCCAGATTTCACTGAAAATTCAGGTGAAAAATTTATTTCAAGATGGAGAAATTTCGGTGTAGCACACATTGCTTAGGCAAACAACAAGTGATTTCACCACATATTTATACAAATCATTATGGGTAAATTACCATCTCATTGCATGATGTAAACATTTTATACAAAATTTAAAGTTAAAAACTATTGTGTAGTAAAGGCCTGCACGTCACTCCACTGGGTGTGTAAGAGGGTACTCAGTCCGTTAAGTATAATAATTAGAGATAGGCAAATCAATTAGAATGAAATGGAACTCTATACGAATTTCACTGAAAATTCGATTTGTCACAAATCCAAAGTTTACGCTGATTCGTGTGAACGCAGCCCCCCCCCCCACACTTCCTTTTAGCTAAATGGGCGCGAGCACAACATGTTACATGGGGCAGAGAACCCTGGGAAGGAGAAAGGAACACCCTCAATGACATCTGCAGACCTGCAAGCCAATCAGCGACCGGCAGGCTTATGTGATGTCACACAGCCCTATAAAAACCAGCCATTTGCAATCTCGGCATTTCACACTTTCTAGCTGCTTTTACTGTACTGTGCTGTAGCGATTTTTGCTCCAATCCCAGGGTGTGCATTTAAAGGGATCTGTATACCCCAAATAGCAGTTATTTTTTGTTACTGAAGCAAATCCACACAGCTGCTGTAGTGATTTCTGCTCCTCTCCCAGGGTGTGTGCTTTGGGGAATTTATATAACACAAATTCCCATACTTCTTTGTTGCTAAAGTTGAGAGCAAGAAATAGGTGTCAAATCCACATAGTTGATTAACCACTATGTCAGACAGAAAGGCGGCTGGTGGAGCAGGCAGAGGTCGCAGCATAGTAAAGGGTCGTCGCAGCAGGGGTGACTCTGTGAGGCCAGAACTGCCGTTGTCATCTAGCAGAGTGTGTTGATCAACAACCCAAAGGTTGTTGATTGGTTGACTAGGTCACCCAATTCCTCAAATATAACATCTGACAACCCCAGCCAAGAGTCCGTGGGTTCGCCAGATACAAGAATTAGTTGTCATGGCCCAGGAGCAGGTCAGCGGTCCTCACCTGTCCTCAACCAGCATCTGTCCTGTTCATTTCCCTCAGCCAGAGAGCTATGAGGTGGTCTGGCCTCAGCGCCACTATACAGCGAGGACGAAGTGTTTGAGGACAGTCAGCAGCTGCTTGGCAATGAAGAGATGGGGCAGACATCAGCTGTTTCGTGCAGTAGGCAGGCTGTTGAGGAGAATAGCAGTGACAGGGAAATACAAAGTGCAGAGTGTTGGCAGTAAAGTCACCACCTTGGTGATGTGGCAGTTTTTTGTTAAGACACCATGAGCCAAGCATGTGTATATGTAGAATCTGTAGGCAGAAAGTGAAGAGTGGCCCTGTGTCAACACATGCAGCGTCACCATCCAATGGCCTAGGAGAAACGTATGCGTCTAGCCATTCTAAGGTGCAGAATCTGACCGTGCTCATGTCCAAGTTGTTGGTACTGCAGTCCCTCCCTTTCCAAGTCGTAGACTCTGCACCCTTCAAAGAACTAATGGCCTGTGCCAAACCGAGGTGGAGAGTTCCAAGCCGCAATTTTTCCAAAAAGGCAGTGCCAGCCCTTCACAAATCTGTAGAACAGAAAGAGGGCCAGTCCATGAGCTTATCGGTTTCTTCTAAGGTGCACGGCAGCACGGACATGTGGAGCTGTAACTACAGTCAGGGCCAGTACATGTCTTTTACGGCCCACTGGGTGAATGTTCTTTCCGCCCAGCTACACCAACAACTTGAACAAGAGACGCTGCTTTCTCCTCCACGTTGTCAAACTGCTGCTCTTGCGCCAGTTTCCGCCTCCTCCTTCACCATCTCCTCAGCCTCCACAAGTCTAAGTGCTCCTCCATCATAGCAATTGTGCAGGGCACAGCGATGTCACGCATTTCAACACCTGGTTTGCCTGGGTGAACGAAGTAACACAGGGGAAGAACTGCTCCGTGTCAAGCAACAAGAAATCAATCTGTGGCTTTCTTCGCGACAACTGAAAATCAGAAAAAAGGTGACAATGGGAGGAACATGGCATCCGCGCTGCACTGAGGATAGATGGCCCATGCTCCCTGTATGGCAAACATGATCAATCTGGTTGTCAACAGGTTCCTCAAGTCTTCCACCCATCTTCAAGACATGCTAAAAATGGCCTGCATGCACTTCAGCCATTCATACAAAGCCAAGCACACCGTCATCAAGTTGCAGCGGCAGGACAGACCAACATGGTCTGATATGCGGTTTTTAAACCCATTGGAAATCCAGCCTCCATATGTTAGACCGCCTGTATGAACAGAGAAAACCCATTAATGATTTTTTGATGATGCAAGCGGATCGGCGTACTGCTCTGTGTAACTTTGATGTCAGCCACTGGCTGCTCATGCGTGAAACCTGCCATTTGCTCAGGCCCTTTGAAGAGGCCACATTATTTGTCAGTCACCAGGATTGTGGGATGCATAATGTCATTCCACTGCTTCATGTCCTGGAACTCATGCTGCAAAATCTGTCCGGTTAGGGCATTGCAGACAACATCTCATGGCCACATGATTCCGGTGGGGGCTGAACTAGAGGAGGATTAGCACATTGGAGCACAAGCAGAGTCAGGTGAAATCAGTGGTTTTTCCACTCAGGTGACAAGAGAGGAGGAGCAGGAGTATCCGGAGGAGGTAGATGACGAAGCAGATGACCCAGTAGCACCGTGGCAGTATAAAGTGGAGATGGAGGCCGGGAGTCCCTCAGAGTCACTTGCGCAGATGACCCGCAGCATGCTGCTTTGCCTAACTAGTAACAGCCAAATAGTCAACATCCGGCATAGGGATGAATTTTGGCTCTCCACCCTCTTGGACCCTTGCTACTGGTCAAAATTGGGTGACTTTTTTCCAGCTGCCGAGAGGGAGGAACAACTGGCGTACTATAGAGAAATACTAAAAAGATAGTTGGCCGCTGCCTTTGTGCGCCATTGTCCAGTAGCAGCAGCAGTTTAAGTCTAAAGTCCTTAATGAGCAATTTCCTTCACCCTCCCAGTGAGGAGGGTATCTGCCACCACCAGCAGGTGGTGGCCTACTTGGACAGCACTTTACCACCTCAGGTAGAGGATCCCCTGGACTACTGGGCAGCCAAACTTGATGCGTGGCCACAACTTGCGGAGTTTGCAGTAGAGAAGCTGTCCTGTCTGGCCAGTGCTGTAGCATGACAGCGGGTGTTCAGTGCGGCAGGGGCCTTTGTCAAGACGACAAATGCCTTATTCATCAGACTAGATCAGCCATGACGCCTCTCCCAAATGTTGAGAAATAAGTCTGGATTCTAACTACCTGCCTCAGCCACTATTCTGATGCTGCCACCCCGCCTGATGCCACACATCTGCTGCCAGTTGCTTCATCTGCCTCCTACCTATCTTTACCAGGGACTGGAATTGTCCGCCACCTACACAATCTGTCATTGTGCCACTCTGTGGCTTTCCATGTTGCTGCAACCTGTGGGATCCAGCTGCTGCTTCTGCTGACGCCACCTCCACACTATCATTGTGCCAATCTGTGGCCTAACATGTTGCCACCACCTCCACACCTGGCCTCATGCTGCTGCTGCTGCCCCCTTTGCAGTTCTTTTTTGGCAAAGACATGATATTTTCAGGAAAACTGTAATGTATGATACATTTGGCGTCTCTAATCTTCAAATTTAAATCAAAATATCAACTTCAAATATCAAACTTCGACATTGTACCACAATGTGGCCTACCCTGCCAACTCCAGAATTTGTCATTGTGGCACTCTCTGACCTCATGCTGATGCTGCCACCTTGTAGCTGCCACGTGTGGGCTCCTGCTGCTGCTGATGCCACCTCCACACTATCATTCTGCAACTCTGTAGCCTACCATGTTGCTGCCATCTCCACACTGTCCTTGTGCCACTCTGTGGCCTACCATGTTTCTGCCACCTCCATAATTTGTCATTGTGCCACTCTGCTGCCAACTGACCGCTGTCTCCCTGGAACACCCTGTGATTTCCATAATGCTGTGTTCACCCCACACCACTCTATGATGTTGCCACTATGTTTAGTATTCCCCTTCTTTTCTTCTGTCAGAAGGAATGAAAAGCCTGAGGATTGATAGCCAAAAGCAGGAGTGGATACAGAACACAGATGACATGCAAATATCCCATTAATTGGTCATCTCTGTTTTGGATCCACTCCTGTTTGTTTTTGGCTTTAGCAATACTGATGATGGATTATTGGCCAAGTAAAAGCGGATACCAACGGATGAAATGAAGGGCAAAAGGATCAGTGACGTCAATGCAAAATTACTGTTGACACCCTCTCCACTCTTTTGGGGGGTTTCTACATGTATCCGCGTTTAATAGAACAGGTTCTGTCATAATCTATGGAATCATCTGATGTCAATGTAAAAAGAGTTGGCCTTTGCAAGTGCCCATGGAATTGAAGAGTGAAGTGATTCTAAGAGCGGTGGCTATCATGTGAGTGTCATACTAAAAACACAGCATTGTTTGAAGACAAAACCATGCTCCCTATGCATATTTAATCATGGCAAGACGTTCTACAACACCCTACAGGCTCTCTGCAGCCAGGAAATACCTGTTTTTTAAGGCGATTCATCATGATTCTATTCGGGTCATATCAAATTTTTTCAAAACATTTTGTCGAATCGTGTCAAACCCAATTTCAACAAATTCGCCCATCTCTTATTATTATTAAACAATTGGCACTCCATTTCATGATGCTGAAACACATAATTTTACAGGTGTGCAAAGTATGACAATCCATGTAACGTTTCGGTCTTTACTATAGACCTTCAAGGTGTGGAAGAGGAGGATGATGATTAGCCGCTGTGCGGTGAGAGGCTATAGAAAAAGCAGCGAGTACTGCTGGGGTGTATTTTGTAAAATTCTGTGTGAATTCATCTATTAAAACCACAGTGTGAATGTTTTCCAAAGTTGTGCGATACATAGTGGGTTAATGTGGGGTTAAAAATGCCCAAATGACTCCAGACGTTCCTCCAGCATATAGTGAATGGCACTAACCGCCATGCAAATGTGGCGTTCCTCTCCCCTATTTGCGCTCATATCACAGACATGCGCAGTATGTGAGAGATCGAGGAATGTTGCATGTGTAGCAGCGGGTCTCTCCTATTACTGACGTAAGTGTGATCCGCGACCCTTAGTAAATAAGCCCCAATATCTATAGCGTCTCTTTAACAGAAAGCCATCATTCAATAATAATTTACCCCATGAAAGAAAATTCTCAAATTTCAATCCCCTAGCAATGTTTACACAATAAAGATAATTTTTAACCCCTTACATTACAACTTTACACAGGTTTGTTGCTGCTTTAGCTCCTATTGCTCAGTGACGGTCAGTGTAAAATTCCAGAGTGTGGGCAGGGACTCTCTAAGCAGACACTTCATGATCCCTCTAGTGCTGTGAGATGCTGTGTGCTGACAATGTGGTTAGATTATTAGGGCCCAGGATTAAATACACTTTCATTTAGCTTCTTAACATTGACTAGTATCTGACACCTATAAAGAGAGAGGAGACACATCAGAGATGAGAGATGATGAGATCCATGAGATGCATATACACACAATGACATTCTTAGCTCTGCTATCTCAGCCATAACATACACTCTGATGTGCTTCCTTCCTCTGGATAAAGACCGTATCTTGCCTGTAGCTAGTAGAGTAACACACTGCCGCTTGACGGCACGAAGTTTGTGTGTATGAGCTTGTCTTGGAATGCAAGGGGAGGGGCCGATGCAGAGAGCAGCTCAGTGCAGCATCAGACAGGAGAATAATCTATCCTGCCCGACACTAGATTTCTGATTTCCGGTCGGATCCCAGAGATTGTATACACAATGAATGACAGGTTGGAATTATATCTGTGAGATGCTGTATTTTTTATAATAACAGCGAGTTAGTGAAACAGGGCAGATTTAACCCCTTAAGTGCTTAAGGGGGTTAAAGCAGATGGCTCTGTCAACTGTTTAGTAGTCAAGCAAAGTGAGCACATAGTGCATGTTGTGTGCTTACAGGAGCTCACTTATAAAGATTAAGGCACTCTATTAATGAAATTTAAAGGAGTTGATCACTGCTGGAGATAACGGTCCTGGTTAGTAAAGAAAAAAAGGTGGTTAAAGCGTATTCCTGCAGATGCTGAAGAAAGATCATTACAAGAAAAGCCCCTTAAATAAAAAGATAAAGTGAAGTAACGTCTATGGCTATCAATTACATTATCTATCTCCGTGTGCCCCATAATGTTACTGATAATAACAGTAGCAATCTACACAAGACAAAATTTTACATGGCGGTACATCTGTCACCACCCATAGCACCCAGAATCCAACGCTCTGAGATTCTGTTGCTTTTCATGGCAAGAATAAACAGTTTGATGTGCTATACTGTTTTTTTTAATTTATGAGCTTGTCATATAATGAACCTGACCCTTCCTGGTTTTCATTATAACCAGAA
The DNA here is from genome assembly GCF_040894005.1 of Engystomops pustulosus. Lineage (NCBI taxonomy): Eukaryota > Metazoa > Chordata > Amphibia > Anura > Leptodactylidae > Engystomops > Engystomops pustulosus. Next base: position 45,695,813 of record NC_092420.1, read on the forward strand.
GCCATGAAACTACAGTATATTTATAGATATTACATGCATTCATCACCACTATATAACATCTGAAGTGGAGTACAGATGCTGAATGATTAAGCCGTAATTGTCCTTACAAGCAGTAGGAAAATAAGGGTATAACGGAAAACTAACCCTCCCTCTTCCTTATTTGTAGATATAATGATAGTGTACATAGGATACAATGACAGGCAGATGCTCAGGGGTGTTCATGGAGAAAAGCTAAATGGGATCCTGTCATTGTGAAGACTTCTAACCCTATATTGTTACATACCCACCACACTACAGGTTATTGTGTATACATTTCATATAATCCAAAGATAAGAAGAATGCTAATGTCTCCAGAATCAATAGCTGCAGAACGTGATCTATGTTACATCATCTGCTGAAGGCAGGACACACATGAAATATACATGCTCTGTGCCTGGATGGCAATGTGCCAGCACACAATCTGTCCAAGAATATTCTGCAAACAGCAATAATTCCTATGTAGTGAGAAGAGCAGTAATTAACGCTGCAGATGATACATTCAGGGCATACATCTTTTATATGCACACCAAATCTTTCGTCTGTTATATACAATTCTCATAGGATTTGGCAAATATTCCATTTATTTTAGGGTTTAGCGATCACATTGTATGTGGTAGTGAAAAACACATCTCTTTTATCAAGTCTTAGTTCTATAGAATTAGAATAAAGCATTGACGTAGCATTCACATGTCATATCCAATGTTTGTGTTGTACAGCAGCAATGATGTGGGCAGATATTTTTCTATACATTTTGTCATTAACCCCTTAACGCCGAAGCCACTTTTCACCTTCCTAACACGGCCCATTTTTTCAAATCTGCCCTGTGTCACTATAAGTGGTTATAACTTCGGGATGCTTTAACATATCCAAGTAATTTTAAAATTGTTTTCTCGTGACACATTGTACTTCATGTTAATTGAAACATTTTGGTGGTATGTTTTGCATTTATTTATGACAAAATTAGATATTTGGTGAAAATTTGGAAAAATTCTTTATTTTCGAACTTCAAAATGTTCTACTTTTTCCATACATAGTCATAACCGCAAAAATACTTAACTAACATTCACTAAATATCTAATTTATGTGGACATGGTTTTTTATGCATACTCTTATTTTTGTAGGATGTTATGGGGCTTTGAACGTTAGGTGCGATTTTTCACATTTTCATAAAAAAAGCAAAATCCTGCTATTGAGGGACCTGCTAAGGTTTCAAGTCACTTTGAGAGGCCCAAATAAAAGTAAAACCCCATAAATTACCCCATTATAGAAACTACACCCCTCAACGTACGCAAAACAACTTTTATGAAGTTTGTTAACCCTTTAATTGTTTTACAGGGGTTTAAAGAAAATCGGATGCAATTTTGAAAGTAAAATTTTTTTGGCTAAATGAATGTGTTTTTCAAAAAATGTACAAATTCTCAGTGGATAAAATACCAAAATGCTCCACAAAATTTGATACCCAATCCCTCCCGCGTATAACAATACCCCATATGTGGTGGTAACCTGCTGCACGCCAGGGCATCGAAGGGAAGCTGCGCCATTCAGAGAAGATTATGAATTGTCACTTTTTATTGGCTATACAATCTTTATTTTTTTGGCAATTTGGACATATTTATTTTTGTGACATGAGATGCACTTTACAAATACTTCATTTTAGTGGGTCATTAGCTTATTGATGAGATTTTATTAACTCTTGAGTGTATGGGTGAAAAGAAAATTGTCAATTTTGGTTTACTTTCTTTTCGTATTTTTTGGGGGTCGTACAGCGTACACGAAAAAATACTATATTATCTTTATTCTATTTTTGAAAGTGATCCCAGCGTGTCAAGCTTAGTGGAGTAAAGCACCAGGATCAACATCAAGAAAGGGGGTGAGTATTAGTAGTTTTTGTTATGAACTGTTTGTTTTAAGAATTCATGAGTTCATTAAAAAGACATCTATCATCAGCTTTACTGAGCTATTATCAGCTATTATGAAGTTCCTCAGGACTTTTTATTATAACTCTAACTTCGCAATTGCGACAATATAGTTAGAAAAATTATTCAAATTAGCTTGAGGTACTCCTGTTACATCACCGGGGCACTTCACATTTTAATTTATTTGCTCCCCCATTGCGCTAGCAGTCCCATCCTGTCCGGCTGTCATGTTTTCTATGCATGAAAAGGGGGATAAATAAATTAAAATACTAGGCGTTTTAACCGCGACATATAGAGTTATAATAAAAGAAGTCCTGAGGAACAACTTCTTAAAAAGACACATCTACCATCAGTAAAACTGGGTCAGTGAGTGCCATCAAGTAAATTTTAGAAGATGTGCACCAGAATATGGTGGCATGGTGGGGCTTGGTCTCCATGAGTATCCATGTAATAGAGATAAGAATACATGGCCACTGCAGGGGGAAAGAATTTGAGGCATGTGGATCTGTCTGTAGCAGAAACACACTAATACATCTGCATATGTATAAATAAAAAATACCATCAAAATCAAGCATGATAGACAGACACTTATTCATAGATCCAGGCACCGTGACTGTAGTTATCTTTTAACATTTGTTATCCAAGGCCTCCTCTGTTCTAAAATCAACTTATAGGCAATTATGCTTATTATTCTCTGCCTGTGTAATCCAGATGTAGCAGGAAGTGCAGGGGGAGGGAAGACCTGCTTTGCTCATTTTAACAGTCTGGGAAGCTACAGCACTGAGGGGCTCTGGAAACACCCACCAGAGCCCTTGTGTCTCTTTAGCATAATTATAAAAGTTGATTTAGAAGGAAGGAGGCCATGGATAACAAATATAAGAAGATAACCACAGTTAATGTGGCTGAATCTATGAGTAAGTGCCCTTGGTTTTTCATGCTGGATTTGTATGGTAGATATCCTTTAAATATATGTATCCGGTCAGTGGTGCTTTAGGAGCTGTATACTGTACAAAGGATTATTATTTTTTAATTGTTATTTAAAGAAATATATGAGTCCTACCATTGTCAGCGTGAAAAAAAAATCAGTCCAGAAAACATGGATTGGCTTTTCTGTGGTCCTTTACTGTATAGTCCTGACATTTTTCCCTGTAGTCCTGGTCTGTTTCTGCTTCCCGCAGGTTAAAGAAATGGAATATCCTTAAATGCGAAGGTAAGCAGAGCCTTAACAAGAGGGGTAGCCCAGGATATAGTATGTAAGGACAATGCTATAGAGCAGTGATGGCTAACCTATGGCACTGGTGCCAGAGGTGGCACTCAGAGCCCTTTCTGTGGGCAATCAGGCCATCACCAGAGATGACTCCAGGTATCTTCCTGCAGTCCCAGACAGCCCAGGACTTGCTGTGCACAGAGGTATTTTAAAGTGACAACTGTACCTGGGACTATTTTCTGCTTTATTGGTGTCCTTAGGGTGCTGGTATCAATTAAAACTGACAGAGAAGGGAGTATAAATCACAAATTAAATTTCTGTGTTGGCACTTTGTGATAAATAAGCGGGTCTATGTTGTAGTTTGGGCACTCGGTCTCTAAAAGGTTTGCCATCACTGCTATAGAGTGTCTGTTTTAGAAAACGAATTAGATGTAAATAAGGTTTATTGGTTTAGAAGACAGCGTAATTGTAATTGGATTGAAAGCTGGTTCCACAAATAACTCTGGAAACTTGTGGTTAATAATTTATACTCTGAGTATAAGTGTGTTACCTTACAGTTCAGCTCTGGAAACATTGCTTGTCTTACAAATACAGTATTTGAGCATTAGATGAATAACAATGCTTTAATATCGTAAGATAATACATTCTATTAGATGCTGACAAATTCCAATGCTGCGAAGCATGGGTGGAAAAAAAAAACCTACATAACCATAAAAGTTGGGGAGGGAAGTTAGACTTAGTTGTATTTCTAAATGATAGTGGCATTTTTACAGAGTGATCATATGGCCCAACAATTCAGATAAGGCTCAATTAGTTACATAATCAAAGATAAAAATTACTTTAGAAATGTTGTGTTCTTTTTCTCTGTGTTTAGAAAACCAACAGATACCATCAAATACAACACATCTATAACACTTCTGTTTTGCTTACATAACATTTTTCAGTCACATAGTTTTTTTCAGTTAACCCAGTGCCATTCTATTTTCACAATACATCAGCATTTTATTTACTCAACCAAATATTACAGAAGATACAAACTGCAGGGAGGAGGGAGAGCGAGAAAAAGATTGTCATATCTTGCCTAATGCGGATTATTGATTGTATTATTTCCGCTGACCTGATATTTACCTAAATTATATGGTACTTAAATATACTGGTTAAATACAGAGCATATCTGTTTTACAAATACCTTCTCTGTAACATAACTCTGGATTCACTTGTAAGTGAGACCTTTATCTTTCTTCTTGCTGCTAGTAGCTGGAAGTACACACGATTTACCCAAGTGATAAGGATTTGATACAATGCATACAAAACTAGTACAATTTCTAATGTTACATGAAAACGCAGTGAAGACCACATGCAATATATAGATTTATCTGTGCCACCATGTCCACAAGCTATAATCAGCCAAACTATATCATAGGAGACCCTGTTCACGAGCACCAGTCCCTTCAATAAACCCTTAAACATTACATAGAACAGCTGCACATCCAACCATGTCAAAAGGGGATGTACTACCAAACTACCAACTAACCCTTAGAATTTGCAGCAGATTGTGACAACTTTATTTATTGTTTAAACATAGACTCTTAGTTAATATAAGCTAGATTTCCACTTTCAGAATTTTGTGTGCAATTTTAATTTCAATTTTGATTTATTCGAAGTGTTTTGTTTTAACAAATAAAGGAAGAAAACTAATTCTACAAGAATATAACAAAGTAAACCAACACTGAATCATAGTGAAATGGAGGTAAATTAAATAAAAGTAAATTTAGCATTCAAAATAAACAGAAGTAAACATAAATGTTCTGCGGGTGAACCTCATGTATTTTCATCAGTTTCACAGTGTTTTATGTGATTATGCCTAAAAGAGTCTTTGTTTTAGAGTTGTATTCCATACAGATGTTGTCCATCCTCTGTTTATCAAGGAGTATGAACTTGAGGGGCCCTGCAGAGCACCTCGTTGCTCCTACGCAAACTAATATATGCACGCCCTGCTGCCTGTGGCACTGCCTATGGAGCGCTGAGAGTGCCGGTGACGTCACCGACTCCCACTTGAAATCATACGCATGTGCAATAACAACTACTTGCGCACCTGCAGTACTCAGTCGGCAGCACAAAGAGTTAGTATCAAGCATTTTGATGTCATGCGAGAGCTGGTGACGTCACAGGCTCTCATAGAGCTATATAGGCAGTGACAAGGGCAGCAGGGAGTGTGCATATATTAGTTTGAGGCAGAACAAAGAGGTGCTCTGCAGAGCACCTCAAGCTCATTAGCATATGTTAAAAAGTTGATTTTTGATCATAAGCGGCCGTTCTCAGAACATACAAAACCAACTGCCTGGAAACTGTATCGGGATGGGGAGGTGAGTGATACACATCTATAATCAGGTAAACTGATGGTAGATGTCCTTTAAAGTACATAGGTGTTTAAACAATTGTCCCATTCCAATTCATCCTTCCACAAACCACACAGATATGCAATGTTTTTTCTAATATCTCTCATTTCTTCTTACTCCAAAATATATCCAAAATGTACAAATCAATGAGAGAATAACTTCTAGTATTTACTGACCACAGATTGGATGGTTGTGTCTGACCTGGATGTAGCTGATGAAAACATACCCTAATCTCTCTGCATCTGAATAGCTGGCCATGTCATGGTCATTTAGTTCCTTTGACTGATGGAAGAAGTTGACAAGTAAAAGCTCTTTGCTATTTAGCTCTAGGAGCTATATTAGGAATTCCTGTAAACCCTATATCTGACACAGCATTACTACAGGAATGAGAAATCAATCTGTAAGACTGAGTAATTGATAGGTTATTCCTGCAAGCCTCACAGTTGTCACCCATTTATAGGGGACTTGTATAGGTCAGCAAATATATAGGTCTGCAAATCCAAATAAGTATTTTCCACAGTTAATATATAATAGGCAGTTTAGTTTTTTATGTAAATAGTGCACCCAGATTGGTGCATTAAGCATCAAGTAGAACCACCGACCTGAATTCAAATGTTACATATTATCAAATTGAGGTTTTAATGGAATATAAAAGGAGTTTTCCCATGACAGAAAATTCTCAAATTTCAATCACTAGTGATGCTAACACAATAAAGATCATTTTTAATCCTTTACTCAGTTTTATTGCTGTTTTAGCTCCTATCACTCCCCAGGCTGGTCAATGTAAAATCTCAGGGTGTGGGCAGGGACTCTCTAAGGAGACACATTATTATTATTAGAGATGAGCGAGCACTAAAATGCTCGGGTACACGTTATTCGAGACAAGCTTTGCTCGAATAACGAGCCCCATTGAAGTCAATGGGAGACTCGAGCATTTTTCAAGGGGACCAAGGCTCTGCACAGGGAAGCTTGGCCAAACACCTGGGAACCTCAGAAAAGGATGGAAACACCACGGAAATGGACAGGAAACAGCAGGGGCAGCATGCATGGATGCCTCTGAGGCTGCTTAATCGCACCATTATGCCAAAATTATGGGGAACAGCATGGCCATGACAGAGTGACCTAATGAGGCTAGATAGCATCTAAAACATGCAATAATTGACCCTGACACTATAGGGGACGGCATGCAGAGGCAGCGGCAGCAGTGGCAGGCTAGAGAGTCTCATGGCGACATACCCTAAATGGACTCAGGAAATCATTTCACCTCCTTTGGTGAAACCTATGTGAACAAAAGGTTGACGGTATATTTAGTCGATAACACAGCATAGTGACCAAGTTCCATAACGTATCTGGTGAAACACCCGAAAAATGAGCCTGACACAGCTCTTTTGATAAGGGGACGACATGTGGAGGCAGCCATGGAGACGACTTCCATGATTAAGAGCGACAGTATGGGGCATTCATATTGCGCTGCTATGATTGCAACTTCAGGTCTCCAGCATGGCGGCGACAGATGGGCCGAGTTCCACTATGTATCTGGTGAAACACCTGAAAATTCTGCCTGACACAGCTCGTTTGATAAGGGGATGATGTGCTGCATATCCTCTCGTGTTGAAATGAGACATTGGTGGACGCTGTGGAGGATCGTGGAGGCAAAATGGACAGGAAACAGCAGGGGCAGCATGCATGGATGCCTCTGAGGCTGCCTAATCTTGGGATGGAGCTGGCGGTCCACTGCCAGGCGAGCTTTCGCCTGTCCAAGCCCCTGTCTCTCGGCTCCTCCCCACCCAAAATGGTCCTGGGGGCCAGAAGCGTTTACTTTGAAAAAATTATAATTTTCAAAGCAGGCCGGGTCGTTTGAATATTTCACCTAGGAATAATGGAATAGCATAGTGGTTCTATTTTTAATTGTTTTTACGGAAATGGTTCCATGATTAAGAGCGACAGTATGGGGCATCCATATTGCGCTGCTATGATTGCAACTTCAGGTCTCCAGGATGGCGGCGACAGATGGGCCGCGTTCCACTATGTATTTGGTGAAACACCTGAAAATTCTGCCTGACACAGCTCGTTTGATAAGGGGACGATGTATGGAGGCAGTGAACTAGTAGAAGATTAAAGGTGCTGCAGTTAAAACTATGTTAGTTGGATCTTGAGATGGAGCTGGCGCTCCGCAGCCAGGCGAGCTTTCGCCAATCCTAGCCCCTGTCTCTAGGCTACTCCCCAAACAGCACTTCTAAGAACCTTTTGTATAAGATCAAGTGTAGTAGCGTACTTATAAGTTTAGGATATGGCGGGTGAGGGGGAATGTAAACAGATGCGCAAGAAGCGCTGAAATAATATTGGTAAATGATAAAAGTTTGCCAGTATATTTTGTGGATTACAGAGCAGGGTGGCGACAAAGTTAACAAGTTTGATGTGGAAGCCATGAAAACAACCCAAAATTCTGCCTGACACAGTTCGTTTGATAAGGAGACCATGTATGGAGGCATCTATATGGACGACTTTTGGAGGCAGCTATGGCGATGGAGACAACGTGTGGAGCCAGCTAAAAAGACGACATGTGGAGGCTGCTATGGAGACAATTTAATTTGGATAGTGCCTGTATGTGGCACTCCAAAAAATTGTTTAAAACAGAGGACCGGGTGGGTGGCCCTCCAGAAAAATTAAATACATAGAGTACTATAGCTAGAGCCAGTTGGCCCTGGCAAAAAATAGCCAGTTTCCTATGCTTTAGTGTACAAAGAGGAGGAGAAGGAGGACAATGAGGAGGAGGAGTGCATAAATTATTCAGGTTGAGCTTCTTTCACCTGGTGGAGAATGAAAATGCGGAGAAATCCAGGCTTTATTCATCTTGATAAGCGTCAGCCTGTCAGCGCTGTCAGTCGACAGGCGTGTATGCTTATCGGTGATGATGCCACCAGCTGCACTGAAAACCCGCTCGGACCACACGCTAGCGGCAGGGCAGGCAAGAACCTCCAAGGTGTACAGCGCCAGTTCGTGCCACATGAGTTGTAGGAGGCTGTGTGATCATTTAGGACGATGGTATGGTCAGCTACGTACTCCCTCACCATCTTTCTGTAAAGATCAGCCCTACTCTGCCGAGACTGGGGACAGGTGACAGTGTCTTGCTGGGGTGACATGAAACTGGCAAAGGCCTTGTAAAGCGTACCCCTGCCAGTGCTGGACAAGCTGCCTGCTCGCCTACTCTCCCTCGCTACTTGTCCCGCAGAAGTACGCCCTCTGCCGCTAGCGCTGTCAGAAGGGAAATACTGTTTCAGCTTGTGCACCAGGGCCTGCTGGTATTCATGCATTCTCACACTCCTTTCCTCTCCAGGGATGAGAGTGGAAAGATTTTTCTTGTACCGTGGGTCCAGGAGAGTGAATACCCAGTAATCGGTGCTGGAATAAATTCTTTGAACGCGAGGGTCACGGGATAGGCAGCCTAGCATGAAATCTGCCATATGTGCCAGAGTCTCAACGCGCAAGAATTCACTCCCCTCACTGGCCTGACTGCCCATTTCCTCCTCCTCCAACTCCTCTTCTTCTGCCCATACACGCTGAACAGTGAAGGACTGAACAATGGTCCCCTCTTCTGTCTCGCCAACATTCTCCTCCTCTTCCTCCTCATCCTCCTCCACCTCCTCCGATATGCGCTGAGAAACGGGTGCTTTGGCTATCAACAAGGGAATCTTCTTCCCCCGTCTCTTGTGACGAGCGCAAAGCTTCCGACTTCATGCTGAACTGAGAGTTTTTCAACAGGCCAAGCAGCGGGATGGTGAGGCTGATGATGGCGGCATCGCCACTGACCATCTGTGTTGACTCCTCACAGTTACTCAGCACCTGACAGATATCAGACATCCACGTCCACTCCTCATTGTAGACTTGAGGAAGCTGACTGACCTGACTACCAGTTCTGGTGGAAGTTGACATCTGGCAGTCTACAATCGCTCTGCGCTGCTGGTAAACTCTGGATAACATGGTTAATGTTGAATTCCACCTCGTGGGCACGTCGCACAACAGTCAGTGAGCGGGCAGTTGGAGGCGGCGCTGCGCTGCCCTGAGAGTGGCAGCATCTGTGCTGGACTTCCTGAAATGTGCACAGATGCGGCGCACCTTCGTGAGCAAATCAGACAGATTGGGGTATGTCTTGAGGAAACGCTGAACTATGAGATTTAACACGTGGGCCAGGCATGGCACATGTGTCAGTCTGCCGAGTTGCAGAGCCGCCACCAGGTTACGGCCGTTGTCACACACAACCATGCCTGGCTTCAGGTTCAGCGGTGCCAGCCACAGATCAGTCTGCGCCGTGATGCCCTGTAATAGCTCTTGGGCGGTGTGCCTTTTATCGCCTAGGCTCAGCAGTTTGAGCACCGGCTGCTGTCGCTTAGCAATGGCACTGCTGCTGTGCCTAGAGCTACCGACTGATGGCGCCATGCCCACGGATGGTAATTCGGAGGAGGAGGAGGAGGCATAGTAGGCCTTTGAGACCTGGACCGAGGTAGGCCCCGCAATCCTCGGCGTCGGCAGTATATGAGCAGCCCCAGGGTCAGACTCGGTCCCAGCCTCCACCAAGTTAACCCAATGTGCCGTCAGCGATACATAGTGGCCCTGCCCGGCAGCACTCGTCCACGTGTCCGTGGTCAGGTGGACCTTGTCAGAAACGGCGTTGGTCAGGGCACGGATGATGTTCTCTGACACGTGCTTTTGCAGGGCTGGGACGGCACATCGGGAAAAGTAGTGGCGGCTGGGGACCGAATACCGAGGGGCGGCCGCCGCCATGAGGTTTCGAAAGGCCTCGGTCTCTACCAGCCTATAGGGCAGCGTCTCCAGGCTAAGCAACTTGGAGATGTGGACGTTGAGGGCTTGGGCGTGTGGGTGGGTTGCGCTATACTTCCTTTTGCGCTCCAGCGTCTGGGGTATGGAGAGCTGAACGCTGGTGGATGCTGTGGAGGATCGTGGAGGCGAAGATGGGGTTTTCGCACGGGAGGTGTTTGGGCCGTGGTCCTGGGCAGGGGGCCGACTAGCAGATGACACAGGGGAAGGAGCAGTGGTGTGCACGGCCGGAGGTGAACGGGCTTGGTGCCATTGAGTGGCGTGTTTAGCATTCATATGCCTGCGCATACTGGTGGTAGCTAAGCTAGTAGTGGTGGAACCCCTGCTGATCCTGGTTTGGCAAAGGTTGCACACCACAGTGAGTCGGTCATCCGGTGTTTCTTTAAAGAACCTCCAGACTTCTGAAAATCTAGCCCTCGCCACGGGAGCTTGACTACGGGCAACATTTGGCGCTGATGCACCAGCTCTGGCCCTGCCTCTCCGTCTGGCCCCACCACTGCCTCTTCCAACCTGTTCTGCTATAGAACTCGCCTCCGTCTGTGTTCACCCGGCCTATCAACCCAGCTTGGGTCTGTCACCTCATCATCCTCCGATCCCTCAGTCTGCTCCCTTCCTGCCCTGACAACAACTTCACCACTGTCTGACAACCGTGTCTCCTCATCGTCCGACACCTCTTTACACACTTCTTCCACTACGTGAATAATGTCATCATCACCCACAGACTGCGACTGGTGGAAAACCTGGGCATTGGGAAATTGCTCAGCAGCAACCGGACAAGTGGTTTGTGACTGTGGGAAGGGTCCAGAAAACAGTTCCTCAGAGTATGCCGGTTCAAATGCCAAATTTTGGTGGGAGGGGGCAGACTGGGGGGAAGGAGGCTGAGGTGGAGGAGCTGGAGGAGTGCTGATTTCGGTAACATGGGTGGACTGCGTGGAAGACTGACTGGTAGACAAATGGCTAGAATCATTGTCCGCAATCCACAACATCACCTCTTCGCACTGTTCTGGCCTCAACAGTGCTCTACCACGAGTCCCAGTAACTTGAGACATGATGAACCTAGGGAGTGTAGCTCTGCGGCGTTCCCCTGCTCCCTCATCAGCAGGTGGTGTCTCACCCCGCCCAGGACCACGGCCTCTGACCCCTGCAGTAGTTGGACGCCCATGTCCACGCCCTCGTCCTCTACCCCTAGCCCTCGGGTTAAACATTTTTCAAATTAAAGTGTAAACTTTAAATTTTTTTTTTTGTGTGTTTATTTTTTTTTTTTTTTTTTTATTTTTTAACAAAACGATGCTATCCTATTGCTATGGCTAGTTTCTAACCTACACCGACAGCACACAACTGGATTTTGTGCTGTGCCTGATGACTTTGAGCTATAAAATGAAATAAAGGTAAAAAAAAATAAATAAATCAGCAGACTCTGCCTAATTCTAATCAAACCCCTAATAAATTGTCCCACTTCGGTGTTTGAGGTGGATATGCGTGTCACTAAGAGCTAATTTTACTAAAAGGAATTGGACCAATTGTCAGGCAGGGTTTGTTACTGGAAAGAGATACAAAAACCGCCCTAGGGCGGCACAAAGGAGCCCATATCCTGACAATAAGGAGTGGCGATTAAAACTTAACTTTTATTTATGAGCTAAAGTATATAATATAGGGTATGAATAGATACTTGGTGCTCAAAACAGAATTCGTGATTTAAAAGCACAAGTGTCCTAAATGAGGTGGCCTTAGGGTATAGGATCGTAGATCTGTGTATATAGTAACATCGGAGTGGGCTGGACTCGGGTAGTGATAGCTAGTATGGCAGATATACAAACCTGAACGCTATGGGTTATTATCATTTAAACCCAAGCGTTGATTCCTGTGGTATGGGATCAGTGAGATCCCAGACTTATACAGGAATCTATTGCGGTATCCACAGCCCACAAGACCCTAAGTCTATCCAGCCTACAAAACCAAGGTACCACCCCTAGATAGGACCACTGCAATTTAAAATAAGAAAAGAAATTAGCCCCCCGACATGTTTCGCCAGTGACCTGGCTTCATCAGGGGTCGGGCTAATACTCACTAAGAGCTAAACACAACGGTAGCAAGTCTCCCAGCAAATTCCTCACAATATGGTACTAGCTGCACTACTAATGCCAGCAAGCCCAGCCACAAGCAAACAAAAAAAAGGAAAATATAACGCTATTGTAGGCCTAAGTAAGCCGTTGGGGTTCTCCTATGGCTATTTTGTAGCCTACACTGAAAGCACACTGCTTTGCAAGATGAGTTTGAGCTATAAAATGAAATAAAGGTAAAAAAAAAAAAAAAAAAAAAATCAGCAGACTCTGCCTAATTCTAATCAAACCCCTAATAAATTTTCCCCACTTTGGTGTTTGAGGTGGATATGTGTGTCACTAAGAGCTAAACACAACGGTAGCAAGTCCCCCTGCAAATTCCTCACAATATGGTACTAGCTGCACTACTAGTGCCAGCAAGCCCAGCCACAAGCAAATAAAAAAAAAATGTATAACGTTATTGTAGCCCTAAGAAGGGCTGTTGGGTTCTTGTAGAATCACTCCTGCCTAACACTATTCTAATAGAACAGCCTAACGCTTTCCCTGACCAGCAGCAGCTCTCTCCCTAGCGGCATCCAGACAGAGAATCATCCGAGCAGCGCAGGCAGGGGCTAGTCTATTCCAGGGTCACCTGATCTGGCCAGCCAACCACTGCTATCGACGTGTAAGGGTACCACGTCATGCTGGGTGGAGTGCAGAGTCTCCTGGCTTGTGATTGGCTCTGTTTCTGGCCGCCAAAAAGCAAAACGGCGGGAGATGCCATTTTCTCAAGCGGGCGAAGTATTCGTCCGAGCAACGAGCAGTTTCGAGTACGCTAATGCTCGAACGAGCATCAAGCTCGGACGAGTATGTTCGCTCATCTCTAATTATTATCCATCTAGTTCTGTGAGCTAATATGGTTACATTATAAGGGTACAGGATTCTATACACTTTTATCTGGCTTCTGAACATTTTACTAGTATCTGAAAAATAGAAAGAGAGAGATGAGACAGATCAGAGTTGAGGTGATGAGATGCATAAGATGCCTACTAGACACACTAGATCTGCTGTGCCTTCCTGCTGTAGCATGTAGTTCTCCTCATGCTGCTGCCAACAAGAACTGATTGTCTGTCTCAGTGTGCATCAGTGAGTGAGCGGGGCTAGAGTGCAGGGAGCAGAGAAAGAGTTGCATGGCTGTCACACAGAAATCCAAGATGGTGTCCCCAACCCCAAGTCAAAAGTTACAGGGTCATGTCTAGGGGCAACTGAAATTGTGTACCAGGACTGATTGGTAGACAGGTTGGACTTATCTTGTCTTCGTGGGAATACCCCTTTAAAGGACACCTTTTAATCAGTTTTCTGTCACTAGTCCTGTCACCACTACCTGTTGGAGCAGCTCACAAGGATCCATCACAGCCTTTATCTAGTCAATTCATACAATAATCATTCTAAAATCATCTTCTCTTTATTATGTAAATGAGGCTGGTCACATGGTCAGAGGCAGAGATGTCATCCCTGTTACCCCTCCCCCTGCTCATGTCTGTGTGTAATGTATAGTAAAGCATTGCTAGTGTCTGTGCTTTATCTGCTGCAATTCTGCATCCTCCTAATACACATGTGTGAGACACAGACATGAGCTACATAAGTACCTGACATGTTCTGCTATAACATGGCTGCCTGGAGCTGTTGTATCTCTCCTATACACACACAGGCTGCAGGGGACGCCAGCACCAAGAAGCACATGGAGGAGCCATTACACAGGCTGTCAGTCAAGCACTGGGGGGGGAGGGTGTCTGTGCCTCCCAGTCATGGATAAGCTGGACAGCTTGAATATGCTAATGACTCATTGGACATCTCACAGGTCATTTACATTCAGCTTTAGGACCTCATTGCTTAAGTTTACAGGCACATAGAGGGACAATGAAGGGATAGAGGCACTGCTTTCTAATGGCAGTTTATGAAAATATATTTAGTTTAGGGGGTTAATTTGCCTGACGGGTTCTCTTTAATCCAAGCACACACTGTGGAATTTTTGTATATGGTTGGCCCAACCTTCAACCTTTGTATAATTGAACATGGCTATGGAGCCACTTGTTTCCATTGCACTACAAGAAATATTCTGTATTGGACATTTATCAGGGATCATATGCCAGTTTTCTGCCAAAAAACCCAGCAAGATAAATCGGCCCCATGATGTCTTTTTTGTAAATATTTTTCCTCTCATGTCCCTGGAGTCATACTCCTTACCCTTATAGTGAACCTGGCAGAAATCTACTGCAAACAGTAACCGAAGGGAATATTACAGCCTCAGTGGTTGTGCACACTGGAGATATTTATTATATGCCAGCGATCTTTCTCAGGTTTCGGCCTCCTGATGTATGTGGCAGGGTCCTGTGCAGCATCTATTGCTATGTGAGGCAATAAACGCAGCTGGCAAATTTTCCCATGTGAAAATTCGCTGGCTGCAGCGAATGCGCAGGCGTGGGAAAAGTAACACCCCACGCCAGCCTACTTCCGGACGGCCGCACCCCACGTTCACGCCCACTGGCCTGAAGGTGGCGGATTTGAGGCAAATAATCGCAAGTGCTAGTAATGTGTCTGTCAATGAGCATTTTCCCTTAATCCTAATAGATGCTGCATGTGCGATGGGTTACAAATAATATGCCAGTAACCCAGAGGATAAAAGCAGTATGCCGCCGTGTCACTATGGGAATGCGCTCTGTAACAGAGCAGCAAAGCTAATCTGAACTGTAACAATTTGAGATCATCCTGCTGTGACGCTCATTAAAACAGACCCTGACCTTTAACTACACGTGGACTCATCTTCACTGTCCGGCTCAGTAGAAAATGAAGAAATAAAGTGTGAGACTTGCTGCGGAAGGATTAGAAATAAGCCTGCTAACTCCTCTAAGATAGCAACGAGTAAACATAGTAACCAGAAAACGTAAAAGCATAGCAACATGATGCTCTTTTAACAGGAAAACCCTTTTATTGTTTTCCGATTTTCACCAATTATCTCAGGACCTTTGTATGTTCATACAGCATTCCTAGGGTGTCCTTTTCGTACCAACAGAATTTATTTCTACACATCCTGATTAATCTCATATTAAGACCTGTAATGTGTCCAAGTTTTCAACAAAAATATGTTTTAAGTCATCAGAAGGCTATTAGAGATCAGTATACATGATAGGCCTACAAGTCTCTATAAGTCTGGCAACTAATTGGTGCCCTCTGATGACATCACAGGAGAAGAAATCAAGTAATCAAGATGGTGGCTCCTACAGAGTGGTTTTAACTGCGGCACATAACAGGTTAACTGCACGATCGGTGCCAGCATTGACCACGGCAAATAGAGGCAGGTGTCTGCTGTGTTATACAGCGGACACCTGCTGTGTATGGAGAAAGCACAGCCCATGAGCTCTCTCTGTACAACCCCTGCAGCACTACAGAATTATAGTAAGTCTGTGTACTCATGCACTTGGCCGTGGTTTCTACAGTGCATGAGCCGACTGCCCATGCCGCAAAACATATTCCTTATTCTTGCCACAAAACATATTCCTGTCTGAGTCTGCAGCTAGGGCGTGCTCTTCTCCTGTCATTAGCCTGTGAGCTAAGCTCCTTGTTTGTGGCCCATGAAATGCACACTTTTATGTGCAAGAGTGCAGTACCCTTATGGACACAACTAGGTCATCTTATCACAGTCTGATCTATAGTCCAGGGGGTAGACATGAGGTCAGCCTACAGATGTCACTTTTTCAAATCCCTCTGAAGATAATAAGAGTGCAGTTATATAGTATGGAATGGAAGTTTACAGTACCACCCCCATGCATGGGGGGGATTATCTCCGGCTAGTATGAGCTTACTCACATGTAAACCGGTGATCATATCTTTTAAACAGGTCAATTTAAAAACACACCAAATTGACGAGGAGCTCCTTATCAATAAAATATGGTATGTCATTGATATTTTAAGTAGTGACAATCCCTATTTAAAAAAGTAAATTTAAAGTTATGAGAACCATATTTGGATTTTCAGATGAAAAGTGGCAGTATTTGAGTTATCTTCCAGCCTTTTTATTTTAGATGGAAGTTAATATGCTTAAATCCCATTTGCTTCCTATTTCAAAAGGTGTTAATGATACCAAGGAATAGTAGGAAATAAGAATTACTAAGCTCTAGAGTATATTTAAAGCACACGCCTGTCAAGAATATGGCGGAGGATATTATAGTCCTAAATTACCACCTGTCAGAGGCAATAATGCACTAGTATGAAATAGTGTGTGTACTTGTGCCACTCGTAGTGCTGCTTTTAATAACCTCATGTTGACAAGAAGGAAGGCCTATGAACAACTCATTTAACTGCACACCACAAGGCCAAGACTATTAGAACAATCTGGAAGATCGCACAATGTCAGTTTTGTATTAACCGCTCAGCGCCGTACCAGTACTGCGCGGGCTCCGGCTATGAGCACTCAGCGCAGTACTCATCTACCGCTGACATCCCCGGGTAACACCTGCAGTCGAAGTGGGCTCCGATCACGGGCATTTAACCCGTTAAATGCCTCGGTTAGCACGACTACGGCATTTAATATGCCTTTGGGGGGGGGGGTCTCCAAGCCGTTTTCGGGGGGCGCCGATCATTGCTATGGCAGCCCAGAGGTCCGATCAGGAACCCAGGGCTGCCAGCAGGCAGTGTCTGAAAGATGGCGTCTGACACTGCTAATACCCTGCTATACATCAGGATTGCAGAGTATTATCATGAACAAGCAATCCCATGGTGGAAATAATAAAAAAGCAAAAATAAAATATTGTAGCGTATAGCCACTGGTCTACATTAGCAGTGCAAACTGAAGTGTGCAGGGTGCGACAGATTCATAACTTGTGATGAACATTCTTCATGAATTTGACACACCATGCACTGGAAATGTGCACCATTTTCTTTTGGTGCACTTTGTTCACGCTGTAGAATTGTGGTGCATACACAATTGTGGCGCAAGTTGGACTAAGCAGCAATACGTCCTTTTTGGTGTAAAATTTTCTGCCTGTCACAAAAAAAAAACCCTACAAAACTGGCGCAGGCAGTTTGCACATTTTTTCTAGTGCAAAGTCAAACAAACTGGTGCAGGGGCTTTAAATAATGTGGGCCACTGTCCTTTGTCAATGAATTATCTATCTGCAAAATAGCGGTTAAGTCATGTAAAATTCATGTTGCTCAATCTTTACTTTCCCAAACATCATATGTTAAGAGACATCCATACACATTAGATAGATGTCCAGTCCTGTCGAATTAGTCAGGCTCAATAGACATTTCTCTAATTTGCATTTAGGCCCCTACGAATAAGTGTTTTGGCTTTTTGCGATTTGTTAATGTTGCACTGAACAGCAAACCGGCACAGGAACCAAATGTTACGCCTTATATTCAACGAATTATGTTTTATCCTAAGGATAGAAACAATTCCTGGAAAACTCTTTCTAATGCTACATTTATAAAATATTGACCCATATGCATCTATTTTAAGGGAACCTACCACCACGAATCTACCTATAAAGGTAGATCGGGTGGTAGGTGGATGTATGGGACGTGAGGATAGCCCTTTTTAGAGCTAATCCTCACGTCCCCGCTAGCGTCACATAAACTTTATTGCCCTAATATGTTAATTTAATTAAGCGGCTACCGGGGCGTGGAGTAGCCGGACACGAGGCTACACGGCGCGGCTACTCCACGCCCCAGTAGATGCTTTCCCCCGCCTACCCTGTGATCTTCGGCGCGCAGCTCCTGGCAGCTGCGCGCCCTCGTCCGAGAAGCCGGAGTTCTGCGCATGCGCAGTAACTCCGGCCAAGATGCGCGATCTCGGGAACGAGGCCAGAGTTACTGCGCATGCGCAGAACTCCGGCTTCTCGGACGAGGGCGCGCAGCTGCCAGGAGCTGCGCGCCGAAGATCACAGGGTAGGCGGGGGAAAGCAGCTACTGGGGCGTGGAGTAGCCGCGCCGTGTAGCCTCGTGTCCGGCTACTCCACGCCCCGGTAGCCGCTTAATTAAATTAACATATTAGGGCAATAAAGTTTATGTGACGCTAGCGGGGACGTGAGGATTAGCTCTAAAAAGGGCTATCCTCACGTCCCATACATCCACCTACCACCCGATCTACCTTTATAGGTAGATTCGTGGTGGTAGGTGCCCTTTAAGGAGTTGGCAGAACAAGCAGGGCCACATTCACTCTTACATAAAGTAGCATAGTTAAAGGGGTATTCACATCTGGGCATTTACATTTAATTTACTTCATTTGCCATATGTAAACATTTCTTCAATTGGATGTTATTAAAAAAAATGTTTAGGTGTGAAGATAATTTCTCATAAATGTAGCCATGTTGTCCCTTAGAAACGAGATGGCTTCCTCGGATATGACCACCTCACATTTAGGCAGCAGTGGCCAGAGATGCACTATTGAGTCCTGCCTAACCACCTGGATTCCGCGTTCATTACCACAGGACGTCTGTGGGACCTGCAGTAACTCCCGGACACATATATATATTATATATATTACAAAAACTTTTTTGCTTCTGCAGAGGTGGCCGTATCCGATGAGTAAGTCTAGTTTCTAAGGGACCATACGACTACATTTGTGATAAACTATCTTGACACAGGTAATTTTTTTTTAATAGCATCTAATTGAAAAAATGTTTATACATGGAAGATTAGTTAAATTAAATGTGAATGCTGAGACAAGAATACCCCTTTAAATAATTCTAACATTCCCATAAAATTTCTGGCTGCGCAACACAGCAAAATATTAGTACTTCAATAACCAAGAGGTAATTATAAAGGACTCCATTAACTACTTAAATAGCACAAGTATCACATATGACTCCAGCTTAAGATGGCAAGCTCTGCCTCACAGAGGTACATGCCATGTGTCAGAACACATGGAAACCTGAGGAAGATCCTGCAGGCCTTTATACAGCAAGCAAGGACTCAGAAATGACTAGTCAAGTCACATATGATTAAATGTATATGTTAGGCTACATTCACACGATGTATGCCCACCGTACCGTAGTACGGCGGGCATACATCAGCGCTGCGGAGAGGAGCAGGTGATGAGCGCAGCTCACCCCCGCCCCTCTCCATAGGAAGATACAGCGCACGGCGCCGTACCGCTCCCGTACAGGGCCGTGAGCCCATAGAAGTGTATGGGGGACGTATATCGGCCGTATATACGTCCCCCATACATGTGTGTGAATGTAGCCTTAGCATTCAGCGGTGCAAAAAATACATTGGGGGAGATTTATCAGAAGAGTCTGAGGGCAGAAATGTTCTAGTCTAACATGACAACCAATCAGAGCTTAGCTTTCATTTTACCACAACTGTTTATAGAATGAAAGCTGAGCTCTGATTGAAGCCAACACAGGTGTTTTCTGCAGCATGTAATTAACTTATTGGGGGATGTTTATCGTACGCCGGCACTATTGCCGCTGCTTTTTCGCAGTGCAATACATCGAGAAGCAGTGTTTATTTCTACGGAAAGCAGAATTATGTCAATGTAAATGGACCTTTACATTCATCTTGATTTGTAAAGTGCTACGGAATTTGATGGCACTATATAAATAAAGACTATTATTATTCTTCATGCACCTCCTGTTGAGGGGTGCTCAGATTGAAATGGGACACAAGGGACCCGCTGAACTGGTTCTTTAAATCCTTAGGTGTGCCTGATTTAGGACCCCAAATCGATCATACATCAAGAATGTAGAACTGGAGCCATTTTAAAGATGATGGGCATCAAACACTAGAGGAAGACTATTGCATAATTTGTATTATTTTGTCAAAACAGATTCATTTGTTCCCTCAATTGTTTAGACATGACAGTCGGGATATTTCGAACTCTATCAGGAAAAACACTTCAACTCTTATAAAGATATTTAAAGAAATTCATCTACAGAGAAATTAGGAAAAATGATTATAAAAGTTTGCCATAGTCTATATAAACTTCTACTAGTTAAGAGACCAATGTAATTTTTGAACCAACTCACAACCCCCATAGACTTGCATTGTGCACAGACAGGGTGCGAAAATTGTGCCAAATGCTGCACCACAAAATGTAGAGCAGGTACTATTCCTTTCTGGTTGTGATGGGGGGGGGGGGGTCACCTACCCTGAGCATCTTTCCACTGGTGATAGGCTTGCTGCTCAACTTGTTAACTCTGCCTTCAATAGTGAGGCAGATTATAAAGTGTTTTAAATATAGCTCAGGTTGTCTGAATTGCCTATCTCTGCGTTTCCCTGCCTTACGAATTTCTACATCGGCCCTTATGACTGATGCATCATCAGAGACATACCAACATTAAGGCACATTCACACATTAATGCAGCAGTACAGACACTGCGACCACCGCTAGTAATGCTCAGGTAGTCAAAGCCGTCCGTCTGCTTCTACAGTGCCGGAGAAGCAGACGGACGGCTCTGACTACCTGAGCATTACTAGCGGTGTTCGCAGTGTCTGTACTGCTGCATTAATGTGTGAATGTGCCTTAATGTTGGTATGTCTCTGATGATGCATCAGTCATAGAGGCCGATGTAAAAATTCGTAAGGCAGGGAAACACAGAGATAGGCAATTCAGACATACATAGTGCTGAGGTTGGCGTACTCTAGTCCAGTGTGCGATCCTAGAACCCATGGTGGCTCTCTAGCACCTAATCACAAATAGAGGGTTAAGGAGGGTCACACTGGTAAGCCTGAGTCCAGTTAAGTTACGGCTATTTAGTAGCCCAAGGTTTTAATATTAAAGTTTGTTTTTAAACGTTCTATTCAGGCAGAAATAAATCTTTCAATACATAAAGAACGTGAATTGAACATTTGTAGACAATTTAGTGGATTAATCTGTATACATGATTACTGTATGTAGAATTCAATTAAAAAAGACGACAACTTGCATTTTATATTTTGTGTTGAGTTGCTGGCTGATTATTTTCTAAGTGCACCATAGTTAAATTCGAGAAAACAATTAGCTATAGCAATTCTCTTGATGGTGTTGACATGTATGGCACAGTGCATTAAATATGATCTCACTATTTTTATTAAGTCATCTTTAGTAACCTTTCCCACAATGTCACAAGGCATATTTAGTCCTCGGATGCACGTTGAGCATTTTATTAATATAGAAATCACCTGTCTTGTACATGTAAAATACCATTCTAGCAGTGTGGGCACATTCCAGGCCCATTCTGTGCATTCCTACACCACCATGAGGAATGTAGCATTCACACCTGCTACATCATAGTTGCTGGTCCAGGGCTGTAAGTGTCACCAGCCTGGAATCATGTGCATTCAAAGTTTAGAACTGTTCTGTCTGAGGATGACACTAGGCCAAGCAGTACTTCACAGGCAGATCCTGATACCTGGCCATCAACAGGGAGAACATTTGGATGTATTATAATGCATTCTCAGAACACCTTTGCTGCAAGAACTACTCAATGTAATTAGATACATTCCTTGGCTATACTGATGCATAACAGGTTGTGACATAATGGGGCACTATTATTAAGGGCTGTACGCCATTTTTTTGTCTGACTTTGCATGTTCTTTTAGGTGCAAACTGCTTGCACAGGTATTTAAAAAGTGTCCACGCTACATTTGTGTCTTACGCCACCATTTTGTGGCGCAACTGCACTATGCTTCATGTGGCACAAATTTCTGCACTGAAGGGGGTTCTGGTGCTCTGTAGGACCATGCGCCAGATTTAACATGCAAAGTCTGACAGAAATGTATTGCACGCCCCCCAAAAAATAAGTGGTACACTCTGGCAAGCAGTGCAGGAAGCGCCAGATTCATCCAGAACGTACGCCACAAATCCTGTATGTGGTGCACTCTGCACATAGTGCAGTTTGCACTGTTCTTAGTAAATGTGCCTCTAACTGTTTATGCGATCATTCATTAAGGGGATTCTGAGACATCCTAGTTGTAGATTCAGTGTGATATCAAGCTTCATTTATCATTTCTTGGTGAAATGATTTGGTCATTGGAATAATATTAAGTGCAGTATGGGGGTGGTTAAACTGAGTCATAGGAATTCCTGAGAGCAGCGGACCACGCAGACACATAGCCATCATCTGCCGACTTGATTTACAGTACAACCTCTGCTAACAGGAATGACTTCACGTTATCTTAAAGGGAACACCACTCAAATGCCCATTATCATTATTATGAAAGGACTGGAATATTGCAGGTTGTACACATGTTTTATTTGGATACAACTAGATCTTCATATATTTGGCCAATTTGACCCCTAACGGCAGAATGTATAAGACATGTTCTGAAAGTATGATCACCAAGGAATTCCTGAAAATGGAAAAATTACACAACACACTATTTTGTCATAATTGCTAAGGGGAGTAGTCCATAATTTTCTACTTACAGAAGTATAATGACAAGAGAAGTCCCATAATATTTCTTTAACATTAGTTCAGTCAAGTAAGATACACCTGCAAAACGTCTCGCAGGATTTGAAATTGAATTACAGAAATGGTTGTTTTTTTGCTGAAAGTTTATAGCAAAATGTCAATTATTTTGCAAGTGCCACAATGGAGGTCCTAGGTTTAACACGCGCACTAGTAAACACCTTGCTGAGGTGCAGTAATTGTTGGCACCAGTGAGGTCCACAGCAGGATGAGTCGCTTGGTCTGGAACAAAAGGCACATTTTTGAAATTTCATTGCAGTTTACATTAACATTGCCTGATCAGGGTGCAATCAGGGTTTAGTCACTGAAACATTTTTCATCAGAGTTCAGTTTTCAGTCAGAGTTTGTTCAGTGTCTCAGTTTTTCATGCATGTTTTTTTGCAATTTCAAAGCATTTTTCATGCGCAGATGAACGTGCATGAAAAGGACTCTTATATGGCCATTGATCAGTGAAATGCATTGCACTTGCATGTGTCTCAGAGTGCAATGCTTTTTTTTGACGCATCTCCATTGACTTGTACGGTACGCTTTTCACGTGCGTAGCAAGCAAGGGTTAAAAAAAGTGTGTGTGCACAAGTGAAAAAGTCTGAAAAAGCAATGCAAGTTCTGCACATCAAAAGCACATGCAGAACACATGCTTGAAAAATAAGGCCTAGGCTATTGGCTGTCAATTAAAGCCAAGAGTGAGGCAGTGGAATTTGCATATCACATGAGTTGTCGTCTTTTTAATCAAAATACCATAAATCAATTATGGTGTATGCCCCCATATTTGTGGGAGCCCTATTAAGCATTGTGGCATGCCTGTGGACTGTTTAGGCTAAGGTTACACAGTTATTTTTATGCAATTTTATGATCCAAAGCCAGAAGTTGGATACAAAATGAAGTACTGAAATCTCTAATTTTTTACCAGCCACCCTTGGCTTTGGAACAAAAAACTGCAACAAAAAGTCTATGTGCAACTAAACCAGCCTAGTGCTCTATTAAAGGAATAGTTCAAGCCATGGAGTAATCTTTCATATTAGCTTATCAGAGTAAATAATGCTGCTTTCACTTTATCCATCCATCTGTCTATACTTTAGTGTATAAGTAGCAGTAATATTCTTCTTTCAACTATTTATACATTCTTCTATAACCCAACTCATTTCACCCAACCAACCCCACTTCATATAATAAGGAGAGAAGAGGCAAGGCACCTCATCACTGAGACCCCCACCGATAAGCAAGTTAGGTCCGAACCTGTGGATAGGGCCTAACTTTGATTAGTGGGAAAGCCCTTTTAAATGTCTAAATGTCTTAAAAACATTTATTTGCAAGAAAAATTGTTTAGTGCAATAATAACATATTCAATTTAAAAAAAAAAAAAAAAATCTTACAATTCTAGATTCTTCCTTTTTTGATTCCAAACTCCATAGGTAACATAGTAATTATCCATGGTTACTGTTATATAGAGGCTCCAAAGTGAACTAAATCTGAAGCTGTCATGTTAAAAAACTAACAATTCTAATAAGAATTGCTTATATGCAATTGTGCCTCGAAGCGCTTATAACTGGAGAGATAAGTGTGTAGACATTATTTTTAACTTTAAAGGGGTTGTCCGAGACTGTAAAACAGAAAACATTGGTGGCTGGAAGGGGACTGCTTAAAAATTTTTTACATGTATTCACCTCCAAGGTCCCTTATGACGTGCCATCTCTCTGGTCTATGCCCCATGTAAACAGATAGGGACACGGAAGCTGCGCTGAATTCAGCATCCGGCCAGCCTGTTATTTACATGGGGCACGGACAGTAGAGATGGCAGCGCAGGATGCCAGGAGGGTATGTATAAGGTTTTTTTTTTAAAGCAGTCCCCTCCCAGCCAGCAAGGTTTGTTGTTTTACAGTCTAGGACAGTGGTGGCTAACCTATGGCACGGGTGCCAGAGGTGGC
This sequence comes from Engystomops pustulosus, assembly GCF_040894005.1. Taxonomy (NCBI): domain Eukaryota; kingdom Metazoa; phylum Chordata; class Amphibia; order Anura; family Leptodactylidae; genus Engystomops; species Engystomops pustulosus. Next base: position 45,720,625 of record NC_092420.1, read on the forward strand.
ACTCACAGCCCTTTCTGTGGGCACTCAGGCCATCCCCAGAGAGGACTCTAGGTATCTTCCTGCTGTCCCAGACAGCACAGGACTTGCTCTGCACAGAGCTATTTTAAAGTGACAGGACTACCTGGGTCTACTGGAAGAGTGGGGGGGAGCAGATCTGGATTATCATTGTAGCTCCTGCTCAGGCCCTGACAATTCTTCCTGTTTATGGAACCTTGGAGGGAAGGTACAATGATCATCCAAATTTCTTCTATTTTCTGCTTTATTGGTGTCCTCAGGGTGCTGGTATCAATGAAAACTGTGACAGGGAAGGGAGTATAAATCACAAATTACATTTCTGTGTTGGCACTTTGCGATAAATAAGTGGGTCTTGGTTGTAGTTTGGGCACTCAGTCTCTAAAAGGTTCGCCATCACTGGTCTAGGACAACCCCTTTAGGACATCCAACAGAGATAGACTTACAACACTGATGTATGGTGAGACAAAATCCAATGCTTCCTAACTTCTGTATGAGAATCATGTGTGAGAACTCTTCAAATGCTCTTTGAAGAAAACTCTTTCTGGCTATAAGACATGGTCACTTTGGTTCATATTGTTACCATTGGTTCTGCTAAAGTTTGATGGTCATCATTAAAGACCTCACAAGGGATTTCTGTCATCTAGTTGTCCTGGACTCCACAGACAAAAAAACCACAGAGGTCTAAAAAAAGATGGGCAACAATTACATGTAAAGAGTAATTGTAGTTTTTAACATATTTTGTAAATTATTAGACAAGGTGAATATAATCAATTTATGTTCTATAGTTTAGGAAAATAATATCTTCCCTCTTGTTAGCTCACTGCTGTCTGCTATATTGCCCAGTTTTCTGCTCATATCTATTTTCTGTGCAGACAGACTGCAGTTCATAGAGGTTTGTGGAGAGAGTAGAAAGATTCAAGGGTGGCTTTCTGCGCACGAAGTGGGGATCTTGGCCTGTCTAAGCATTGAAAGCATTCATGTGAATAGTTGTCCTTTTATGATAAATTTCACCCTGTAGTTTCTGTCCAAATACTGTTGCCATGGGTGATAACAGCTGCATTCAAGCCAATCCCATAATTTCCCCCAGGATTCATAAGGTATTTGTAATGAGTTAGGTTTTCATGCCATTCTCTTCTTTATTATTAGATTGCTCCCATATAAAGGGAAATTCAAATGGTTTATAAGAAGAAATCTGTTACAGACCCAAGTCCCCTACAAAGGGTATAGAAGCCAATTATTACAAGAATCTGCTGCCTTGCAGGTGCTACTATATGCTGACATGGTGATCACAATGTTGTTGGATTTATCATATATTCTCTCTGCACAAGAAGACAGTGTATATACAGTACTGCATGTGAACCTGGAACAGTAACGCAACATGCACTTTACTGCGGACATTCACTGATATTACCACATTATTTCAGTAACCGCCATCCCACTAACATTCTGCCATTTGGGGACTGCGACGTTCAGTTATTAGTAAGTTGCCGTCTTCCAACATTTTAGCAGGTTCATTGAGTATAATCTAACCTAAAGTGTCCTTGGCACCAGGGATATCAGCAGATGACTTCTACTCTGTACAAGAGCCACAACCAGCATCTTGTTACCCTGCAGAGAAGAGACCTCAACTGCCAGAAACAGCTGAACTTGTGTATTCCATCACAGAGGCACCATATATCTTCAGATGCATTACCAGGGGGCATCTACTGGGCACTATTAGAGCTTCTCATACTCCCATCATATTTATATTGTGCTACCTGGTTTAGTGCCTGAACCCTTGGGAGTATATCCACAACTTTGGGATTCTTGCAGAGTTGGGATGGGCAGTGCCAACTATTCCCTCATGTGCCATCCACATTCCATGCCACACAGACACATCTAGGAGGAGGTTGCAGCCTCTACAATGTTACATATCCTTGTGGAAGAGTATTATTGCCCCAGCATAGACTACATAGGTATATGCCACCCAGAGGAGTGTCACTTACATGCCCAGGTCGCTGTAGATGTTGAAGAACTCCATTTGGTTGCAAGCTTGGATCCATCCCACCACCCAGGTCTCATTCCTAGGTAGGGGCGGCATGACCACCCGGGCTGAGGCTTTGAAGTAGGGGGTCTTGTACCTTAAGACAATGGGCGAGTTCTCCTCTATGGAGGTCGGGCACTGGTCTATGGTGGCACACACGTCATACACGGTGATGTTCTCCCTCCTGATGCGGGACTTGCAGGTGAGGCTCTGCAGACAGCCCATGATCGCCGCTTCGCTCGGGGGCAGGAGGGCAGAGGCATCAATTCCACGGAACAGGGCAATCGCCGCGGTGGGAAACAATGGGGCGTGCGGTGCGTGTGCCAGCAGCCGTGGCCCGGGTCATGTGTGACGGGCCGGACATGCAGCAGTAGCAGCGGCGGTGATGATGAGGAGGAGGAATCCCGGGAGTGTAGATGGTAATATTATATAGCCGCACACTGATGGATGGATGCCCCCCTCCCCGCCCCTCCTCCTCCCTACCATGCTGTTCTCCAGTGCCACCTGCCTCTTCTTCCCAACCTGTGCCCTCCACCCCAGGCCGTTCCTAGACCGTCCTCCAGTGCTCTTGTGGGGTCGCCAGCCCTTGTCATGTCCCAGGTGGCAGGAGCCGGCGCGGTGGTCGGGCTGCCTGTCAGCCGCTCTGTGCAGCTTGGGAGGAGAAGCGGCGCTCAGCTGATGCCCCCACCCACCGCACTGTCAGAGCATTAGCACAAGCGGGGAGCTACTAGCGCGGCCATATGCCAGCTCCTGGGTCCCCATCAGCCGCCTCCGCACACACTGCTATGTGTCATGTCGGCTCTATCTGCAGCACCGCGATCATTGGGGGGTCACAAGCAGATTGTCCCTTCTCGGCAGCGGTAAGATTACAAGGTGTAAATCCCCTGCTGCTGCTGTCACATGCAGGTTGTGTGTGAGAGGAGGACGCGCTGTGTATACGGTGACACATGACATACCGCCATTGGAACAGGGTGCGTGGAGTGCGGGACTCCTGCCCGTGTCATAGTAGTGTGAATTCACAGTCTTGTCATAAGATGAATATATATACATACACACACACGTATATATTTTCAGGTGGAGGCTATGCTCACACTTGAAGACCTTTTTCACAATTTTGCCTGGCTTCAGTAACCAGTAGGGGGAGCCCTCTGCATTCGGGTCTACATGTCTAGTAGTAGGCAGCTCAACAGAGGACACAGAAGTGTACTCTATTAATTTGCTTAACAAAGTAGGGGCTCGCCAAAAAATTTAAATGTTATAGATTTCAGGAACACATTTTGAGATTATTTTAATATTTTCCATGTGAGTGAACTATATCAGATTTTTTCAGCACACTACCTCAGCCTATAACCTACATGACTGGTGATACTAGGAACTTATTGAAATTTCCATGTTCACCACAAAGAGCACTTACTTTATTGGGTCCATGAAAAAAAACCACAGGGTCTTGCAATTGTTTGGTCTGTTTAGTATGGACTACTATTTACCATTGAACTCGCAGCTTTCATCTTAGTTCTCTCCATGATTTTTCTTTTTCTTGCATAGGTTTATTTTATGTCACCTTCATGCGTTTTTTTTTCTTTCGCGCTATTTTACGTCCTAAAAAATATTTGCATGGGGAACTAAGTGTGCAGTATTATACACCAAGCACACAAATGTTGTTGTGTGTTCCCTGAAACCGGATGCGTTCTTATTTTACCTTCTATTTTAGAGAAAACCTCAGGTGCTCCTGGCTATATCACAGAAGCTCCTTCTGGCTCTGTCGTCTGCTGATTATAAGGTCACCAGTTCTCTTGCTGGGGAGGAGGAGGTAGGCAGTAACACCGCACAGAGGTGTGCAAATTAGATGAAGACCAAGCTAGAAGGGGCTCCCGCGGAGCCCTTGAGGCTTGTTTGCATAATTTGGAAACACATTTTCTCCAAAACTAAACCATTAGAAACTAAAGGAAGAATGGACTGTTATAGAGGACATACACCACAGTAAGTGTGTGTGGTGTAAAATACTGCAGCTATGTGATGGAAATATAAGCCTAGCATAGGAGCGGCAGAATACACAGTTATAAGGAATGATGGTCCAGAAAATGTTCTACACAGTTGTGAATTGCAGGCAAAGATTATTAGCTAGGCCAGGTTTCAGATCAATGGGCCAGATCTAGGGATCTACAAGGCATCTTATTTGGGTCATTAGACATGGGTTTGTGGATGTTATACAGTTTATATAATATGGATGGATTAAAGACAAGATTCTTAAATATACTCAGGATAAGAAAATAACACTCTCTAATTCACTGTTTTAACAAAAATACAGCATTTCACAGATCATGCGGTCTCTATCAGTCCTGATGTACACAATTCCTTGGAATCTGACTCTTAATCTCATGAATTAAGGGCCAGGAAGCATATTTTTCTCCTGTCTGAGCACACGCAGACACACCGACTTTCTGCCGGCAAGCAACATAGGAGGAAAGTAAAGCTACAAGATACAGACAGTCTTTATCCAGGGGGGGGGGGGTGGAGGCACATCGGATCTGACAGTATATGTGGCTGAGATGTAGTAGTGCTGAGAATGTCATGTGTTATATGCATCTCATGGATCTCTTCATCTCTGATCAGTCTTATCTCTCTTTTTCTATGTGTCAGATACTAGTGAGTGTTCAAAAGCTAAATAAAAGTATAGATAAACCTGGATAATTTAAGCACATTGTCAGCACACAGCATCTCATAGCACTAGAGGGATAATGATCCCTCTTAGAAAGTCCCCCCTCCCACACTGGAATTTTACTCTGACCCTCACTGAGTGAGGAGCTAAAACAGCAATAAAACAGCGTGAAATTATAAAGCAAGGGGTTAAAAATTATCTTTATTGTGTAAATATCACTAAGGGATTCAAATTTCCGTTTATCAGCAAACCCCTTTAAAGTGTAACCATTATTTAAGATCATTTTTTATATTGTTTGGCAAACATATTTTTTAATATACTTCATTAACAAATTCTTCATAGTTTGTACTGTATGTACTATATATGTACTAATGTAAGCAGCTCCTAGTGCTATCTCCGATCGGAACCCTCTGATGCCAGCAAAAACTGCTGTGGAGTACAATTGAAACTTATTCATGAGGGGGCGGGGCTAGGGGCAGTGACTCACGGGAGGGGCGTTGGAGAGTCCGGCGTTTCTATTGTACTTCGCAGCAGTGTTTGCTAGCGTTATCGGAGGGCTCCGATCTGAGATAGCTCTAGGAGCTGCTTACATTAGTACATATAGTTTACATTAAGCTCCTAGCGCTTTTGTTTTGGGTGACAGGTCCTCTATTAAGGTGTTTTACCAAGTATTATTCTTATATCCTTCTTGTGATCGGTGGGGGTGCCAGCAGTAAGCCAACCCCCCCCCCCCCCAATCAGCCCCTTTTTTTGTAGCTAGGGGATAACAATAATACTTGGTACAGCTCCTTAAACCCATATTGTATAATACAGAAGACTGTATATCTGTTAGATGCTGTGGTTAAACCTGACCATGGCACCAGAATAGCGGCTATGCAATCCAGGATGAAAAAAAAGTATCAGAGAAAAGTAAAGAATCAACTTTGCCTAGAACATATATAAAAATAAATGTAAAAAGATTATAAACATAATATCTCAATGAATGAAAATGCCTGATCGATTAAAATGTCAAGTTTAATACACCATAAAAGAAAAAAAATCTGGATCAACATTTTTTTTATAAAAAAAGTGATCAAAAGGTCTGACATTTCATGAAATGGTCTCACTGAAAGCTAGAGATTGTCTTGCAAAAAATGAAGCCTTATCCAGCTTTGTACACTGATGTATAAGAAAGTTATGGGTGTGTCAACAAAGTAATATAAAGACATTTTTTTTCCAAAGTTTTTCATTTTTTATAGGTCTTATAAATAACAAAAATGAAATATAGTGTCTACACGATTGTATTGACCTAAAGAATAAAGGGGAGGTGTCATTTGGACCACAAAGTGAAAGCTGTAAAAACAAAGCCTGCAAGAAAATAGCGTAACTGTGTTACAAATCGTGTCCAAATTTGTCCCACAATTAAAAACAAGCCTTTATGTGGATTCCCGAGGAAGGAGAGAATGAAGAGAAAACACACCCTTTGTGTCTCGGTGAGTCTGCCGGCATGGTGCCAGCTACTTCAGGTTTAATGGTTAAAAAAAATCTGATGAATGGTTCCCCTTAAATAAATGTGGTTCATTGGTAAAAAAAAAAAAAAAAAAATTAACCAGCAGTTTTCTTTTCCAATGTGGTTTCTGATGCAGTTTGAATCACCCCAAGCACTACTTGAATATACCATAAGGATGCTTGAGTACTCTAGATTCCTGAGGGTCATGCTTGAAGTCAAGGGAGCTGCCTTACAAGGTATCAAAAAGAGGCATGGTTTTCCTTAACCCATCATGGAAAACTCATTTGGAATAGATATACTTGTTTAGTTTTAATCCTGCATTATGTCAAAAGGCTTCCTGAAGGTCATGCTTGATGTCAAAGAAGCTACAAAGAGCTAATCGAGGCATGGTTTTCCTTATGCCATCCTGGAAAATGTATTTGCATATTTTCCCAGAATTCCCTAGTGGAGCGTCCATGGCTATAAGCCTCCACACGCCTACATACTCTAGCACACAGACTCACAATGCCTTGGGAAGGTTAGATATGTACTGCCAAGACACATGGTATCCATGGATAAAACAAAGAGCAAATCTACTGCAACAGCATGCATATTTGACTACTGCAATAAGTACAGGGAGCCTTAAAGGCGTGCTATCTGTGCCTGATTGATTTGAACGTTGTTATCCCTACCCATTGCTAGAATGAAATGTCAGCAGCAATAGGAAAAAGTCTGGTCACTATTGAGCATATTGCAGTGAAGTTTACATCTTGTAAAGCCTAATGGACCTCAATACAACGTCACAATTTGCATATAAATGAAGTTTTCTTAAAAAATGCTGTCTGCTTATCATTTTTTATTTTAGATTTTGGCACAACGTCTTGTCGCTGTGTCCCATTTACATGAAGGACATTGCTTTTATGCTGCAGATAGCTATGTCTGCCAAGTTTACTGATTCAGTTGGATGTTTACTGAGAATTGGAATTTTACTTTGGTGATCTAAAAGATGGGAATGAGAGAGGCTGCAAGTCATAGTGGAATCTTCTGACAGATTATAAATAGGCAAAGAATGTGCCCTGCTATATATGATACCTCAAACAGGGACTCCTGCGAGAGATCTGCAGTGGACATGCCCATGATGAGTGTGTGTACAGGACTGCAGATTTTTCAGCATAAAACACAAAACATCTGAACCTGACCAGAAATGTTAAATTATGTTACACTTTAGAGTTAAGGCAACATGGTCTATGAACAAGTACTGGAGCAAATCTAACCTTCCTCCAAACTCTGGAGACATCAGTAGCCCTGTATTTGTACATCAGAAGAAACACCGTTATTATTAGTATTTGACTTGTAATCCTTATTATCTAGTAACGATGCAATCCTCCCAGCCTTTTGCAGTGGCGAAAAAGAGATGAAAGATTTTATATATTTCTTTGCCCTCAGCCAGCCCTTTACTCCAGCACCATACAATATAATTCCCCCTTCACGCCCACCATTACCTATCCCATTGTGTCCCCCCCGGGTCACTGTCACATTGTGGCCTTCTCTTCCCCCTCACTTGTGCCTTTAATAATTCCTTTACTTATATAGCGCTCACAGATAACGCAATGCTGCACACTGTTTGCGAAATCCTCACTTCTCCCCAAGAGCTGTCCTCTCCTCTGACATGTGTAAGGGATCAACTCAAATGGCAACTTCAGTAACAGTCCAGGTAGCTGTCTTTCAAAAAAAAACAGTTTAACAGAACAGAATAGCTTGCTTCAATATAACAGAAAAACACAGTCAATATAAAGGCTTGACTCACAGTCCTTTGTAGATTGTCTTCTCATGCTGGTGGATGGATACACAATGTCACTATTGCTGGTCCTTGGCTGTATAACACCTCCAGCTCTGCATGCAGTATAGCAGACTCCCAGACTGCAAAACACATCACACAGCTCACAGCTCACCTGAGCTTCCTGGCTTCATCTTTCAGCCAAAACCTGGCCTGGATATGTGGGTGTAGTCACCCACCCTGCTCTTTGACTACTCCAATGAAAGCCGGCCCATATCAACTGCATTGACTCCTTAAGGATGCAGCCAGTGTATAGCTTAAGGCCTCTTGCACACTAGCGTTGCGTTTCACGTGCGGGTGCAATGCGTGAAAAACTGACGTTTTGGCTGCGTTTTTGTTCCATTTTTCCTTGGAGTAATTTGCGTTTTTTTTGCGTTTTCGGCGCATTTTTGACGCGCGATTCAATGGGAGACTCGAGCATATTTCAAAGGGACCATGGTTTGGGATTAAAATGTGTTATTTAATTGAAAAATAATGTCTTCTGATAATTTGCAAACATCGGCGATCTATTCTTCACTGTTCCGCGCGTATATTATCTCCCGACAATTTAGCAGATGTGAAGAACAGTGAAGAATAGAATAAAAACATTGTACACAGTGAACACAGTGAACACAGGATCATTTAAGATAAAAACACAGTGCAGAACACAGTGCAGAATAGATTACAGATGTTCGGCACATCTGCTTACTTGTCGGGAGATACGCGCGGAACGGCGCGAACAAAATAGCATGTGAAGAACAATATATATGTGTGTGAAGAACAAATTGCAGATGTTTAAATACATCTGCAATGTCTTCTTCACACATATATATTGTTCTTCACATGCTATTTTGTTCGCACCGTTCCGCGCGTATCTCCCGACAAGTAAGCAGATGTGCCGAACATCTGTAATCTATTCTGCACTGTGTTCTGCACTGTGTTTTATCTTAAATGATCCTGTGTTCACTGTGTTCACTGTGTACAATGTTTTTATTCTATTCTTCACTGTTCTTCATTGTGTTTTTTTAATTAAATGCTCGATCGCGAGCAGGGGAAATAATGTTATTCTGGTCACCTAGCAACCCTTACGTTTAAAACGCATTGCACTCGCATTGCACTTGCAATGATTGCGAGTGCAATGCGTTCTTGATGCATCTCTATAGACTTGAATGGGGCGTGAAAAACGCGCGTGACCCGCAAAAATAGAGCATGCTGCGATTTTGACGCGCGTGCAAACGAACGCAAGCACGCGCGTTAAAAACCACGCTAATGGAGAAAGACCCATTGAATACAATGGGACAGAGTGCAATGCGAGTTCTGAGCGTCAAATGCACGCGCAGAACTCGCGCGTGAAAAACGCCAGTGGAGAAGGGGCCTTAGGCTCAAACCCATTTTTTGGATTCTGAATTGTGTCACTTTATATGGTTATAACTTTAGAACACTGTTACTTATCAAAAAGATTCTGAGATTGTTTTTTCCGCACATGTTGTACTTCATTTTAGTGGACAAATTTGGCTGATGTGTTTTGCGTTTATTTATTAAAAATAGAAAAAAAATCATGAATTTTTTATTAAATTTTCCATTTTCGAAATTCGAAATCATTGCATTTTCAGGCAGATAGATTTATCACCGAAATAAGTTGCACGTCTTACAAATCGGATATCGATTTTCCGTATTTGGGGCTAAATACTGTTTTGAATGAAATTTTACATATTTAACATAAAAACTCCCAATATAACAAACCCATTTTCAAATCTGCGCCCCTCAAACTATCAGAAACAGCTTTTAGGAAGATTGTTTACCCCTCCAGATCTTCATAGTAATTACATCAAAATGGAGGTGAAATTTAGAATGGTCAAATTGTGTTGGTTATATGTTTATTTAGCAATAAAATTCAAACATTTCCAAAAGATAAAAAGATAAAACCCATCTAAAAATATGTTCTGCAATTTCTCCCGACAGACACCCCCCACTTGTGGCCATTACTTGTTTTATGGGTTCACAGTGAGGCGCAGAAGGGAAGGAGCACCCTGCAGCTGCCAGGATTTTAGTTTTCTCATTGGACCCTTTTGTAGGCTATAAAATTTTAGCTTTTTCGTTATTGGGGCCATGTGATAGCATTTTTTTTGCGGGATGAGATGCTTTTTCCAGTGTTACCATTTTGGGGTTGTTATCCCATATGGTTGAAAATTTAGGAACTTTTTTTTAGGTCAGGAGTAGAAAAGCATCAATTCTGTACTGGATTTTTTACTTTTTTTTTTGGTGTTCACCGTATAACCTAATGTGGCATAACATTTTTGCTTTTTCAGCTATGGAGCTGGTTGATGGCTTGTTTTTTACGGGACATGTTCTACTTTGCAACAGTATCATTCTGGAGTACATATGTTTTTTTGATCACTTTTTATTTCATTTTTTTGTGGGATTCAATAGGTAAAAATCATAATCTTTGGCGTGTTTTTAACAGTTTTCATTGTGCGGGGTTCATTAATTATTTACTTTAATTGTACGGGTTGTTACGGACACGGTGATACTATATATGGGGGGTTTGGGTTATGAGTTACACTTTTTTTAGTGTTATATGTCTCTTTATAAGTTATGGGGTTTATGGGCATTTATATTGATTTATTACTTTATTTTTTATTGAAAAACACTTTTTTTACTTTTTTACTACTTTCACCATGGGACATGAACAAGCAATCATCTGTTCATGATAATACTCTGCAATACTGATGTATTGCAGGGTATTAGCAGTGTCAGCCTATGCATATGCATAGGCTGACACTGTGCCTTTAAGATGACGTCATTATCTTATGCAGAACATAATTTCCAAACAGGAGGCAAAATACTTAGCAGTGGATCATCCGGTCATACCGACCTTCTATCTTGTCCCTAAGGTACACAAATCCCTTGAATCCCCACCTGGAAGACCAATAGTGGCAGGTATTGGCAGCCTAAGTGAGAAGGCATGCACTTATTTGGATTATTTTTTACAGCCTTTCGTGCTCGAGTTGGACTCATACCTACGCGACTCCATGCACCTCATGGAACGTCTGAACAACATACAGATACCAACAGGTACGCTAATCGTGACAATGGATGTAGAGTCCCTCTACACCAACATTTCACATGATATAGGTGTGGGGGCAACTGCTTACTTCCTGGATAAGCAGACCAACTCAGACAGGGGACATGATTCTTTTTTATTGGAGCTTTTGGATTTTGTCCTTAGGCACAATTACTTTACCTTTGACAGGACATTTTACCGCCAGGTCTCGGGGACCGCGATGGGGGCACGCTGTGCTCCTTCCTACGCCAACCTCTTTTTGGGTTGGTGGGAGGAGACCAGGGTGTTCCCGTCGCGGTCTTTCCAGACCAAGGTATTACATTGGCTCCGCTTTATTGACGATATTGTGTTGTTTTGGCAGGGTACATATCAAGAATGCCTAGAATTTGTGGCGGAACTCAATGATAACCCGTACAACATCTACCTAGCCCCACAGATTTCGGAAAAAACGGCTGACTTCTTGGATCTCAAACTAACAATCCAAGATTCAAGCATTACAACCACACTGTTCAGGAAGAAAACAGCTACCAACAACTTACTGCACTATACGAGTTTTCACCCAACACATCAAAAGAACGGTATCCCAGTGGGGCAGTTCATGAGGATACGAAGGAACTGTAGCGATGACAAGGAATTTAAGAAAAATGCACTGGAATTGACAACAAGACTAAAAGCAAGAGGTTATCCCAAGAAAATAATCTCTAAAGCCTATATGCGAGCCAAGAATGCCAACAGAGAAGACATCCTAAAACCAAAGTATCGAATACCGGAAAAGAAAACAAGACTCATTACCACATATAACAACCAGTGGCAGGATATATATCGTATACTGGGCAGAAATTGGAACATACTCTTAACTGAACCGAAATTGGAGTCTTACATCGACGCGACTCCGACAATTACGTCAAGGAAGGCACGAAACCTTAAAGACATCTTGGTGAAGAGCCATTTCAAACGCCAAGGAGACTCAACAGGTGGAAAGAAATTAACAGGCTCATTTGCATGCGGAAATTGCAACATATGCCAATATATGCTGCCATCGAATGAGTTTGAAGACCCTATAGACGGTAAGAGACATCATCTTAAACACTACATTAATTGCCGCACAAGAAACGTGGTATATGCAATCACTTGTTCTTGCCCTAAGGTATATATAGGGCAGACATCACAGGAGCTGCGCAAAAGAATCCAGAAGCATCTTTCCACAATATCCACAGCAAGACGAGACATTGGCAAAGATAGAAGTCTGACTTCGGTTGCCTCGCACTTCCACCATTACCACGGAGGTAAGTGCGGAGGAATCAAAATCATGGGTCTGGAGAAAGTCTTCTCCAATATAAGAGGGGGAAGTGTAGTTCCACTACTACTACAAAAAGAGAGCAAGTGGATTTTTCAAACTCAGTCCATGACCCCCAGAGGACTAAACGAAGAATTCCTCTTTACTGGCTTTTACAAAAAATAACAACATTAACAGGAACTAAAGCGTAGAATCACTGTAGTAACAAAAATAAAGATAAATCAATACCCCTATCTACTATATGATGGGCATATATGGAGGGCATTAAATTTTCTATGCAACTATATGCCAGTACTCATATATATGCACACATGACACTTTATAGTACACTTATGTCACAGCTTTGTTTTTTTCATGAAGGTCTTATCGTTTTATTTATTATTTTTTCTTCCTTCTCTTCCTTCCCACTTTTGTTTCACTACAGGTTTTCTCCACCAAACACGAAGAAGCTCATTTACGATTTGCACCTAGTCCATTTTTATCCTAAATCACTTTCTACTCCAGAGAATGTTCATGCAGAATAAAAGATGAAGGAAAGAAGCAAACTACTGGAGCCACAGAGATCAATGTACTAATGTTTTTTGCACAGGTCACTTTAACATATCTGCACTAGTTTCACTTTGTACAGCCATATTATGAAATATAACAATTTTAGCATAATTATAATAACCTAAGCACAAAACTGGTTATTGAACAAAACCTTATAATGTATAGAATAACAACAGGTCAAAACTATGTATATCCCCATGTATTCCCCCATGACACAAGCCTGTTCCCCTTCGTTATGCACTTATGATACGTATCATCCTTTCTACCTGTGATGTGACGATCGCGGCACTACTCTCGCGATCGTCGCTTGGCCCGCGCATGCGCAGTCCCCCGACTTGGAGGAGGAGGATCGGGGTGACTGCGCGTGCGCGTGGTTCGGGCGACGGCGCGGGAGGCTCGCGGTCGTTACACTCACAAGCGGAAGCCAGGTAAGAACGCTGGCCGCCATTGGTACATAACTTGTTACCCCTTTGTATATATACCCCGGACACCCTAGTGTTCAATTACCCCTGAGGAAGCCACACTTAGTGGCGATACGCGTGGGGCTCGCAACCACATCCCCCTGAATGCAGCCCCAATTGGGTAATATTCGGCTCTTTGACACTAGCATGGTTTGGCCTATATGTTGACTGGCTATTTGTGCCTTAATTATAGACGGGATTTGTATACCTACCTGCTTCTTTGTCAGCCATGAATATGTACAAATGTATCTTTGTGATTTAACTATACTGCATTCTCACGCCAAGGGGGCAATGTGGAGGGTTATTTTGGTTGCATCATAACCATTCCCTTTGTATGCATGAACTTTTTCATGCAGTTTTAAATGTTTTTAACGGTGTCCTTAATAAACTTTGTACTGATTAATTTTCAATCTTTCTGAGGATCATTTATACACACCACACTGGTTTACCTTGATACTACTTTGCAACAGTATCATTCTGGAGTACATATGTTTTTTTGATCACTTTTTATTTCATTTTTTTGTGGGATTCAATAGGTAAAAATCATAATCTTTGGCGTGTTTTTAACAGTTTTCATTGTGCGGGGTTCATTAATTATTTACTTTAATTGTACGGGTTGTTACGGACACGGTGATACTATATATGGGGGGTTTGGGTTATGAGTTACACTTTTTTTAGTGTTATATGTCTCTTTATAAGTTATGGGGTTTATGGGCATTTATATTGATTTATTACTTTATTTTTTATTGAAAAACACTTTTTTTACTTTTTTACTACTTTCACCATGGGACATGAACAAGCAATCATCTGTTCATGATAATACTCTGCAATACTGATGTATTGCAGGGTATTAGCAGTGTCAGCCTATGCATATGCATAGGCTGACACTGTGCCTTTAAGATGACGTCATAGACGCCATCTTTCAGGCAGTGCCTACAGACAGCTCTGGGGTCCTGATAAGGGTGTTATAGTTATAGCTGGCACCCCGTGTGTCCCGATGCCGGTCTAGCTCAGATCTTGAGCTGAACCGGCATCAGCTAAGCGCCCGCTATATCGGACGCTGAGCGTCAAGAGGTTAAGAAACTTTGCTACATTTAAAAACATGTCAGAAACCTAAGGTTCCTGACCAAACATTAACCGTCTCACTTCACTGAGGCCAGGCACCTCGATGATACATATCTTCCATCAATAATGGCCCCTTGTACCTTCTCACACATGCTACTGGGTGCCACTCTGATGCTGGCAGACGAGATGACATAATATCATATTGCCTGTCAGACTCTGCTGCACACATCAGCCGTCACAGTGATAACACAGAGAGCTGACACCTATCGGCATCATCACGATTTTGAACTCCAAATACCACCCGCTGGGCAATTTCATGACAGTTGGGAGGTATGTCTATGCAGGGTCTGGGAGTTTGCAGTGCAGTACACTTAGTACACTAAGATTTTACTTACTGAACTCACTGCTCCACCTCCATGGAGTTTCTATATAAACTGGCACCTCAGTGACCTTTGGTCTGTCTGATGTTAGTTATTATAACATTATGATCTTCAAATGCTGTCTATATCATCTGCAATTAATGCGACTGGGGGAACATTTGTGTATTATCGTTAGCATTTGGTTTAATGATAGATAAAAGGGGTTGTCATTAAAGTGTATCTCCAAAGTTATATTGATTTTGCCAAACTATTATATGTGATCCCCCCTTAAAACAAACAGACCAATGACCATATTGTGCTGCTTGTTGTTTTCTTTCCAAGGTAGATCTACTTTTTTTTTTTTATTAAATAGTTTGCGAAACATACAAACAAGCACAAGAAATAATCTTTTACATAAGGCATTAAAAAGAAAAGAGAATGTCATATCATGTCATAACTTAGACATATTCATCTCATATTTTTCAAACACATGCTTCCCCACTCTGATATTATAATTTTCAAAGTCAGTAACATTCATTAGTATCATATCTCCTCCCTTTCTAAGCCAACATTCCCTGATGAAAGATACAAGAAAGAAAAAAACAAAAAACAAACAAGAAATCACTATTAATTATATATTCGAATTTGTATTTCTTTTTTTCCCCCCATCTTTACTCTATAACAAGACCCCCAAATAAATCTGGCTTAGAACTCCACATTTCCCATCTCTCCATAAAGTTTGGAAGTTTTCTTTTCTCTATAGCTATCCAAAATTCATATTGATAAAATGCATTTATTCTCATTAATGTACCTTTTATTGTGGGATGTTGAGTTATTTCAATTGTAGCTGCACATAATATGTGAGATACCAAAAATCTTACTCTTTTTGGAAGTAAATCCAAGTTCATTGTTAAGAGAGCCAATTCCACAGATGGGGGTACCTCCTTCCCAACAACTCTAGATATAATCCTAAATAAGTCCCTCCAGTATTTTTTAATCAATGTACATCCCCACCAAGAATGTAGAAAGCTTCCATCTAGACCACACCCCTTACTGCAAGATGCACTTTTCCCTCTGTTACTACATTTTTTTTAACAACCCTGGGTAATAGTGCCATCTATATTGATTTTTCTTTGCTCTCTACCTACACCCTTGTCCCATTTTTTCTTATAAATAGCTGTAGGGATTTATATGGTGGTTAAGAGATTTCTGTAGATCCCCCAAAAGCAGTTTGTCTTGACGCTGGGTTTGTTTTGCAACTTTGTTTATAAACTGGGAGGTACATTTTTGCATAGTCATTGGGGGTCATTTACTAAGGGCTCGATTCGCGTTTTCCTGACGTGTAACCCGAATATTTCCGATTTGCGCCGATTTTCCCTGTATTGCCCCAGGTTTTTGGCGCACGCGACCGGATTGTGCCGCATCGGCGCCGGCATGCACGTGACGGAAATCGGGAGGCGTGGCCGAACGAAAACCCAACGGATTTGGAGAAACCGCCGCATTTAAAAAAAAAAAGTGTCGCGGGACACGCACTTACCTTCACCAAGTATAGGATCGTGCACTCCGGCAGGCCTCGGCGGACTTCAGCGCAGCAGCGACATCTGGTGGACGTCGGAGGAACTGCCTTAGTGAATCGCCGGAAGACCCGAATCCACCGCAGAGAACTGAATCTGCCCCATTTTCCTTTAGATATCATGTCGTTTTATAGAGCTGCTGTTACTCATATAAATCAGAAAATCACCCCCAATCCATTGCTGCATCAAAATAAATCATTCTATTTCCTAAAAGTAAGTCTTCTAATGTAAACTTCTTGCATCTCTGTCGAAATTTTTTCGAAGTCGTAGCCAGATTTTCAACCAACCAAGCTATTATAATTTCTTTTGTATCAAAATATATCCAGTTAGTTTCTTTAAAATCCTGCAAGAAGGTGATCAATTGTGACGGATTTGTATTACAGTATTAGCAGACCAGCCCAAGACCTTAACAATATCTCTTTCAAAGAGCAACTTGGAGTAAACAGCGCTTCTTCCACTTTTAACATTGTTGCTGGTTCAGTTCTATACCACTTCTCCATGATCCCATGGTAATGATAGTATTTTACCGGCCGCTCTTATCCCTTTCCATATAAATTTAAATAACGTACTTTGTATGACTTTTAATGTTTCCTTAGGAAGGAATGGAAAACACCGGAGTGTGTACAGTATTTTCGGTAATACCAACATCTTCACCAGATTTATCCTCGCAATCCAAGTATACGTACCTCTACACTTAATTATATCATCCCTAACTAATCTCATCATTTTCTTAGAATTGACCAGACAGGTATTCTCCAAGTTCTCCCCTAGTAAAATAACTAAATACTTTATTGTTTTAACACATTTAAACACGTATTCAAATAACATATTCTTGTTAATTCTTCATAAATCTCTCTTTTGCCATTAATCATAAAGTACTAACATTTTTTCTCATTTAATTTATATATAGAAACTATTGAAAACCAATCTATAATCTCTTTAATATCAATGGTTCAGAACATGCTAACATAATATCGTCGGCATATATAGATAGTAATGTTGAATTGTCTTTTCCGTCTACAAAAGAACAAGATCTTAGAGCAATAGCCAAAGTCTCTATGACTAAATTAAAGATCATTGGGGATATCAGGCACCCCTGCCTCGTACCATTGCTTAAAGTAAATTTTTTAGAGCTTGATCTATTATGTATAACCCTAACACTAGGAGACGAATACAATGACATTATAGATGACAGGAAAGGACCTTCAAACCCATAGCCCCTAAGAACTTCGAACATAAAGCCCCGATGTATCCAATCGAAGGCTTTGGCTGCATCCAAAGATAAAAATATAGTCGAGATACCCCTCTGTGTAGAAAGTTCTATTAAATTTATTACCTTCCTTATGGCATCAGTGGTTTGCTTCCCAGGCATAAATGAATTTTTAGCCGAGTGGCCAAAACGGCAAAAAAAATTTTATATCCCCATTTAACAGGAAAATTGGTCTGTAATCTTCCGGCTATTCTGGAACCTCGCCGGTTTTTGTGTTGCTACAATCAGGCCCTCCAACATTTCTTTTGGTAAACTTTCCCCATCTGCAACACAATTATACAGTATAATCTGACCATATGCGGTACAAGAATCCGTACAAAATATTTATAATATTCATTGCATAGCCCATCAGGACCCGCTGCTTTTCCCACCCGTAATTTTGAAATCTCTTCCAAAATTTCTCGACCTTCGAAAGGCATATTCAACTCACATTTTTGTTCTTCTGTTAATCTGGGCAAATTAATTTTTTCAGAAAGTCAGAATAAGATGATTTCTTATCTTTCCCTCCCTCCCCTGACACTTCTCTCAGATTATATAGTTCTGAGTTGTAATCTGCAAAAACATAAGCAATTTCTTCAGGTGAAAAGACTACATGTCCTAATTTATTCTTAATTCCATACCTTTAGTTCTGTGCCTTTCTTCTATTAATACGGTTACTTAATATTGCACCTGCTCTATCTCCTAATTCATAGTGCCTAGCCTTTGAATCCTGTCCCGTATACAATTAATTTCATCCGTTAATTTTTTTTATGGTAATATTTTAATTTCCCTTTCAAGCAATGCCAAATCATTATGCAACTCATCAAACTTCGCATTTTTTTGCTTTCTAATCCTGGCAGACAACTGAACGCATTTGTTTCTAGCCACTATTTTATGGAGTGCCCATACAGCTTGCAACTTGGTCTGATCATTCTGATTATCCCTGTAGTATCCCTCCAAAGACTCCTGAATTTCCAACCTTATGCCATCTATACTCAATATAGATGGCCTTAAACGCCAGTTGTTTGGAAATGGACTGGAGTGCGTAAAGTTATGTACCTCCAGCAAAAATGATCGGACCACACTCTCAAACCCACCTCAGGACTTTGTACCCTTTCCACTAGGGGCCTACTCACTAAAAAATAATCAATATGCGAGAATGTGAGATGCCTTCTTGAAAAAAAAAGAATACTCTTGAACACCCGGGTGCAAATACCGCCACACATCATGGAGGTTCTGCTTTTACAAAAATTCTTTCAAATCCTTCCGTTTATCTATAGCTTGAGATGTTGTATCATTCTCATTAACTACTGGGAGGTTAAAGTCTCCTCCTATTATGACATTTGATCTGTTTATTTTGCTTATTCTATTAACCGTCTTCTTAACAAAATTAAATTGTCTAGCATTTGGGGCATATATATTAACTAAAATATATTCTCTTTCACTAATTTCGGAAGTCAAAATCAGATTCCTACCATCGGAATCTGCATCTATCTTTAATAGTTTAAAATTCACCGAATTATGAATCATTATTTTCACCTCTGCATTCTTTTTTGAAGCAGGGTGCCAACCAAAGGGGATTTATAGGTAGATCTACAGAACACTGAATAGTTTACAGACAGGATGTATATGATGACATGGACATGTAAAATGGCATGGAACATGTAATAAGTAGTAGAAATCAGAAGAAAAATAGTTACATAAAGTGTATAGTCTAAACTGTTGGCTATACATAACAAAGATTAAATATCTACATCTACAAAAAAAATTTTTGGAACTGCACATTTATGTCACATTCTCAGATTGGGTTGAAGTCACCAGTGAGGAGCCACAGGGTTCAGTATTGGTTGCCTTTCTTTTCAATATTTTTATTAATGACCTCAAAGAGGGTATGCACTGTGAAGTATGCGTACATATAGTATAATCAAGGTTATGTACTTGCGCAATGCAAACAAAAAGTACAATCATGCTCTAAACAGTCAATTACTTGGTAAAACAGTAGCAGAAAAAACATGGGGTAATTGATGGATGGGACACTTAATTTTAACCCCTAAAGGACGTAGCCTGTTTGTACGTTAAGGCTCAGCCCTTTTTTTAAAAATATGACCAGTGTCTCTTCCTGTGGTAATAACTTTTCAACACTTTAAACATATACCTGTGATTCTGAGATTGGTTTCTTGGGAGACATTGTAGTTTATGTAAGAAGCATAATTTCACTGATCAGACAAACACCCCAAATATCGTTCTGCGGGTTGTCTTGAGTATGGCAATAACTCATTTTTGGCAACAATCGACAGACTGGCCACCCAGCAAGGCTGAGAAGGGAAGGAGCAAAATTTTGCTTTTGGAGCTCCGTTTTCACGAGTTTGGATTTGGAGTGCCATGTCATGTTCGCACAGCCCCTGAAGTACCAGTACAAAGCAGTGCCTGAAAGTACTCCAGCTAAGAGACATGGTTGCCTCCATCTTTTCAACCTTGCTATCGGAGGAAAGAGCTCATGCGATACTAGTGGAATGAAAACACAGAGCCCTAAAACTGATACCGAAACTGGATGAGCCGCCACGTGACTTTATCTGTGGCTTGCTGAGTTGCAATACAGCTGCCCTTATAAAAGCAGCAAAAGAAAAACAAGACTCTAAATTTCATAACACTGTCATTTCAATCTATCAGGACATTGCCTCATCTACACTATATAAAAGGCGACTTCTGCACCCTCTGACGGACTACTTACTCCAGCACAAAAATTAGTACAGATGGCTGCACCCATTCGGACTCACATTGACTTACAACGGTAAAAGATGTACAATCCGCAACCCCCGAGAAGAGCCTGGGACATTTTATAGATTGAGCCACTAGCGATTACATCTTGGCTACCCATCACGGAACAACATCTGGATCTGCCACCCCTGCCAAAGGTGACCAAGTGGGCACAAGTCACCAAGATCCATGAAGTTGGGATAAATGGACTGAATCTCTTTCTTTTGATACAAGACTTATCCCCCTTTATGCTGGTCTAAACCCAGCAAGGAGTTGGTAGTAGAATGTCAGTCACAGAAGTGACATGTTCTATATGTTGTATGTTTTATGAGATACTTAGTTTGCTGCATGCCACCTTACCCTATTTCACAACTGTATGCTTATGGAGCATGAGTTCTGCAGAAAATAATTGTGTTGCTTCCCGCTCCCACAAGCACCAATACTCGAAAGCTTATTGGTCTTACTGATGATACACACTCAAAAAGCATTGTACAGACCGGATACCCCCCCATCCGTGCCACCCAATCAGGATATGCTCCTTAATATCGAGCAGCTACCTCCCCTCACCCTCGGCCCCCAACAGCATTTGTAGGTACAGGCCCTCTATGCGCTTTATTAAATAAAAGCAAGGACTCTCTCAACTACATTTTTCTCGTTGGGCCTTATGAGGGCGACTATATGCTAGCAACAGTAAGAATATATTCAACTGCAACAACTGTTTTCTCTGTATTGTATGTTACTTTCCAGGTTATTTACATGTTATGTTTGTATGTTCTTAACAGGTCCGTCTCTCAGCTGTTTAAAGGTATATGTATGAAAACACCTGACACACCAATGACAACTGTTAAGTATAACTTCTATGGGAGGTAGATGCTCCCCATCTTTGGCCAGTTTATATATTGGCTCTACCTCTTTACTGAATCCAACCCCTACCTCTCCCATATCAGGTGGTATGGCCGTTATATAGATGACCAGCTCCTGATATGGGAGGGGACCCACCTTGAGGCTAACTATTTTATTGAATATGTCAATTCCAATAGTATGAATTTAAAATTTACTCATAACATCCAGGACAAAAGCATGAATTTTTTTGGATATCAACTTAACCAGTACGTCCACAGTACAAATTTCCCCTTACGAAAAACCCACTGCAACCAATTCAACTCTCCTAGCTAGCTCTTGCCACCCTAGCCATGTCGTCAAAAATATTCCTATAGGTGAATTGATTCGAACTAAAAGAAATTGTTCTACTGTTGCCACTTATGAATTAGAGAAAAAGAAAATGTGCAACAGATTGATGAACAGAAAATATCCAAGATGGATGCTCAATCACGTGTCTCATATTGTAGATAATATTCCACGATCAAATCTAGTACACACATCGAAAAAAAGGTTTTAATGTAGCACATAAAGAACATATTCATCCTATAGTGTTCTCTACCACATATAGTGTGCAATATAGAGAAATTGAGAAAATAATATATAAAAATCTGCCCATTTTGTATACAGATCCAACATTACTTGAAGTAATGCACAAAAAAGTAAAATGTGTAGCTAAAAAAGCTCGCACATTAAGTACTGTATTGTCACCTAGCTTATTTCAAACAAATATAACAAAAAGTACATGGCTTAGCACAAAAGGGTTCTTTAAATGTGGAGCATAACGATGAAAATGCTCGGTTGCGGCCCCAAGTAAAATCTTCTCTTCCTATTCAAATGATATGCAATATGAGATAAAACAATTTATCAATTGCAGTACTACTTTCAAATTCAATGCACTCTCTGTTGCTTAGATTATATTGGGTGTACCACAAACAGTTTAAAAACCCGTATTCATAGACACCTATCAGACGTCAGTGCAGACAATGCAGTAAATATTTCAGCAGTTTCCAAACATGTCAGGGATAATCATGCTGGTTGTCACAGTCTATGGGAAATAGTCCCTTGGGACTAAAGTCTGTGGACTCCCTGGACCACCGCGGGAGATAACGATGCCAGCCGCAACCTGGGAGTGGAGTTTAAGTGGACTCCTGGTCTTCGCCAGAGCCCGCCGCAAAGTGGGATGGACTTGCTGCGGCGGGGAGCCACCAGGTCGCTCCATGGGTGCGACTAGGCTCGCAGTGGCAGCCAAGGTAGGGACACGGGGCAGGCAGGACCACGGCATGGCAGGACCTCGGGAAGGCAGGACCTCGGGAAGCAAGGACCTCGGGAAGGCAGGACTTCGAGAAGGCAGGACCTCGAGAAGGCAGGACCTTGGGATGGCAGGACCTCGGGATGGCAGGACCTCGGAAGGACGGCTGGCAGGATCTCGGAAGGACGGCTGGCAGGACCTCGGAAGGATGGCTGGCAGGACCTCGGAAGGACAGGTGGCAGGACCTCGGAAGACCACCAGGATTACAGGACCAGCACAAGATTGCAGGACCGCCAAAGGATTGCAGGAGCGCCACAGGATTGCAGAACCGCCACAGGATTGCAGATCCGCCACAGGATTGCAGGACTGCCACAGGATTGCAGGACCGCCTTGGATTGCAGGACATGGGGACACGGGAATCACAGAATACACGGATGCGTCTGGAAACGTTCAGGAACATGGAGGGCTTTCTCTTCAGTAACAGGACATGAAGATACGGCAGGGGCTGCTGGGAGTCGCCAGGCTAGGAATGCCAGAGCCAATAAGGAGGACTTTAAGGCTTGGAGAAGTCCACGCTCCCCCCCCCCCAACTGCAGGGAAGAAGCATGCGGCCTACACGCCAGGAGCCAGAGTACAGACCGGAGCCAGGAGATGTAAGTGAGGGCAGGGGGAATGGGGACCGCGGTAGCAGGCACGGGTGAACCCACGATCCATACCGAGGATCGCGGGTGTAACCGTGACACTGGTGACTGTAGTATCCTTAGGTGTAGAGCTATAGAAAAAATTAAGAAACCAAAAAGAGGTGGAGATCTTAAGCGAATCCTTCTAAATAGGGAAACATTTTGGATATTCACCATGCGTACTAGAACTCCTTTTGGTCTAAACAAAAAACAGGATCTAATTTCTGTTGAAGTACTCATCTGTATATAGTATGTGTTGTTCATGAAATTGTTTGTTTTTTATATACTAGTGATTTTTATGTATTGAAAGAGTTAATTTCACTCCAATGCCATATTGGATTGAGTAGGTGGGTTAAAAAGGCAATACTGCATAATGTCTTGCAGAAGCCATGAATAAGGTGTCATACCAAAACGTGTAAGCTTTTCAGCTCTTTCTTGTTTTTCTCCTAATGTGCTCTGCTTTACATTTTTTTAAAACAATCTAAATAAACATTTTTGGATTTTACCTATATACCGATTTCCTGTGTCCAGCTGGAGGATTTTCTTCTGTTGATGTTTGCTTTACCTGCACCTGTGGCCAAGGCTGTCCTTGCTGGAGTTCCAGGACTGAGATCAAAAGCATCATTCAGACGAGTCTGGTGGGCTGACTTCTGCGAGAAAGACTTTTCTCTGTTAAAAATTTGTTAAGTATAACGTTACATCACAATGACAAGTTGTAACATATAACATAAAAGGCCTTAACACACCCCAAAAGAGGTCTCAGCTTATATCTGACCTCTCGCTGGTCACCTTAGAAATTTCCTTTATAACCTCCTCAAATCTACCTACCATTGGCGTCTAGGGTTAGGGTAAAAAATGTTAAGGGATTTTTGTTTTTGAGCCAGACGCCTAGAGGTATGTGCGCAGTAGGGGAATGGTGGGGTGGTGGTCAGGTTGAGGTGGAGTTGCAGCGTCAAACCCCGAAGCTGGATGGTAGTCTAGAAGGAGATATTACTATTTATTTTAATTTACATATCATATATCTATACACATACTTTTCAACAGATATATTCTTTGTTCCATTGCTCAAATGTGCGTGCCACTCATTAATCCTCACTAATCTACTAATTTATTTTTATATGTCTTTTGTTTGTTCCATTTTATTATGATTATGGACCTGATGAAGACACGGATACGGTGTTGAAACGCGTTGCCAAAATACTAACTATTAATTAATTTAATCTCTAACATCTATCTATCCCTGGAAGTAGCGGTGTCAATCAATTCTACCCATACTTTTTCTCTACTTGCAATACCATTGGCGTCACAATGAAACTTTGTGTCAGGATTCACACCTGTGTTCTGATGCCTGGTTCTGTGTCTCCTTGTTTGCTGAGCCACTCAGCTAGTTCAATAGCTGCACTATTGTGTTGAACCAACTTGAAAAACCCACCACCTGTTTCTCCTGATTAGAACTGCCCTGAGTTTACCTTGATTGGTCTGCCTATATATATGTGTCTCTGACACTTCCTGCTTGTGTTAGTATTGTGTTCAGTTTACTGAGTACAGCCTATACACCCTGGAGACCTCCTTGCTGGAGATCTTCTAGTTCCTTGGAACATCACCTTTGTAGGACAGCCACTCTAAATGCCATCCTCACTAAAATAGAAACCTTAGAAATCAACACAAAACACTCCAAAGCAGTGGCAAATCACACTGAGCTGGTAAATCTCAGAGGGCAATTGCTGGACCACTTAAATGTTATCCACGCCAAGCAATATCTATATTCTATAATCTATACAATTTCTCAAGAGTCGCAAGCCAAGCAGTTACATGCACTGGGAAGAAGAAAGTGAACTCGGACCTGAGCGGGGAAGCGACACATGCAGGATATCGGGCGCACGATCTAAGTGAATCGTGGCACAATGCATTCTTGTCGGACATTCTGGATCGG
Organism: Engystomops pustulosus; assembly: GCF_040894005.1. Lineage (NCBI taxonomy): Eukaryota > Metazoa > Chordata > Amphibia > Anura > Leptodactylidae > Engystomops > Engystomops pustulosus. Next base: position 45,745,725 of record NC_092420.1, read on the forward strand.
GAAACGCACCAGGGACTGGTAAGTAAATGTGCCCCATAGTCTCAGAATTTCAGAAGTTTTATACTTCCCTATACAACATATCACCTCCAAACCTACCACCCGATGTCCAGACATCAGATCTCACCCTTCATTAGCCCCGGAAAAAAAGTTCCCTCCTGATAACCCCAATCACCGCAGAAGAATTAGGGAAGGTCATTGACACATTACCAATGAGCTTCTCAGTCATCTCCTACAAAAAATTCTCATATAATCTAAAGACACATATGTTAAAACATTGCAATGCAATGCTCAGTGGAGAAATGCCACCCAGCACTAGAAGCAACTATCTCCATCATACACAGGCCAGGTTAGCACCCTACTGAGTTACCACCTGATCTCGCTCCTGAATGTAGATCTAAAGATATGGGCAAAGATCTTAGCTCTTCAAACAGAACAACACCTTCCTACATTAATTCATAGGGATCCCACTAGCTCTGTGCAGGATAGAAAGGGTTACCATAACCTTGATGCAAGCTATAACTCTAGCAAGGAAGAGAAACATATGACGCCAAGAAGGCATTCGACAGAGTGAACTATATGTTAGAAGTTTTGAAATGCTTTGGCAACTCTACACAGTTCATTGCAGCGATAATGACCCTGTACCAAACTCTCAACGTAAGAGAAATAATGAATGGCACCCTGTCAGAGACGTTCTTCATAAAGAACGGTACCCAATGGGGGTATCCTCTATTGGCCTCAATATTTATATTGGTCATGGAAATGCTTTTCCTGTCAATCAGACAGCATCCCCTCATACATGGCCTCACTATAGGGAAATCATGCCACCACAATGCAGCTTTTGTAGACGACTTATTGATGTTTATAAAAAACCCCCTCACAGCCTTCCCAGAGATTATATCAATCTTTGAAAAATTTGTAACCATTTCCAATTTCCAAGTTAATTTTAAAAAATTTGAAGCACTGAACATCAGCATCCCCCCAAACATCATCAGATCACTTAAAAAGTCCACCTCTTTAAGATGGCAACATGGCTCACTCAAATATTTAGGCATGCAATTTACCTCTAACTCCCACAAATTCTATAAGCAGAATTATACTCCATTGTTATCCCAGATTGCCACACAGCTGAACTCCCTTGCCCTACCATAGGGCTAGGACTACCATATGTTTTAGTGGATGGGACACAAACACCTGATCAAAACCTTCACCATTCCAAAAATATTGTATGTACTACAGACAGTTCCAATCTTAGTCCCCATGTCTTTCTTCAAAACCATTTAGTAAATTTTTATAGGCAGGCAGAATGGTGAGAAATAGCTTATGAGAAACTGGTTAAACATAAGAAAGCAGTGGGCTTGGGCATTCCAGATCCAGCAACTTACTATAAGGCTATACAATTAGAAAGTCGGCTTTAGATCACCAACCCACTATGGGGACATCTAGGGACGGAGCTGGACAAAGCCACCATGTAAAGACAAATCCAAGCACATAAATAGCTCAGGAATACACCTACTACATGCACAAACCTACTCACCAAGGGGATTATCTCCACCATTAAATCCTTTAAGTGTAACAAATCCCCACTGCATGGCCTTTTCCCATGTATGCCCTGTGACCTAATACCACTAAATCAGAATCTGAAGCAATGCTATGTCTCAGATACTTGGAACAACCTATCTCACTTATAGACAGCACAAATTCACAAACTCGACTTCTCAGATATTGAGACACTTCTGCAACAACGCTCACCTAAACCGTCCTTTCTGTAGATAGAGGAAATAAGGATGCCACACTCCCTACTCCACAAAAGGCAAAGAGTGATTAAAGACCCTGCATGGTTGCGGTGCCTACTTAGAAAAAAGCTTCCCTCAAAAGGGAGCAATATCTGCTTTATATTCTAACTTTGTTGACGGTAACAGAGAGATTAAGCCATCATATATAGAACAGTGGGAGAAGGATCTCACCTTCTCTTTCTCAAAATCAGCGATTAACACTATCCAGGCAAGGTCACATGGCTTCTAAAAAAAAACTCATATAAAATAATGACTAGGTGGTATAGCACCCCCTCAGATCTCTTCTCTCATGCCCTCTGATTGCTGCTAGAGGTGCGGTAAGACGAGAGGCACATTAGGACACATATTCTGGCACTGCCCATGAAATAAACCCTACTATATAACCATACGTATAGAGAGAACAATTTCAGATATCATTGACAAACCCATAACCCTCAAAGCCGAGTCAGTCCTTTTGTGGCTCCCTCAAAAACCCAGAAACCATCAAAACATGATCTAACTACCCATTTTGTGCAAGCAGCAAAATTACTTATTACCCCCAAATGGCTGCAAAATAAACCACACCTCATACAAGAATGGTATGACAAAGTAGACCATATGCACAGAATGGAAGAGTTAGTAAGCTGGGAAATGAGAAAGCACAATAAATTCAAGACCTTTTGGGTTCCCCCTAGGGAAAACACACATACCACATGACCACTGAACTTGATTAGAAGAATAGGAAACACAAACCTACTAAACCCAAGACCGCATAGTAAAGACTCTTAAGTGAAATTGAGCAGCCGTATCATATTATAGCTTAGAAAACCCTGTGTTATTCTCGCACTCGCCTCTGAGATTGGGTGTATACTTTATAAAATGCATGTAACCTATCTGAAAACTGCTTAGAATGGTACTGTATCAACTATCAATGACACCTCATTTGATCAACAACAGACCAAAATAATTAGTGGTTCACAACGTTGCAAGTGGTTCACATATTGTTTCTGTACGTTCTTTATACTAAATGTGTCCCCCCTCACCCCCTCCTCCTCAACCCCCCCCCCCGACACACACACATAATCACAATCCTCCTGTACCATCTATACTTAACGACATGGAGTGGTGATCAACATGAGAATCAGTACAAGATGGCAACTCCCTATGTCTCTCACCCTACCATTTCCGAACCCCAGGTGCTCCACCCCCAATACAGGAAATCAGCCAAATTGTAATGCAGCACTTTATTGCCAACTGTGTATTTATGGAAATTTAAAGCCTTTTATTTTTCTCATTTCCTGTATTGTACCCTACTTTCCCCGGGAAAACAATAAAAAGATTTACTTGAAAAAAAACTCATGCCACTGCAGACAAGGACCCCAAATATCATTCTGCGGGTTATCCCGGGTACGGCAATATGGCAATAATCTACAGGATGGGAACACGGCAGGACCCAGCAGGGAGCCAGCTAAATTTTTGGAGCTCCTTTTTCACTTAACTGGTGTTGGGTTACCAGTACAATAAAAAAACCCTGAGAAGTGGCACCATTTCAGGAAAGTGCACCCGTCAAAGAATTTATCTAAGGTTGTATGAGCATTTTAACCCTAAGATGCTGGCTGGTAATACAAAGTGAATGGTGCAGAGTAAAATGCATCGCAATTTATCAATTATGCCATTGATAAATAAGCCCAGCTCACGCCACCGAGGACAAACACCCCAAAAATCACTCTGAAGCTTATTCCGAGTATGACAATACTTATTTTTTTCTTTTTGGCATCATGAAGCATTTGTAGATGCCAAAAGGGACCAGTACAGTAGAAACCCCTGAGAACTGACCCTACTCTGGAAACTGCACTACTCCATGAATTAATCTAGGGGTGTAGTTAGCATGTTAACTCCACAGATGTATAATGAATAGTGCATAGTAAAAAAATTATCCATTATGTCATCTTGTACGCAGCTCCTGCCACAGGAGACAAACGCCTCAAAAATCATGATGCAGGTTCTCCCGGGTACGACAATACCCCATATGTGGAAATAATCTACAGGATGGGAACAGAAGGCTTAGAAGGGAAGGTGCGGCATGCGGAATGATGTATAAGCTGTGCATAATACATCAGGGTAAAATCAACATCTAAACGTCCAGAGATGTATGATAAATACATAAGCACTCTTTCATACATAGTCCTGGTTTTTCTGTGCATGTTTCTGGGAATGATAAATAGTGTCCTTCTGAATGCTTCTTTTGGAGAACACCCTGCACCTTTTTTGTGTCCTTTCCCTCTTGTCAGTTTGGGGAACTTCTCCTGGAAAGTGCTGCCCTGGTACAATACGTTTTGTAGCCTCCCTTTCAGAAGTGGCTCTCCCCCCTTCCTGATCTCTAAAAAAGAAAATTCTTAATGACCAACTCTTGAAAATCCAGGAAAGTTCCCCTCTGGCTTGCTCATCGATATAACCTGTAAGCATTATACAGTGCTATCTGCTATCGGCTGTCAGGATTTGGGATCAGTGGTTCCTCTGTACCACCGCGGGAGGTGGTACTAGCAGACACCTGGGACCGGAATCTAAGTGGCACCTGGTCTTCACGAGAGCCCGCCGCAAAGCTGGGTGGTCTTGCTGCGGCGGGGTAGCACCAGGTCGTTCCACAGGTGCGACAAGCTCAGGGTGGTAGCCAAGGTCGAGGTACCTTTGCAGGAGACAGTCTCGTTGTCAGGTTAAGGCACAGGCTCAGAACAGGTAGCAGAGATGCAAGGTCAAGTCCAATCCGGGGTCAGCAACGGGAGGTCCAACAGGAACACAGGAATGGACTTGAACACACAGGAGCATGGGAACAGGAACGCAGGAACACACGAGAGTACGGGAACAGGAACACACAGGAATAACCAGAAATGCAGGAATACGCAGGAATACTCAGGAATATCGCAGGGGAGCTTTCTCTATGGCATAGGCTGAAAGATCTGGCAGGGAATACTGTGATAGGCTGGCTTAAATCAGTTTCCTGGGAATGGCCAGCACCAATTAGTGGTGCGCTGGCCCTTTAAATCCAAGAGTGTTGGCGCGTGCGCCCTAGGCAGCGGAGGCGTGGGGGTCCTGCTGCCGGAGCATGAATGCAGACAGGTAATGTATTGAGTGGAGCCGGGGGGACGCGGTTAGGCACCCATGAGAGTACTCCCCGCCCTTTCGCCTCCCCCTCGTCTTGGTTTGGAGGAGCCTTTGCAGGAGGCCACGGTCCAGAATGTTATCCCCAGGCTCCCATGATCTCTCATCATGCCCGAACCCCTTCCGGTCAACAAGGAAGAACCGCTTACCTCTCACTGTTTTCATGTCCAGAACCTCCTTTACCACAAACACATCAGCGGAATCAGCCTCAGGAGGGGGAGGAGGTTGCCGAGAAAAGCGGTTCAAGATGGAAGGTTTCAAGAGAATTTTCAGCGGAACGTACTTGGACGAAAGCCACACCTTGTCACCTAGCGAAAACGGGAGGAGGTCTGGGTTTTGGTGCGGGCAGACGTCCAAAGTAGAGACTGACGAGTCTGTTCCCAGATAGGCCTGAGGTCCTGCACCAACTCTTCCACCGCAGGAACAGACAGAGCAAGAGGTGGGCATGGAATTTGTTCGTCGATAATAAAGAATGGGGCTGCACCAGCAGACTCAGAGACCAGAGAGTTATAGGAGAACCCTGCCCATGGCAACATAGTGGACCAGTCGTCCTGATGGGCAGAGACAAAATGACGAAGGTAACAGCCCAGAGTTTAGTTAAATCTCTTTACCTGTCCAGTAGACTTTGATGGTACACAGAAGAGAAGTCCAAATTCAGGTCCCGCGATCTGGAATGTTGGTCCCAGGAGCACCCGTGACAACGGCTAGATTCTTGTACCACACCCTTGATTTCCACAAGGCGTTATATGGATGAAGCCCCTGGTCCTACAAGTCAGCCCCTCCTTGTACTTGTTATAGTCCAATATGCTGTCAGGTTTGGGGGTTTCTATACAGGTAACTCGTAGTGGGATAGGGTGCTGGTGTGCCCATGTATTGTTCTTAATACAAGGACCTCTCTCTTGTCCCTGTATTTATCACACAATACAGAGTCGCTGAATAATGCCTTACACAATCCAATCCCCTAGGGAGGAAAAAGCAACTTGACCCTTTTAGGTTGTAAGAACTAGGTGCAAAAGGATAACAGCCAACATTTAATAATTTTCCAATAGTTGCCCGGTTTGCGACCAAAAAAAACCCTTTTATCCACCAGGGCGAAAGTGAATGGTTAAAATGTAACCTTATTCTATTACTAATTAAGAACAGTAGAATAAGGGAGGTAAAAATACAAACGGACAGTAACCGAACTCATGATATTCAGGGATTTAGGGATACTATCTTATATACAACAAAGTATTCTGGTCAAGGAGGGTTTGATCACTTCCCCCCTATATAGCGATCATGTGTATAAGAGCATAAGTTGCGGATAGAATTGTCTCTATAGATCCCTGTGTTGAAAGATAGGGGCGTATTTATCAGGTCCTCTGCGCTACGCCCTGAAATAATCGCAAATGCTAGCTTATTGCTAGCAAAAATGCATTATCCCGACGTCAATGTGCGACAGCAGGACAGTTCTCCAATCAAGAGACTTCATAAGCTGGGAACTCTCCTCCCCTTCTGTTTCTCTCTTGTTTTTCTATACAGTTTTGTGGAACCAAATAAAGCTTGCGGAGTGCTGATTTTTAACAGCATTAGCAAATCTTGCATCAGCAATTTGTCATTCTTTGCATGTATTTGATTAGAAACACAGCCAACGCACTCTAAAAGAGGATATCTTAAATCCTATCATAACACTTGGAGGCACTGCTAAGACCCCCGTGAGCAGAACCAGGAAGTCCCCTCGTTCCGGCACCATCTGCAGCCTCGGGGTCGCCACTTCCCGACCTGGACCGATCAGCCCACGAACACGGTAAGTTTCAGATTTCATATGTTAACCTGCTACTTGCCTGTGACTCGGGTGGTGATAAATATGGCTGTAGACAGCCGGGACTGAAGGGTAAATATGTATAACCACCTGGTGTCCTACGCGGGGTCTGAATTGTTAGACACCTTTGTGTGAAATTGAAACAAGAGGATCTGATGATTGATTGCACAAGTCAGAAAACTTGATCAGATTTTCAAACAGACACTTAGAGCCTTTAGCTTTGACAGAAGGACCAGGACAGAGGGACAGGAATCCTTCAGAGTGCCCATTGAGAAAGAGACGCGCGATAAGGGACATTTCAAAGTTTTTGATGTGGAGAGAATTTGAGAAAAAAGAGATTTTATTATATTTTCCTCGGGAGGTAAAGATGGCGTCTGGAATGCAGACTCCACCCCTGTATCTAGTGGTTAGAGAAGATGACACAACCTACCATCCTTCAGTGGCGGAATTTTTGAACAGTTTATTTTTCAGCGGCGGCCATCTTAAGACAGTTATATTCTCTTCAAGTCCCTGAAAGTTAATTGCCTAAGACTCTACTCTGTTGGCAGCCATGAAGGCTGGTTGAGGATAATTGTTATAGAAAACACCTGTTTTTCAGTTGTAGCAGCTGAGCACCCTTCGAGATTCTTGACAGGTGTCTGGAATAAACGCCGGCATAGGTGATATATTACCGAATTTCAGACTTCTGCTAAAGATCTTGGGATTTATGGCCCAGTTAAAACTTCTTTGATCCTGACGATTAGAGAAAAATTACTAGAAAGAGTGTTGCAATGTCTCTGGTACCTGCTTTCTGGAGTTTGTAGCGTTAACAAGGGAGATCGTGGGGGCAGCTGTGCAGCTGGGCTTTGCCTGAGCTGCCTTATCTGTGTTTGTATTTTGTTCAGAACTGACAATGGCATTCACAGAAAGCCAAATTTCTCCATATTGAGCTGCTAGTGCCAATGTTTACAATAGGGAGGGACACATAGCTGCGTTTAGAGTTCTTTCTGACAGTCTAAGAAGACTTGAAGGAATTTGACATGTAATGTCAATGATGTCTTCTGTGTACCCCACGAACAGACTAAACAAGAACAAGCCCCCCAACTGTATGACAGAGCTTATGACTGACTTTTGTTCTTTTTTGACTAAAAACCAACACAAGTGTACCTGACTTCTGTTTGAGACGTTGCAGTCTGGCCAGAACTTTACAGATAGCATAGAGCGCTGGGTTGGAGATAGATAGTTAAGAGAGTCCCGTATGTCTGGATGAGATAAAGCGGAGACGTAAACGTTAATGGACGAGTTCCATTGGAACTGTTTACAGCTTTAGGACACATGGGGGGGGGGTGACCTGACAGTGAAGTGTACATCTCTGCCAGACTTGCGTACAGAGGGGCTGATAAGACTCTGACAGGGTGATGTACAGGGGGAACAGAGACCAGGTTCGGTAGTTTCACAGACCACGCCAAAGTGAGACTGACAACCGTTCAGGAAATCTCAACCGACCGACCCAAGTGGGCATGTTTCGACTGCTGGGAGGAGACATTACTGAAGTGACTGAAGAGATTGACCACATTCTAGGGAAACGGAGACGCCCGCAACAGGGCAGGACTAGGAGGGTGGTAACTAACGAGGACGTCAGCAAGTACATTCCCCCCAGACAGAGTTAGCTCCTCTCATTGTAGAACTTAAGTTTGACTCCTCCCCTGCTAGCCCAGTGTTGATTTTAACCCGTTCCCAGTCAAGAAAAAGACCCAGAAAGAACAGCCGGATACATGTAGGATGGTCCATGACCTCCAAGCTGCCAATGAGTGTACTGAAGCCCAGTGGTCTCTAGCCCAAACTGGCAGCAGTCACCGGGAGTGACATATTACTCACGTTTATTGATTTGCTAAATGTTCTCCTTTCTGTGCCCCTAAATGAAGATTGACAGTAACTATTTGCCTTTACCAGTTCAGTATGCCAGTATACCTGGTGTAGATTCCCACAAGGGGGGCAAAACTCACCCAGCCAGAACTCCATGGTCCTACAGGAAGCAGATAGGCAGACTAGCCCCTTACTGGATGTTCTCCTTTTTACAGTATGCGGATGACCTACTGTTTTTGTGCCTCCATTTTGCAGGTTTGCCAGAATGCATTTATTGACCTTATGTGTTTTCTGTTACAGATGGGTTGCAAAGTTTCCAGAGACAAACTTCAGTATTGCCAGGAGAAGGTGGCCTTCCTAGGCCACTGATTCTCAGCCACAAGCAGATACCTGACAGAGGAAAGAAAGCTGGCAGTCCCGAATATGCCCCTGCCCTGAGGCCCTAAGCCTTTTTACATGTTTCTAGGACTGGCCAGCTCCGCAGGCCTGGTGCTGATGGCCTGATGCTGCCCCTTGATGACTGCATTGTCTCTTCTCCATTTGCCTTTAGTCAGGAGGCAATTGATGCATTCCACAGCCCTAAGCTGCCAATTCCTGTATGCCCCAGACCTAGGCACACCCCACTGGACCAGACCTTTTATTTTATTTTGCACTAAGTATCTAGACCACGCCACAGGTGTCCTAGCCCAGGAACATGGTGGCCTCCCCAGTGGCCCACTATTAAGCCCGGTTAGACTCAGTCGTGAGGGGAGCCCCTCATGGGTTAGTAGCTGCAGCTAGCAATCTGATCCTAGATCCTAGATCACTCAGTTACTGTGTAAACCCCACATAACTTGCACAGCATCCACATCCAAGTACAGCCCAAGCATCTGAACGAAGGCCAGACAGCTCAGACTGCAGTGTGCACTCCTGATGCTCCGTCACACTGACAAGGTGCACAGCCCTGAATCCTGCCGTTCTGTCACCAGTCTTTCGGGATTCAGAGAGGGGGGGGGGAGTGATTAACCCAAATGTTGAGTTTTTCTCATAGATGGCTCCAGGTCTGTGGGAGAAGACAGACGATTCTACACTGGATATACAGTGGTCAGTGGCACACATCAGGTAGTACAAGCAGAACCACTCCCTCCACACAGGTCAGTGCAGGAGGTGAAGTGACGGCACTCCGTGAAGTGCTACAGCTGGTGGAAGGTAAAAGCGCAAACATCTATACTCAAGGTAAAGTTTTGAGGTCTAAACACGAATATGAACCCATATGGAAGGCTAGAGATTTCCTCACCTCTGCAGGGACCCCCTTTAAGCATGGCAAGCTGATTAAAGAGGTCATGGATGCTCTTTTACTTACACAAGAGGTGGGAATATTAAAAGTAAAAGCACACACAATTTGGTAACTCCAGAAGCCAAGGGCAAGTATGTGGCTGACAGGATGGCGAAAGCAGCTGCACAGATGGGATCCAGAGACTGTCCTGAAGTCTCAGCGGTGAGTTCTGAGTTGGAAAGTTTGATCCACAGGTGCTCCAGTCCCTGATGGCCCCAGGGTCATCAGAAGTGAAGGGAGTGTGGAGGAAAGCTGCAGCCCAGATGCCGATGGGACCTGGATGCTGGGAGAGAGCGTGTGCCTGCCCAGAGCCCGACTGCAAGTCAAGTAGCCCACAAACACACACACATCCAAAATGGCCATGCTAGTGCTCATAAACCACAAGTGGTTTGCTCCGGGCATTACTGCCCCTGTCACTAGGCTAGTGAAAGCCTGTATAGTCTGTGCCCACCACAACCTGGGTAAGGTGGTAAAGACCCCACGGAAGGTGACACCCAAGCCACTGTATCCCTTCCAGAGACTGCAGATGAATTTTATCCAGCTACCAAAAAGTGGTACGTAGGAATACGTGCCCGTGTGCATTGATCTCTTTCCAGGGTGGCCAGAAGCTTTTCCCACGACCAAGGCTACTGCCAGTGCTGCAGCCAAGAAGTTGGTGAGTGAGATTTTTCTGCAGGTTTGGACTTCCAGAGACCATAGAGTCCGGTCGCAGTACCAACTTCACTGGACAGGTAAAGACCTTGTTTTGTGTGTAGAACAGGCCTTGCACACCCCTTACCCTTCCCAAGTTAGTGGTGGGGTTGAGAGACAAAACAGCACTCTTAAAGGACACCTGTCCTCAGGTCTCTGTCACTATTTCTATCACCTCTACCTGTTGGAGCAGCTCACAAGGATTCCATCCCAGCCTTTATCTAGTTATTTCATACATTAATCATTATAAAATCATCTATTCTTTATTATGTAAATGAGGCTGGTCACATGGTCAGAAGCAGTGATGTCACTCTTGTTACCGCTCCCCTCTCCTCCCCCTGCTCATGTCTGTGTGTAATGTATAGTAAAGCATAGTTAGTGTATGTGCTGTATCTGCTGACATGCTCTCCCTCACCATTATGCTGGCTGTCAGTCAAGCTCTGGGGGGTGTGGCTGTACCTCCTACTCATGAATAAGGTGGACAGCTTGAATATGCTAATGAATATGCACCCTCAACAGAAAGATGGGATTGTCCCCTTTGAAGTACTTTTTGGCTAGGACTAGGACCTTGCTTCCCACAGACCCTATAGATGATGGCAGGAAATCAGGTGGAACATGCCACACAGTTGATCCAGGCCTTGGAAAAGGTCCGCAAAAGTGTTTCTGATTCCTTTTCAGATCCAGACAGAGACCTCAGGACGCATAACCTGAAGCCTGGAGACTACATGGTGGTAAAGAGACACCAGTGAGAGAGTCTGGAGCCTCGCTACGACGGTCCTTTCCAAGTCCTGCTGACCAGTGCCATGTCTGTGAAGCTACAGGGAAGTCTGCATGCTTCCACACTTTCTGTTGCAAACTTACTTATTCTTCTTTCTATCTGGTCTCTTCTGACTGACTGTATGCTCAGGGACACCCCTACTATGACTAACACTGTATCTATAGGGCTGACCAGGATGCCCCCAGGGTAGGAGACTTTACCTACTTTAACATTGACAGCACAGGTAACCCTGTATTGGCAGGGTCTGTTACATATTGGATTTGTGGGGGTAGGAGAGTCAGGTCAAGCCTAGAGGCTGGGAAGGTGAGTGTACTGTGATAAAGTTTGTGCATTCCTTCCTCGTGATCCCCAAGGATGAGTTTGATCGGACACATAAAGAAAAGGTAGAGAATCCCAAGGGATTCTGGAGGTAAAAGAGAGAAGCACCTAGATGACAACGTTTATATAGATACAGTACCAAGGGGAGTCTCAGATGAGTTCAAGGCCCACAATCAGATATGGGCAGGTCTGGAGTCCATTATTCTCCAGATAGCTATAAGCAAAGATGTTGATTGTTAACTTTTTTTATTGTGATCAACAGAGATTTGTGAATTATATCCAAGATGTTTTCCAGAACCGCATGGCTTTGGACATCATTCTTGCTGAGAAGGGAGGAGTCTGTAAGATGGTGGGAGCAGCTTGTTGCATGTACATCCTGGATGACATCACCAATTATGGATCCATTACCCATGCCCTTAAATAGATTGAAGGACTGTCCAGGGAACTGAAGAGAAACTCAGAAGTGGACGGTATATTCTTCACTTTGTGGTTGGGGATTGGAAGGGTTTCCTTTAAGTGGGGGTGATATTGAGGATTGTGATTTTGCTCTTGTCATTTATTGCGTGTTATGTGGTCCCCCTCATCAAGTCCACCAAGTATCATGGGTATCAGGAGTTAGACAAGCCAAAGACCCCCTTTCTCAAGTTTAATTTTAAGTTAAATTTGCATAATGCAGATATCCCTCTAAGATCAACCACCCCTAAAACATATAAAACAGCCCCCTGGAGTAAAGAGGAAGAAAAAATTGTGGAGGATTTGTTTCGAGCCAGGCGCCAAATGATGTGTGCACGAAAGTGGGGGAGGGAATGTTGGGTTGGAGTTGCAGCGTCAGGCCCCGGAGCTGGAATATGGATCCAGAGAAAGTGTACGAGGAAAAGGAAAAGGCGGGGTCGACTAGTTAGACGCGCTACATCCAAAGTGATATTATTAGTTTTATTAGAAAGTAGGACACAAGATTTCGTAAAAACAATGGTTTAGTAAAACAATGGTTAAAAAGATGATTCATGTATACAGATATACAGACACATGAATAGACTTAGACATATATAGGAGTGTTGTTTAGATATATATATAGAAAGGGTAATGAATAGAGATGAGCGAACATACTCGTCCGAGCTTGATGCTCGTTCGAGCATTAGCGTACTCGAAACTGCTCGTTGCTCGGACGAATACTTTGCCCGCTCGAGAAAATGGCATCTCCCGCCGTTTTGCTTTTTGGCGGCCAGAAACAGAGCCAATCACAAGCCAAGAGACTCTGCACTCCACCCAGCATGACGTGGTACCCTTCCACGTCGATAGCAGTGGTTGGCTGGCCAGATCAGGTGACCCTGGAATAGACTAGCCCCTGCCTGCGCTGCTCGGATCATTCTGTGTCTGGATGCCGCTAGGGAGAGAGCTGCTGCTGGTCAGGGAAAGCGTTAGGGTGTTCTATTAGAATAGTGTTAGGCAGGAGTGATTCTACAAGAACCCAACAGCCTTCTTAGGGCTACAATAACGTTATACTTCTTTTTTTTTTATTTGCTTGTGGCTGGGCTTGCTGGCACTAGTAGTGCAGCTAGTACCATATTGTGAGGAATTTGCAGGGGGACTTGCTACCGTTGTGTTTAGCTCTTAGTGACACACATATCCACCTCAAACACCAAAGTGGGACAATTTATTAGGGGTTTGAGTAGAATTAGGCAGTCTGCTGATTTTTTATTTTTTTTAGCTGTATTTCATTTTATAGCTCAAACTCATCTTGCAAAGCAGTGTGCACTCATTGTAGGCTACAAAATAGCCATAGGAGAACCCCAACGGCTTACTTAGGCCTACAATAGCGTTATATTTTCCTTTTTTTTGTTTGCTTGTGGCTGGGCTTGCTGGCACTAGTAGTGCAGCTAGTACCATACTGTGAGGAATTTGCTGGGAGACCTGCGACCGTTGTGTTTAGCTCTTAGTGACACGCATATCCACCTCAAACACCGAAGTGGGACAATTTATTAGGGGTTTGAGTAGAATTAGGCAGAGTCTGCTGATTTATTTTTTTTTTAGCTGTATTTCATTTTATAGCTCAAACTCATCTTGCAAAGCACAAAATCCAGTTGTGTGCTGTCAGTGTAGGTTAGAAACTAGCCATAGCAATCCTAAATTTTTTTTTTTTTTTTCAAGTTTACACTTTAATTTGGAAAATGTTTAACCCGAGGGCTAGGGGTAGAGGACGAGGGCGGGGACGTGGGCGTCCAACTACTGCAGGGGTCAGAGGCCGTGGTCCTGGGCGGGGTGAGACACCCCCTGCTGATGGGGGAGCAGGGGAACGCCGCAGAGGTACACTCCCTAGGTTCATCATGTCTCAAGTTACTGGGACTCGTGGTAGAGCACTGTTGAGGCCAGAACAGTGCGAAGAGGTGATGTTGTGGATTGCGGACAATGATTCTAGCCATTTGTCCACCAGTCAGTCTTCCACGCAGTCCACCCATGTCACCGAAATCGGCACTCCTCCAGCTCCTCCACCTCAGCCTCCTTCCCCCCAGTCTGCCCCCTCCCACCAAAATTTGGCATTTGAACCGGCATACTCTGAGGAACTGTTTTCTGGACCCTTCCCACAGTCACAAACCACTTGTCCTGCTGCTGCTGAGCTATTTTCCGATGCCCAGGTTTTCCACCAGTCGCAGTCTGTGGGTGATGATGACATTATTCACGTAGTGGAAGAAGTGTGTAAAAAGGTGTCGGACGATGAGGAGACACGGTTGTCAGACAGTGGTGAAGTTGTTGTCAGGGCAGGAAGTCCGAGGGGGGAGCAGACTGAGGGATCGGAGGATGATGAGGTGACAGACCCAAGCTGGGTTGATAGGCCGGGTGAACACAGTGCTTCTGAGACAGAGGCGAATCCTATAGCAGAACAGGTTGGAAGAGGCAGTGGTGGGGCCAGACGGAGAGGCAGGGCCAGAGCTGGTGCATCAGCGCCAAATGTTGCCCGTAGTCAAGCTCCCGTGGCGAGGGCTAGATTTTCAGAAGTCTGGAGGTTCTTTAAAGAAACACCGGATGACCGACGGACTGTGGTGTGCAACCTTTGCCAAATCAGGATCAGCAGGGGTTCCACCACTACTAGCTTAACTACCACCAGTATGCGCAGGCATCTGAATGCTAAACACCCCACTCAATGGCACCAAGCCCGTTCACCTCCGGCCGGGCACACCACTGCTCCTTCCCTTGTGTCATCTGCTAGTCAGCCCCCTGCCCAGGACCCCGGCCCAAACACCTCCCGTGCGAAAACCCCATCTTCGCCTCCACGATCCTCCACAGCATCCACCAGCGTTCAGCTCTCCATACCCCAGACGCTGGAGCGCAAAAGGAGGTATAGCGCAACCCACCCACACACCCAAGCCCTCAACGTCCACATCTCCAAGTTGCTTAGCCTGGAGATGCTGCCCTATGGCGGCGGCCGCCCCTCGGTATTCGGTCCCCAGCCGCCACTACTTTTCCCGATGTGCCGTCCCAGCCCTGCACAAGCACGTGTCAGAGAACATCCTCCGTGCCCTGACCAACGCCGTTTCTGACAAGGTCCACCTGACCACGGACACGTGGACGAGTGCTGCCGGGCAGGGCCACTATATATCGCTGACGGCACATTGGGTTAACTTGGTGGAGGCTGGGACCGAGTCTGACCCTGGGGCTGGTCATATACTGCCGACGCCGAGGATTGCGGGGCCTACCTCGGTCCAGGTCTCAAAGGCCTACTATGCCTCCTCCTCCTCCCACCCCTCCTCCACCTCCTCCTCTGAATTACCATCCGTGGGCATGGCGCCATCAGTCGCTAGCTCTAGGCACAGCAGCAGTGCCATCGCTAAGCGACAGCAGGCGGTGCTCAAACTGCTGAGCCTAGGCGATAAAAGGCACACCGCCCAAGAGTTATTACAGGGCATCACGGCGCAGACTGATCTGTGGCTGGCACCGCTGAACCTGAAGCCAGGCATGGTTGTGTGTGACAACGGCCGTAACCTGGTGGCAGCTCTGCAACTCGGCAGACTGACACATGTGCCATGCCTGGCCCATGTGTTAAATCTCATAGTTCAGCGTTTCCTCAAGACATACCCCAATCTGTCTGATTTGCTCATGAAGGTGCGCCGCATCTGTGCGCATTTCAGGAAGTCCAGCACAGATGCTGCCACTCTCAGGGCAGCGCAGCGCTGCCTCCAACTGCCCGCTCACCGACTGTTGTGCGACGTGCCCACAAGGTGGAATTCAACACTAACCATGTTATCCAGAGTTTACCAGCAGCGCAGAGCGATTGTAGACTGCCAGATGTCAACTTCCACCAGAACTGGTAGTCAGGTCAGTCAGCTTCCTCAAGTCTACAATGAGGAGTGGACGTGGATGTCTATTATCTGTCAGGTGCTGAGTAACTTTGAGGAGTCAACACAGATGGTCAGTGGTGATGCCGCCATCATCAGCCTCACCATCCCGCTGCTTGGCCTGTTGAAAAACTCTCTGGTCAGCATGAAGTCGGAAGCTTTGCGCTCGTCACAAGAGACGGGGAGAGAAGATTCCCTTGTTGATAGCCAAAGCACCCTTAGGTCTGTTTCTCAGCGCATATCGGAGGAGGTGGAGGTGGAGGAGGTGGAGGAGGATGAGGAGGAAGAGGAGGAGAATGCTGGCGAGACAGAAGAGGGGACCATTGTTCAGTCCTTCACTGTTCAGCGTGTATGGGCAGAAGAAGAGGAGTTAGAGGAGTTGGAGGAGGAGGAAATGGACAGTCAGGCCAGTGAGGGGAGTGAATTCTTGCGCGTTGGGACTCTGGCGCATATGGCAGATTTCATGCTAAGCTGCCTATCCCGTGACCCTCGCGTTCAAAGAATTTATTCCAGCACCGATTACTGGGTATTCACTCTCCTGGACCCACGGTACAAGCAAAATCTTTCCACTCTCATCCCTGGAGAGGAAAGGAGTGTGAGAATGCATGAATACCAGCAGGCCCTGGTGCACAAGCTGAAACAGTATTTCCCTTCTGACAGCGCTAGCGGCAGAGGGCGTACTTCTGCGGGACAAGTAGCGAGGGAGAGTAAGCGACCAGGCAGCTTGTCCAGCACTGGCAGGGGTACGCTTTACAAGGCCTTTGCCAGTTTTATGTCACCCCAGCAAGACACTGTCACCTGTCCCCAGTCTCGGCAGAGTAGGGCTGATCTTTACAGAAAGATGGTGAGGGAGTACGTAGCTGACCATACTATCGTCCTAAATGATCACACAGCTCCCTACAACTACTGGGTTTCAAAGCTGGACATGTGGCACGAACTGGCGCTGTACGCCTTGGAGGTTCTTGCCTGCCTTGCCGCTAGCGTGTTGTCCGAGAGGGTTTTCAGTGCAGCTGGTGGCATCATCACCGATAAGCGTACACGCCTGTCGACTGACAGCGCTGACAGGCTGACGCTTATCAAGATGAATAAAGCCTGGATTTCTCCGCATTTCCATTCTCCACCAGGTGAAAGAAGCTGAACCTAAATAATGTATGCACTCCTCCTCCTCATTGTCCTCCTTCTCCTCCTCTTTGTACACTCAAGCAGAGGAAACTGGCTATTTTTTTGCCAGGGCCAACTGGCTCTGGCTATAGTACTCTATGTATTTAATTTTTCTGGATGGCCAACTACCCTGTCCTCTGTTTTAAACAATTTTTGGGAGTGCCACATACAGGCACTCAATCTATGTAATTTTTCTGGAGGACCAGCTACCTGCTCCTCTGGTTTGAAAACTTTTTTGGACTGCCACATACAGGCACTCAATTTATTTAATCTTTTTGGAGGACCAGCTACCTGCTCCTCTGGTTTGAAAACTTTTTTGGACTGCTACATACAGGCACTCAATCTATGTAATTTTTCTGGAGGAACAGCTACCTGCTCCTCTGGTTTGAAAACTTTTTTGGACTGCCACATACAGGCACTCAATCTATGTAATTTTTCTGGAGGACCAGCTACCTGCTCCTCTGGTTTGAAAACTTTTTTGGACTGCCACATACAGACACTATCCAAATTAAATTGTCTCCATAGCAGCCTCCACACGTCGTCTTTTTAGCTGCCTTCACATGTTGTCTCCATTGCTACCTCCACACGTCATCGCCATAGCTGCCTCCAAAAGTAGTCCATATAGCTGCCTCCATACATGGTCCCCTTATCAAACGACCTGTGTCAGGCAGAATTTTGGATTGTTTTCATGGCTTCCATGTTAACTTTGTCGCCACCCTGCTGTGTAATCCACAAAATATACTGGCAAACTTTTATCATTTACCAATATTATTTCAGCGCTTCTTGCGCATCTGTTTACATTCCCCTCACCCGCCAGAAACCAAACTTATAAGAACGCTACTACACTTGATCTTATACAAAAGGTTCTTAGAAGTGCTGTTTGGGGAGTAGCCTAGAGACAGGGGCTAGGATTGGCGAAAGCTCGCTTGGCAGCGGAGCGCCAGCTCCATCCCAAGATCCAACTAACATAGTTTTAACTGCAGCACCTTTAATCTACTACTAGTTCACTGCCTCCATACATGGTCCCCTCATCAAACGAGCTGTGTCAGGCAGAATTTTGGGTTGTTTTCATGGCTTCCACATAAAACTTGTTAACTTTGTCGCCACCCTGCTGTGTAATCCACAAAATATACTGGCAAACTTTTATCATTTACCAATTTTATTTCAGCGCTTCTTGCGCATCTGTTTACATTCCCCTCACCCGCCATATCCTAAACTTATAAGAACGCTACTACACTTGATCTTATACAAAAGGTTCTTAAAAGTGCTGTTTGGGGAGTAGCCTAGAGACAGGGGCTTGGATTGGCGAAAGCTCGCCTGGCAGCGGAGCGCCAGCTCCATCCCAAGATCCAACTAACATAGTTTTAACTGCAGCACCTTTAATCTACTACTAGTTCACTGCCTCCATACATGGTCCCCTTATCAAACGAGCTGTGTCAGGCAGAATTTTGGGTTGTTTTCATGGCTTCCTCATCAAACTTGTTAACTTTGTCGCCACCCTGCTGTGTAATCCACAAAATATACTGGCAAACTTTTATCATTTACCGATATTATTTGAGCGTTTCTTGCTCACCTCCTTTGGTTCCTCTCTGCCACCCATTGGTTTTAAGCCTGAGTCCATTTGGGGTATGTTGCCAAGACACTCTCTAGCCTGCCGCTGCTGCCACTGCCTCTGCATAGTCCCCTATAGTGTCAGGGTCAATTATTGGATGTTTTAGATGCTATCTAGCCTCATTCGGTCACTCTGTCATTGCCATGCTGTTGCCCATACTTTTGGCATAATGGTGCGATTAAGCAGCCTTAGAGGCATCCATGCATGCTGCCCCTGCTGTTTCCTGTCCATTTCCGTGGTGTTTCCAATCTTTTCTGAGGTTCCCAGGTGCTTGGCCAAGCTTCCCTGTGCAGATCCTTGGTCCCCTTGAAAAATGCTCGAGTCTCCCATTGACTTCAATGGGGCTCGTTATTCGAGACGAGCACTCGAGCATCGGGAAACGTTCGTCTCGAATAACGAGTACCCGAGCATTTTAGTGCTCGCTCATCTCTAGTAATGAATATAGATGATAGAATAGATAGATAACTAAATGAATGACAGAATGAAAACTAGATGATAAAGTGGATTGGGTAAATTGGGTAAGTGCATGAATGAGCTGGCGGATGGGTAATGAATGAATATATATAAATATATAAATAAATAAATAATTAAATTGATTAATTAAATAAATGAATAAATAAATAATTAGATAAATTAAATCAATTAGATTGAATAAATAAATAGTTGAATGGATGATAAGGTATGTAAAGTGTGGAGTAGAAGTACCTGCAGGGGGTCCTGCTGGTTCTGTGGCAGGAATCTATGCTGCCTAGGTGTCCAGACCTGGTGGGGGAGGAAAGGGTACAGATGATGCCGAAATTAAGAGTGAGCAGATTTATTTATTCATTTATTTAATTAATCAATTTAATTATTTATTTATTTATATATTTATATATATTCATTCATTACCCATCCGCCAGCTCATTCATGCACTTACCCAATTTACCCAATTTACCCAATCCACTTTATCATCTAGTTTTCATTCTGTCATTCATTTAGTTATTTATCTATTCTATCATCTATATTCATTACCCTTTCTATATATATATCTAAACAACACTCCTATATATGTCTAAGCAGGGAAGTTCTCCAATCAAGAGACTGGGTACTCTCCTCCCCTTCTGTTTCTCTCTTGTTTTTCTATATAGTTTTGTGAAACCAAATAAAGCTTGCGCAGTGCTGATTTTTGCCCTGGATAACAGCATTAGCAAATCTTGCATCAGCAATTTGTCATTCTTTGCATGTTTATTGATTAGAAACACAGCCAACACACACTGAAAGAGGATATCTTAAATCCTACCCTAGCAACAGCTCCACACGTCCGCAGTACCGTGCACCTTGGAAGAAACTGATAAGCTCCAGGACTGGCCCACCTTCTGTTCTACATATTTGTGATCGGCTTGGAACGACCTGGTGGTATCCCGCCGCAGCAAGCCCATCCCACTTTGTGGCGGGCTCGGGTGAACACCGGTGCCACTTAGACTCCGGTCCCAGGTCGTCTAGTACCACCTCCAGTTGTGGTCCGGAGGGTCCACAGACTCCCAGTCCTGACACACATGCTCGGCTCCTCTTGTGTCTTAACAAAAAACTGCCACTACTAACGCTGCTTCCTCACTGAGCCCCTGTGCCACTGCTCCACCTGTCACCTCTCTGTCTGACATATTGGTTAATCAACTATGTTGATTTGACACAGATTTCTTGATATCAACTTTAGCAACAAAAAAGAATTTAAATTTGGGGAATACAGAACCCCAAAAACTGAGACCCTGGACTTTGAGCAAAAATCACTCCATTTGCTTTTGAGCAGAAGTAGATAGACGCTACAGACGGCACATGCCGTGTGAAATGATGGGATTGCAAATTGCCGTCTGTTTTTATAGGGCTGCACATAAGCCTGCCGGTCACTGATTGGCTTTCATGTCTGCACATTTGATCGAGGGTGTTCCCAGATTTCTCTGCCGCACATAACACGTTGTGCTCGTGGCCATTTTGCTAATAAAGGGCAAAAACAAATTTGTTCCCACGAATCACAGTAAACTTCGGATTTATGCAGAACCGAAGTTTTCCTGAAATTCTAAACAAATTCCACTTTGTTAGAATTGATTCGCCCATCTCTAACCAACACTGTAGTATGGCAGTATATAATAGGATACTACAGACAACCTAGGGTTAAAGTACCGTAGGGAGTCTGAAAAATAGTAAAAATAAAAAAAAATTATAATAAAAAACCCCTAAAAACTCAAATCACCCCCCTTTCCCTAGAACTAATATAAACAATAAAATTATAAACACATTAGATATCGCCGCGTCCGAAAATGCCCGGTCTATAAAAATATGATAACGGTTTTTCACTGCTGTAAACCCTGTAATGGAAAATCACACCCTAAGTCAAAAATGGCACTTTTTTGCCATTAAAAAAAAAATGTTTAAATTCTATAAAAAGTGATCTAAAGGTCGCACAGTCCTAAAAATGATAACTTTGTAAACATCATCAAAATCCGCAAAAAACGTCACCATCCGCAGCTCCATACACCAAAGTATGTAAAATTTATTAGCGCCAGAAGACAGCAAAATCCCCCAAAAATATTTTTGTACAGGAGGTTTTAATTTTTTTAAATGTATGAAAACATTATATAACACATTTGGTATCCCCGTAATTGTACTGACCCAAAGAATAAAGTAGACATGTCATTTGGGGCATACAGAGAAATCGGTAAAATCCAAGCCCACAAAAATATGGCACAAATTTGTTTTTTTTACCTATTTCACTGCATTTGGATTTTTTTTCCCGCTTTGCAGTACATGGCATGGAATATTAAATACTACCATTTTGAAGTGTAATCATACAGCTCTGTACATGGAAAAATAAAAAAGTTATATATTTTTGAAGGTGGGGAGTGAAAAATGAAACCGCAAAAATGAAAAAGGGCTGCGGCGTTAAGGGGTTAAACAAACTATCATAACTGGGGTCATCTCTGGGTGGGCACTGTGTGTTGTGGGTGAAATGCAAAAACTTATGGATTGTTTCAAAGCGCATCCTGCTCATCGCCATGTAGAACATCTAGGTGTGGTATAGAATGTCCATGCTCCAGTAGTCCCTGATTGATGGCTTTTTTACCAGGCCCATAAGAAGTATTATGCCCCAATACTTCTTCATCTCTTCTGTAGTGACAGGGGTCCACCTATGGGGTTGTGTATAAAATGAAATGGAGTTTTGACTAATATGTTGTGCTGCGTGGAGATTTTAATAATAGAAAGGACACATTTATGGTAAATGGTAGTGCAATATGGTAATTATAAAGGTTGTATTGTGACCTTGGGGCTTATTTACTAAGGGTCCGCGGGCCGCACTTTCGTTGGATATACCAACGTATTTGGGTTCCCCACAGCTGGAACAGGTATTTAAAAGAGGATTGTGTACCAGGAAGAAGAAGGTGAACTCTGGGGGCTCCCGATCGGGAAAGCGACACATGCAGGAAATCTGCCAGTCCCTGTAGCATATAGCCCGCCAGCATATAGCATATATAGCATATAACCCCCTGTAGTATATAGCCTGCCGGCCCCTGTAGTATATAGCCTGCCAGCCCCCTAGTATATAGCCTGCAGCCCCTGCCCCCAATATAATGCCTGCAAGAAAAAAGCTGTGAGCCAATGCCAAAGCATTGCTGTACACTGTTTGTTTGTTTTTTCTTGACTTCAGTATTAGCCGAAGTAAGGTTTTTCAGCAGATTTTTTGTGCTGGAAAACTCGGCTTATACTCGAGTATATACGGTATATATAAATAAATAAAGTGGATATAAAGGGATTTGAAGAGTAATAAATTATAGGTAATAAATGCTTGGTGGTAGGATATATGGATATATATAAATATATAAATAAATAAATGGATAGTGGGTATCAGCAGTATAAATAGGGAATTAGAGGGTATAACATGATCATTGGACGAATACACAGATAATAGAGTAGGTAGCACCAATGTAAGACGTAGTGGGTGTTTTAGGGGGGGTCGGCTAATGTAAGATGTACCCCGAAAGTAACACATAGTTAGAGCGGACGGAGCGGGAGCTGTAGCCTCTTCATGTCACTGCTGTAGCTCCCAGCCCGATAGAAGATTATGTGATAGAAGATTGACCGGAGCTCAGCTACTCTGTGCAGGCTCCGGTCACATGACCCAAAGCAGAGGAGACAGAGGAAGCAGCCTGCGCACTGTGGAGTCTGCAGCATGGAGCTAAGGGAGAGGCTTCCTGCTCTGTGCTGCCTCTGTGTTACTATAGCAGCTCCTCCCCCTCCTGTGTAGCTGCTAAACACTGCTACATCAGTCCGAACAGGAAGGGTGGAGCAGGGAAGCACATGTCAGACTGGTCCAGCCTCTACTCAGCCCTGCAGTCATGCCCATCAGAAACACTGAAAAGTATGTATGTTTATGTGTTTTTGTGTAGTGTGTATGTAGGTGTGATGTCTGATCTATATGTAAACATTGTGTGCATATTTATTTACATGTATAATGTATGAATGTAGTGTGTGTCAGTGTGTTTGCTTGCACAGTACTATGGTTTGTGTTAAAACACCCACCCCCCCCTGAACTGTATAATGCCCCTACTCTGTATAACCCAGCCACACTGTATAATGCCCCCTCGCACTGTATAACCACCC
Organism: Engystomops pustulosus; assembly: GCF_040894005.1. Classification (NCBI taxonomy): domain Eukaryota; kingdom Metazoa; phylum Chordata; class Amphibia; order Anura; family Leptodactylidae; genus Engystomops; species Engystomops pustulosus. The sequence continues at coordinate 45,769,139 of NC_092420.1, forward strand.
CCTGCACTGTATAATGCCCCTACTCACACTGTATAAGCACCCCCAACTTTATAAATCAACATTTTTTTCCAATATAAGACATACCCCGAAAGTAAGACATAGTGGGACTTTTGGGGGTAAAAAGAATGTATGACACGGTCTTACTTTCGGGGAAACACGGTAGATACATATGGGAATTTGAGGGTATAGACAAGATCAATGGATACGTAAATAAATACATAAATAAATACCTAAATAAAAAATCGGTAACACCAATTAAAAATGGAGGTAAAAAAAAAAATATATATATATAATATAAATATATATATAATTAATACAATTTTTAATAACATGAGTAGACACAAATGTAAGTACCAACAATAATCGGAGTATTAAGTCAAGGGTATAGAGGCATGAATATATATATGAACAAAAGTATGCACAAAAGTATGAACAAAAGTACAAACAAAAATAGGAGGCTAATGCCTATCCAGGAAAATACATTAAAAAGTATATATATGGTGTTCTGTAGGAGTCGGTAATCTAAGAGGTTATGTGAAGTGTTAATTTTCCTGTTCTATTATGTCCATTAGATCAAGTGTTTAGTTTGAAGATCCAGAAATTCACCCTACAGACTAATTGATTGAATCTGTCAGGGTGTGAAGCAGGGATTTGTTAAATCGGGATGAATTTTATTAGAGTTGGATCTTTATTGTGGTAGGATGTGAAATGGTAACCATAGAGAGTTGTCTGGACTACAATTAAATTCAATAGCTCCTCATCAGAAAAATACTTTATAAAGTCCACAGCTCTGAGCCTTGTCCTGTCAAATTTAATTTCATGCCATGATTAACGGTGCGTGTAGCACCTGAAACGCGTAGGCTTTGACCCGCTATATGTAACAACTGGTGTTGCCATTGGGTTGTCAGTTTTTTATGTTTTAACCTTGGACGACAATAAAGACGAAAAAATTTTAACCAAGCCACGTCAGTGCGGAGTGACTTTGTTTACAAGCTGCATTACAAGCCGCTATTTAAACCTATTTTTTCTTTATCTATTTGCTGTCAAATTTAATACAAGGTTGGCCCGTAAACTCTGGAGGGGCATAATTATCTAGGGTTATCCATGTGGGGTCAGTGGAAGCCCCAGGCACTTCTCCCGCAGAAGTCCCAGGCACTTCTCCAGCATCAACCCAAAGCGGTGGGGGCGTGGAGATTTATATGATTTTAGAGGGAAGAGGCCATTTTTAACAAATTTAAAAAGATTATCACACTCATGATGCCTTGATCTATGAGTAAGTGTCCCTGGTTTATCATGCTTGATTTTGGTGTGATACTGTGTTGGGTTGAAAGAACTGAAAAAATAGTTGGATGCAGTTGAGGACGTATTAGGGGTTCATACACCTCTATTCAGCACAGATAGAGCATTTTGAATTCTCTAACAAGGATTGGACTAAATTGAATCAGAGAACTTTATCTGGCGAATCAGAATTAAAATAAATCTGGAAGTTTTGCACATCATCTCTTCTAAAGACTTCTCATAGATCATTCTAATTTGCTTCCTGCATTTTGAGACTGTGGAGTGTTGTAAAATACAAAGTGTATTCAGCTTTCAAAGGAAATGGATAACAACATTTTTAATGATATATTCTCCATCACAGTGGAAACACCTGCTAGTGCATTAAGCATATTACCAGTTAGAGGGTTCAACAATGCTCTATACCAGTGATGGCGAACCTTTTGGAGACAGAGTGCCCAAGCTACAACCAAAACCCACTAATATATCGCAAAGTGCCAACACAACAATTTAAGCAGTAACTTAAATTGCTGTATTACAAGTTTTAATCGTATTGGTGTCCTGAGTTTACCAGTACAATAGAAAATGATGGAGACATTTGGATTGTAGCTTCCCTCCAGGGTCCCCTAAAGAGGAAGAATCAGGAGACCCAGAGCAGGAGCTCCAGTGACAATTAGAGATGAGCGAGCACTAAAATGCTCGGGTACTCGTTATTCGAGACGAACTTTTCCCGATGCTCGAGTGCTTGTCTCGAATAACGAGCCCCATTGAAGTCAATGGGAGACTCGAGCATTTTTCAAGGGGACCAAGGCTCTGCACAGGGAAGCTTGGCCAAACACCTGGGAACCTCAGAAAAGGATGGAAACACCACGGAAATGGACAGGAAACAGCAGGGGCAGCATGCATGGATGCCTCTGAGGCTGCTTAATCGCACCATTATGCCAAAATTATGGGCAACAGCATGGCCATGACAGAGTGACAGAATGAAGCTAGATTGCATCTAAAACATCCAATAATTGACCCTGACACTATAGGGGACGGCATGCAGAGGCAGCGGCAGCAGCGGCAGGCTAGAGAGTGGCATGGCGACATACCCTAAATGGACTCAGGCTTCAAACCAATGGGTGGCAGAGAGGAACCAAAGGAGGTGAGCAAGAAGCGCTCAAATAATATCGGTACATGATAAAAGTTTGCCAGTATATTTTGTGGATTACACAGCAGGGTGGCGACAAAGTTAACATGGAAGCCATGAAAACAACCCAAAATTCTGCCTGACACAGCTCGTTTGATAAGGGGACCATGTATGGAGGCAGTGAACTAGTAGTAGATTAAAGGTGCTGCAGTTAAAACTATGTTAGTTGGATCTTGGCATGGAGCTGGCGCTCCGCTGCCAGGCGAGCTTTCGCCAATCCAAGCCCCTGTCTCTAGGCTACTCCCCAAACAGCACGTCTAAGAACCTTTTGTATAAGATCAAGTGTAGTAGCGTTCTTATAAGTTTAGGATATGGCGGGTGAGGGGAATGTAAACAGATGCGCAAGAAGCGCTGAAATAATATTGGTAAATGATAAAAGTTTGCCAGTATATTTTGTGGATTACACAGCAGGGTGGCGACAAAGTTAACAAGTTTGTTGTGGAAGCCATGAAAACAACCCAAAATTCTGCCTGACACAGCTCGTTTGATAAGGGGACCATGTATGCCTACAGTTCATGCCAGTCGCTGCACTGGCTGCCAGTCTCCTTTCGAATACAGTTTAAAATAATAACCCTCATCCATAAATCTCTGTATAATGCTGCACCCCCCTACCTCTCCTCTCTTATCTCAGTCTATCGCCCAACCCGTGCTCTTAGATCCGCCAGTGATCTTAGATTAACCTCTACCCTAGTGCGGACCTCCCACTCGCGTCTCCAAGACTTCTCTAGAGCTGCACCAATTCTATGGAATGCTCTGCCCCGGACTATCAGACTAATACCTAACCTCCAAAGTTTCAAACGTGCTCTTAAAACCCATTTCTTTAGGCAAGCCTATAACACTCATTAACTGCATGAAGTTTTAACTCTTCTACTAACCCGCCCTGTGTCGTCCTCCCATCTGTTATCCAGCAACCAACAGGCACCAGACTTCTCTGCAGTCCCATTCACCCTGGACCTGGTATATAAGATGACGGCTGAGTGGTTCAAGCGACAGCAATTCCTTTTATTATATTTTGTGCTATTCCCTAAGAAGAATGGCTTGACCATTAAATATTCTTTTACCTCGTGTTACCCCATCATCTTCATAAACCTTAAGCTCTGGCGAGCAGGGACCTCACTCCTGTTGTTCCACACAAATGTTGTGCTCTGTTACATTACATTTGTATTTGTTTCCTATGATTTGTAAAGCGCTACGGAATATGATGGCGCTATATAAATAAAGATTATTATTATTATTATTATGGAGGCAGTGAACTAGTAGTAGATTAAAGGTGCTGCAGTTAAAACTATGTTAGTTGGATCTTGGGATGGAGCTGGCGCTCCGCTTCCAGGCGAGCTTTCGCCAATCCAAGCCCCTGTCTCTAGGCTACTCCCCAAACAGCACTTCTAAGAACCTTTTGTATAAGATCAAGTGTAGTAGCGTTCTTATAAGTTTGGGTTATGGCGGGTGATGGGAATGTAAACAGATGCGCAAGAAGCGCTGAAATAATATCGGTAAATGATAAAAGTTTGCCAGTATATTTTGTGGATTACACAGCAGGGTGGCGACAAAGTTAACAAGTTTGATGTGGAATGCCCTGTAATAGCTCTTGGGCGGTGTGCCTTTTATCGCCTAGGCTCAGCAGTTTGAGCACCGCCTGCTGTCGCTTAGCGACGGCACTGCTGCTGTGCCTAGAGCTACCGACTGATGGCGCCATGCCCACGGATGGTAATTCGGAGGAGGAGGAGGTGGAGGAGGGGTGGGAGGAGGAGGAGGTATAGTAGGCCTTTGAGACCTGGACCGAGGTAGGCCCCGCAATCCTCTGCGTCGGCAGTATATGACCAGCCCCAGGGTCAGACTCGGTCCCAGCCTGCACCAAGTTAAGTGTAGTAGCGTTCTTATAAGTTTGGGATATGGCGGGTGAGGGGAATGTAAACAGATGCGCAAGAAGCGCTGAAATAATATCCCTAAATGGTAAAAGTTTGCCAGTATATTTTGTGGATAACACAGCAGGGTGGCGACAAAGTTAACAACTTTGATGTGGAATCCATGAAAACAACCCAAATTTCTGCCTGACACACCTCGTTTGATAAGGGGACAATGTATGGAGGCAGCTATATGGACGACTTTTGGAGGTAGCAATGGAGACAACGTTTGGAGGCTGCTATGGAGACAATTTAATTTGGATAGTGCCTGTATGTGGCAGTCCAAAAAAATTTTCAAACCAGAGGAGCAGGTAGGTGGCCCTCCAGAAAAATGAAATAGATTGAGTGCCTGTATGTGGCAGTCCAAAAAAGTTTTCAAACCAGAGGAGCAGGTAGGTGGCCCTCCAGAAAAATGAAATAGATTGAGTGCCTGTATGTGGCAGTCCAAAAAAGTTTTCAAACCAGAGGAGCAGGTAGGTGGCCCTCCAGAAAAATGGAATAGATTGAGTGCCTGTATGTGGCAGTCCCAAAAATTGTTTAAAACAGAGGACCGGGTAGGTGGCCCTCCAGAAAAATTAAATGCATAAAGTACTATAGCTAGAGCCAGTGGGCCCTGTCAAAAAATAGCCAGTTTCCTATGCTTTAGTGTACAAAGAGGAGGAGAAGGAGGAAAATGAGGAGGAGGAGGAGTGCATAAAATATTCAGGTTGAGCTTCCTTCACCTGGTGGAGATTGGAAATTATGAGAAATCCAGGCTTTATTCATCTTAATAAGCGTCAGCCTGTCAGCGCTGTCAGTCGACAGGTGTGTACGCTTATCGGTGATGATGCCACCAGCTGCACTGAAAACCCGCTCGGACAAGACGCTAGTGGCAGGGCAGGCAAGAACCTCCAAGGCGTACAGCGCCAGTTCGTGCCACATGTCCAGCTTTGAAACCCAGTAGTTGTAGGGAGCTGTGTGATCATTTAGGACAATGGTATGGTCAGCTACGTACTCCCTCACCATCTTTCTGTAAAGATCAGCCCTACTCTGCCGAGACTGGGGACAGGTGACAGTGTCTTGCTGGGGTGACATAAAGCTGGCAAAAGCCTTGTAAAGCGTACCCTTGCCAGTGCTGGACAAGCTGCATGCTCGCCTACTCTCCCTCGCTACTTGTCCCGCAGAAGTACGCCCTCTGCCGCTAGCGCTGTCAGAAGGGAAATAGTGTTTCAGCTTGTGCACCAGGGCCTGCTGGTATTCATGCATTCTCACACTCCTTTCCTCTCCAGGGATGAGAGTGGAAAGATTTTGCTTGTACCGTGGGTCCAGGAGAGTGAATACCCAGTAATCGGTGCTGGAATAAATTCTTTGAACGCGAGGGTCACGGGATAGGCAGCCTAGCATGAAATCTGCCATATGCGCCAGAGTACCAACGCGTAAGAATTCACTCCCCTCACTGGCCTGACTGTCCATTTCCTCCTCCTCCAACTCCTCTTCTTCTGCCCATACACGCTGAACAGTGAAGGTCTGAGCAATGCTCCCCTCTTGTGTCTCGCCAACATTCTCCTCCTCTTCCTCCTCATCCTCCTCCACCTCCACCTCCTCCGATATGCGCTGAGAAACAGACCTAAGGGTGCTTTGGCTATCAACAAGGGAATCTTCTCTCCCTGTCTCTTGTGACGAGCGCAAAGCTTCCGACTTCATGCTGATCAGAGAGTTTTTCAACAGGCCAAGCAGCGGGATGGTGAGGCTGATGATGGCGGCATCGCCACTGACCATCTGTGTTGACTCCTCGAAGTTACTCAGCACCTGACAGATATCAGACATCCACGTCCACTCCTCATTGTAGACTTGAGGAAGCTGACTGACCTGACTACGAGTTCTGGTGGAAGTTGACATCTGGCAGTCTACAATCGCTCTGCGCTGCTGGTAAACTCTGGATAACATGGTTAATGTTGAATTCCACCTCGTGGGCACGTCGCACAACAGTCGGTGAGCGGGCAGTTGGAGGCGGCGCTGCGCTGCCCTGAGAGTGGCAGCATCTGTGCTGGACTTCCTGAAATGCGCACAGATGCGGCGCACCTTCGTGAGCAAATCAGACAGATTGGGGTATGTCTTGAGGAAACGCTGAACTATGAGATTTAACACATGGGCCAGGCATGGCACATGTGTCAGTCTGCCGAGTTGCAGAGCCACCACCAGGTTACGGCCGTTGTCACACACAACCATGCCTGGCTTCAGGTTCAGCGGTGCCAGCCACAGATCAGTCTGCGCCGTGATGCCCTGTAATAGCTCTTGGGCGGTGTGCCTTTTATAGCCTAGGCTCAGCAGTTTGAGCACCGCCTGCTGTCGCTTAGCGACGGCACTGCTGCTGTGCCTAGAGCTAGCGACTGATGGCGCCATGCCCACGGATGGTAGTTCAGAGGAGGAGGTGGAGGAGGGGTGGGAGGAGGAGGAGGCATAGTAGGCCTGAAAGACCTGGACCGAGGTAGGCCCCGCAATCCTCGGCGTCGGCAGTATATGACCAGCCGCAGGGTCAGACTCGGTCCCAGCCTCCACCAAGTTAACCCAATGTGCCGTCAGCGATATATAGTGGCCCTGCCCGGCAGCACTCGTCCACGTGTCCGTGGTCAGGTGGACCTTGTCAGAAATGGCGTTGGTCAGGGCACGGATGATGTTGTCTGACACGTGCTGGTTCAGGGCTGGGACGGCACATCGGGGAAAGTAGGGCTGGGGACCGAATACCGAGGGGCAGCCGCCGCCATGAGGTTGCGAAAGGCCTCGGTCTCTACTAGCCTATAGGGCAGCATCTCCAGGCTAAGCAATCTGGAGATGTGGACATTAAGGGCTTGGGCGTGCGGGTGGGTTGCACTATATTTGCGTTTTCGCTCCAGCGTCTGGGGTATGGAGAGCTGAACGCTGGTGGATGCTGTGGATGATCGTGGAGGCGACGATGGGGTTTTTGTGCCAGGGTCCTGGGCAGGGGGCTGACTATCAGCTGACACAGGGGAAGGAGCAGTGGTATGCACGTCCGGAGGTGAACGGGCTTGGTGCCACTGAGTGGGGTGTTTAGCATTCATATGCCTGCGCATACTGGTGGTAGTTAAGCTAGTAGTGGTGGAACCCCTGCTGATCCTGGTTTGGCAAAGGTTGCACACCACAGTCCGTCGGTCATCCGGTGTTTCCTTAAAGAACCTCCAGACTTCTGAAAATCTAGCCCTCGCCGCGGGAGCCCTCGCCACGGGAGCTTCACTACGTGACACATTTGGCGCTGATGCACCTGCTCTGGCCCTGCCTCTCCGTCTGGCCCCACCACTGCCTCTTCCAACCTATTCTGGTCGAGGACTCTCCTCCGTCTCAGAAGCACTGTGTTCACCCGGCCTCTCAACCCAGCTTGGGTCTGTCACCTCATCATCCTCCGATCCCTCAGTCTGCTCCCCCTTCGGACTTCCTGCCCTGACAACAACTTCACCACTGTCTGACAACCGTGTCTCCTCATCGTCGGACACCTCTTTACACACTTCTTCCACTACGTCAAGAAGGTCATCATCACCCACAGACTGCGACTGGTGGAAAACCTGGGCATCGGAAAATTGCTCAGCAGCAACCGGACAAGTGGTTTGTGACTGTGGGAAGGGTCCAGAAAACAGTTCCTCAGAGTATGCCGGTTCAAATGCCAAATTTTCCTGGGAGGGGGCAGACTGTGGGGGAGGAGGCTGAGGTGCAGGAGCTGGAGGAGTGCCGATTTCGGTGACATGGGTGGACTGCGTGGAAGACTGACTGGTGGACAAATTGCTCGAAGCATTGTCGGCAATCCACGACATCACCTGTTCGCACTGTTCTGGCCTCAACAGTGCTCTACCACGAGTCCCAGTAACTGCAGACATGAACCTAGGGAGTGTAGCTCTGCGGCGTTCCCCTGCTCCCTCATCAGCAGGTGGTGTCTCACCCCGCCCAGGACCACGGCCTCTGACCCCTGCAGTAGTTGGACGCCCACGTCCCCGCCTTCGTCCTCTACCCCTAGCCCTCGGGTTAAACATTTTGAAAATGAAAGTTATAACTTTAATTTTTTTTTAACTTTTTTTTGTGTTTTTTTTTTTTTTGTGTTTTTTAGTTTTTAAAACCAAACGATGCTATCCTATTGCTATGGCTATTTTCTAGCCAAGTATGAAAGCACACTGCTATGCCAGATGAGATGACGCTGAGTTATGAAAAAATAAACGTAAAATAAAAAGGAAATGGCAGACTGTGCCTAATTGAAATCCAACCCCTAATAAATTTTCCCACTTCGGTCTTTGCAATGGATGTGTGCGTCACTAAGCGCTAAACACAAAGGTCGCAAGTCTCACTACAAATTCCTCACAATTTGCTAGTAGATGCACTGCAGCAAGGACAGCCACCAGCAGATCAACCAGAAATAAAATATATATAACGCTATTGTAGGCGTAAGTAAGCTGTTTGGATTCTCCTTTGGCTATTTTCTAGCCAAGTATGAAAGCACACTGATGAGATGACGCTGAGTTATGAAAAAATAAACGTAAAATAAAAAGAAACTGGCAGACTGTGCCTAATTGAAATCCAACCCCTAATAAATTTTCCCACTTCGGTCTTTGCGATGGATATGTGCGTCACTAAGCGCTAAACACAGCGGTCGCAAGTCTCACTACAAATTCCTCACAATTTGCTAGTAGATGCACTGCAGCAAGGACAGCCACCAGCAGATCAACCAGAAATAAAATATATATAACGCTATTGTAGGCGTAAGTAAGCCGTTTGGATTCTCCTTTGGCTATTTTCTAGCCAAGTATGAAAGCACACTGCTATGCCAGATGAGATGACGCTGAGTTATGAAAAAATAAACGTAAAATAAAAAGAAACTGGCAGACTGTGCCTAATTGAAATCCAACCCCTAATAAATTTTCCCACTTCGGTCTTTGCGATGGATATGTGCGTCACTAAGCGCTAAACACAAAGGTCGCAAGTCTCACTACAAATTCCTCACAATTTGCTAGTAGACGCACTGCAGCAAGGACAGCCACCAGCAGATCAACCAGAAATAAAATATATATAACGCTATTGTAGGCGTAAGTAAGCCGTTTGGATTCTCCTTTGGCTATTTTCTAGCCAAGTATGAAAGCACACTGATGAGATGACGCTGAGTTATGAAAAAATAAACGTAAAATAAAAAGAAACTGGCAGACTGTGCCTAATTGAAATCCAACCCCTAATAAATTTTCCCACTTCGGTCTTTGCGATGGATATGTGCGTCACTAAGCGCTAAACACAAAGGTCGCAAGTCTCACTACAAATTCCTCACAATTTGGTAGTAGATGCACTGCAGCAAGGACAGCCACCAGCAGATCAACCAGAAATAAAATATATATAATGCTATTGTAGGCGTAAGTAAGCCGTTTGGATTCTCCTATGGCTATTTTCTAGCCAAGTATGAAAGCACACTGCTATGCCAGATGAGATGACGCTGAGTTATGAAAAAATAAACGTAAAATAAAAAGTAAATGGCAGAGTGCAGAGTCTCCTGGCTTGTGATTGGCTCTGTTTCTGGCCGCCAAAAAGCAAAACGGCGGGAGCTGCCATTTTCTCGAGCGGGCGAAGTATTCGTCCGAGCAACGAGCAGTTTCGAGTACGCTAATGCTCGAACGAGCATCAAGCTCGGACGAGTATGTTCGCTCATCTCTAGTGACAATCCATCCCGATCCACACCTTCTCGCTCCTCCTGTAGTCCTGGCAGTCAAAGATGTTGCTTAAAAATAGCGCTGAGCTTGGCACGTCCTGGGCTGTATTGAATCACAGGAGAAAGCTTTCAGGTGAAGCACTGGGTGCCCACAGAAAGGGCCCTGAGTGCCACCTCTGGCACCTGTGCCATAGGTTCGCCACCACTGCTCTATACGTTCCTATAGTAATATGATCTCATATTAAACACATATTTTAATAGAATTTGAGCACAATCAATTCCATAATGCATTTTACACTAAAAGGAACATATGGCTTTATCTGCTTTCTCTAATTTGGTGGCTATTATAAATTTAGGATTTGATTCAGCAGTAAATTCTAGAAATGCAAAGGTTTTTGGAGTGTGGGCAATGTGCCAACAGAATTATTTTTATATTTCGATCCCAACTAGGGGTCCTGAAAAATAATATCATATACACGTTAGGTATCCACATATCCCAAAATGCCTGATCTATAACAATGATTATCCCAAATAGTGACGGCTGTAAGGGAAAGAAATGTCTGAATGATGAGTTCATCTGTATGGAGGGGCACATGAGTTTCTTTTAATCACTTAAGCACAAAATTGAATTAAATGAGCTTTGTGTATGAAGTGGAAACCCCCTTTTACTGAGCAGTCACTTACAGCCAAAGTTTTGATTGAAAATGTACTACTTTCAACAATGGGAAGAAGAACTTTTCCAACTAGTATAAAAGTGGGAGTGGCTTCATGGGAAAAGGTCTATGCTCTTAAATATGGGCTCTGCCTATGAAAGCAAGTCCTCAAATTTTTTTACCCTAGTGATGTTTACACGATAAAGATCATTTTTAACCCCTTACTGTACAATTGTATTCAGTTTTATTGCGGCTTTATCTCCTATACCTCAGAGTGTGTGCTGGGACTCTCTAAGCACACACTTTCTGATTCCCCTAAGCTGTGTGCTGACAATGTGCTTAGATTATCAGGATGCAGGTTTATCTACACTTTTATTTAGCTTCTAAACATTCTAATACTATCTGAGACATACAAAAATTAAAATAAGACAGATCAGAGATGAGAGATAATGAGATCCATGAGATAGATATAAAACACATTGGGGGACATGTATCATTATTTCTGCTAGTCAAATTGTTTATTATTTGTGACTTTTGTCATTTTTGCAACTTTTCACTGCAACATTTGTTATTGTTTTTCAAGTACACCTTGGTCTGCACCTTGTGCAGTATGCATTATGTACCTTTTTTTTCCAGATGTTCTGTGCGACTTTTCAATTATGTATCAGTTTTTTTGTTTATTTTTGTGACTTTTCAGGTGAAAATCTGCACCTAGTCCAGGGCAAGTGCAAAGGAAGAATTTTTTTCATGGACCCTATTTTATTATGTAAATTGGAATTCTTTCACATGCATTAAATGTTTAAAATTTAGCACAGTAACCTGTTTTTTGAAAATGCAGAAATGTTTTAATTTAAATTTATTGGTCACGCATGCGTTTATAAATGCATTGCAACAGCTGAAGAGAGATTTGCCTAAGTAAACAGCTGTTAACACTTTCATTTACAAAACGGAAATGTTAATGCTTGTGTTAACAATGAGTTAACAGTTGTGTTTTGTAAATGAAAGTGTTAACAGCTGTTTAATTAGGCAAATCTTTCTTCAGGTGTCGCAATGCGTTTTTAAATGCATGCGTTAACCCCTTCCCGACGCGGGCCGAGGCCTCTCCATAGCCGGTAAGTCTTTGCTGCATATTGCAGCAAATGCTTACCGGTAACACACCGGTCGCGGTCGCTAGCACCGATCGCGGGTGTTTTCACCTCAATCGCATTGCCGGCGGCTTCAAAGAGATGGCGCCGCATGGACGCCGCCATCTTGTCGTGGATCGCCGCTCCCCGATGACGTCACGGGGAGCGGCGATCCGTCGCCATGGTAGCCTCGGTTGTTCCGAATACCCGAGGCTACTTCGTTTTAACCCATGCATTACAATGTGCTAATTGCACATTGTAATGCATGGGGAGTAAAATCCACATATACTGCAATACCCTAGGGAGTCTGAAAAATAGTAAAAGTAAAAATAAAAAAAAGTTGAAAAAAAAATTTATAATAAAAAAACCCTAAATTCAAATCACCCCCCTTTCCCTAGAACTGATATAAAAATAAATAAACAGTAAAAATCATAAACACATTAGGTATCGCCGCGTCCGAAAATGTCTGATCTATCAAAATATTATAAAGTTTTTTCACTGCGTTTAACCCCGTAACGGAAAATAGCGTCCAAAGTCGAAAATGGCATTTTTTTGCCATTTTGAAAAATATAAAAAAATTCATAAAAAGGGGTCCAAAGATCGCACCATCCCAAAAATTATAGTAATGAAAACGCCATCGAAATTCGCAAAAAATGACACTATCCACAGCTCCATACACCAAAGTATGAAAAAGTTATTGGTGCCAGAAAATGGCAAAATAAAAAAAAAATATTTTGTACAGGAGGTTTTAATTTTTTTAAATGTATGAAAACATTATAAAACCTATACAAATTTGGTATCCACGTGATCGTACCGACCCAAAGAATAAAGCAGACATGTCATTTGGGACACTGAGAGAAAGCTGTAAAATGCAAGCCCACAAGAAAATGTCGCAAATGTGGTTTTTCACCATTTTCACTGCATTTGGAATTTTTTTCCTGCTTCCCAGTACACGCCATGGAATATTAAATACCGTCACCATGAAGTGAAATTTGTTACGCAGAAAATAAGCCATAACACAGCTCTTTATGTGGAAAAATAAAAAAGTTATAGATTTTTGAAGTTGGTGAGTGAAAAATGGAAGTGAAAAAACTAAAAAAGGCCAGGTCGTTAAGGGGTCAAATGCAATTTGTGACTGCACCCTCAGGGTGAGGTCACACATAGGGGGTCATTTACTAAGGGCCCGATTCGTGTTTTCCCGACGTGTTACCCGAATATTTCCAATTTGCGCCGATTGTACCTGAATTGCCCCGGGATTTTGGCGCACGCGATCTGATTGTGGCGCATCGGCGCCGGCATGCGCGCGACAGAAATCGGGGGGCGTGGCTGAACGAAAACCCGACGTATTCGGAAAAACCGCCGCATTTAAAAACCGAAAATGTGTCGCTCGGGACGCGCTTACCTTCACTCAGACGGCCTCGGTGAATTCCGGCGCGTTAAGATGCTTTTCAGCGCAGCAGCGCCACCTGGACGGCGGAGGAACTACCTTATTAAATCCCGGCCGGACCCGAATCCAGTGCAGAGAACGCGCCGCTGGATCGCGAATGGACCGGGTAAGTAAATCTGCCCCATAGTGTTTTAATTGCGCTTTAATTGCATTTTATTACCTATTATAACAGCTGAGGAGAGGTTATTTGCCTAATTACATTACTGTTAACATTTGTGTTTCATCGCATTTACAATGCATTTTGTAAATGCAAATGTTAACAGTAATGTAATTAGGCAAATCACCTCTCCTTAGCTGTTTTAATAGGTTTCAAAACGCAACGCGTGACCTCACCCTTAACACAACGCCAAAATTTGTGCCTGCCAGGATAAGCAAAACTGAGCATTTATCACAAGTAAAAAGACATGATCATACATAAGGCGCAAAAAAGAGCTTCCAAATGTCTCAAAAGTTCACCACAGAAAGGCAAACTATGGTACATGTCCCCCAATGACACCCTCAGCTCTCCTATCTCACCTAAAACACACACAGATTCAGCTCTGCTGTATACCTCCCTCGCTGGTAAAAAAAACATTTTGCATGTAGCTAGTAGAGTATGTGTCTGCAGGCTGCTTGCTGGCAGGAAGCGCCTGCGCCTGAGCTGGTCTTGTATTGCAGGGGTTAGGGGCAGGAGGCAGAGAGCAGTGCGGCTGAATCTTGGCTTCATGGAAATACCCTTTTAATTCATGGACATTTATCAAAAGTTTCTAAGAGCAAACTGTTCTAGTTAAACAAGCCAACCAATCAACCTATCGGAGCTTAGATTTCATTTTTTCACATTAGTCTACAAAATTAAAGCTGAGCTTTGATTGGTTGCCATGAGAAATTAGAACAGTTTTGCTCCGACACGATTTTGATAAATGAGGCCCAAGCCAACTAGACAAACTAATAGATTGTGCAAAATGTGACTCAATGGTCTTAAACAGCTATTGATTTATCATCGAGCATCAGACATGCTGATAAATCTGGTACAACAGAGTAGTCCAGTGATTGCTTACCTATGACATGCAGAGATGTTTATCATGACACACAGCAAGCTGACAGCAACTGGTGGCAGGGCAACTCCTGCTGATAGCAGGCTGCACGCCCTACAGTAACGGTGGTTACTGCTCCTCAGCAGGAGAGTTGCCCCACCTCTGGATGCTGATGCTGTCTGCTTGCTGCTCTACCTGACAGCGTCACCATCCGGTAATGGCCTAACTTCATAAATCTGTCTAACGCATCTACATTCACTTTATAAATCAGGAGTAAGTTAAATGAAGTGAAAAGAAGAGGGGGTTAGAAAAGGTCACAAAAAAGTTGTGAGACATTGGGGCTCATTTATTTACCCGGTCCTGTCACGATCCAGGATCTCCGACGAGGATTCAAGTCTTCCGGCGATTCACTAAGGCCGTGCACCCGATGTCCACCAGGTGTCGCTGCTGCGCCGAGGTCCGTCAGAGTTTACCATCCTATTCCAGGTGCATGTAAGTGTGTGTCAAGCGACACTTTTTTAAAAAAAATAGCGCAATTTTTACGAATCCAACGGGTTTTACGATGGCCACGCCCCCTTTTTTGTCGCATGCAAGCCGACACCGATGCAACACAAACCAATCGCATGTGCCAAAAACCAGGGGCAATTCGATGCAAAAAACAGTAAAATTCTGAAAACCCGCCGGAAAAACGTGATTAGTAAATGTGCCCCATTTTGTAGACAAATAATTGACCTAACAGATCATCCCGCAAAGAATCTACTAATATTTATGTATTTAGTTAGAAGAATGATGTTCAGAGCAATAAGATCACCATCACCTTGATAAAAACTGTAGTAGTTTGGACATTCTGGGGCACATTTGCAAAGGGTCTGCACACCGCATTTCCGTCGAGTTTCCCAACTATTTTGGTGCAATCGCGCTGACTTTCATGCGACACAAATCGGAGGTGTGGCCGTCGGACAATCCGACTGATTCGGATTAAGCGCGGCTTTAATATAAAATTGTGTTGCAAGACATGCACTCACATACACCAGGAAGAAGAAGGTGAAGTCCGGTGGACCTCAGCAGGGAAGACACACATGCAGGATATTGTGTGCAAGATCTTAGTGAATTGCGCCGGACTTCATCCTTGTCGGACAACGCACTTCGTGGATTGTGACAGGACCGGGTAAGTAAATGTGCCCCTCTGAGTTTGATACTAAAATTACATTTATCCAGAATTGATGTTCCGGTCTCAACTCTTAAAAGCTAAGAAAAGCTCATTACACAAATTTATATCAGATCATATTAGTCTGTTCATTAAATTCTTACATTTCAGATTCAAACCATTATTCAATGTGAGCCGTCAAGCTGACACGATTATGTTTGAATCACATGTATGCATCCTTGTAGCTCTCTGTCTAGTTCTTAAAGGACATCTACCACTAGGGTCAAGGATTGTAAACCAAGCACATTGACATACTGGTATGCACTCCCTCTGCCAGGATCTACTCTTCTTTTAGCCTCTTTTGCCCTGGATGTTACAAAAAAGATTTTACAATTATGCAAATGAGCCTTAGGGGCTCCGGGCTCCATAGGTGTTAATGGATCCTGGAGCCCCTCAGGGTCATTTGCATAATGTTAAAAGCTTTTTTTCTTAAAAACAGGGGCATATGAATCTTAAAAAAGAGCAGATCTTAACAGAAGGGGCACGCACCAGTATGTCAGTATGCTTGGTTTACAATCCTTGATCCTGGTGGTAGATGTCCTTTAATCTGGGAATGGAAAAGAAAGGCATTTAAATCAGAATGAAAAGTTTTTTTAGCCTCTCAGTTAAACCATTTGTAGATGGCTTTCTAGCCAAGTTCCTATTTTTCCTGAAATTCCTTAGTTTATGGGTTTCTCTGTATAAATAACAATCCAGAAAAAGCATGAATAGATCCCTGCAGGTCCAGCAGATATGAAAAACTACATGGCTGCATCAATCTTGTACAGCACAGGCTTCAGGTACAAAATGTGGGAGAGGTTTGGTTATTAACCAAATAAATGTGACAGTCAATGTACAGAAATGCATTAATATAGTTAGTATGGTTGAAAAAAGACATATTGTATACAAAATGTGGGCACTGTATAGGACCTGTCTGTAAGATACTGAGGAAGAAGCATCTCGCTTTGAAATGTGTTTGGCTAAAGAAGAATTGAACAGTTACAACACAATACTGGATTTGATACATCACGCAAGCGCAAACCACTCCTAGTGAAAGAGAATGACCCCATAGAGAAATTATCTCTGGGAAGAACACCCCTAACAAATCGCCACCAAGAATTACTAACAAAGACTTTGCTATATCTATCACTCTGTTATAGACATAAAACTTACCATGCCACGCGTGCGTTGTGGAAGTACAAGTGCTTGGATCATCTAGTTTGAGCTGCACAAAGTGGAGACCATTGGGCAGAACAACGGCGTCTCAGACGCCATCGTGGAACACAGAACGGGTGTAACCAAAGCTATTCCCAAACGCTCCACACAACGTTCTCCCAGTAGAGCAAGCCGGAAAAGTGGATTCGGAGGAAGGTTGCAACAACACAATTTAAAGTTCTGAGGAAAACAACACCGATAACTCAGCTACAAGTCAACAAACCATGAGTATTGGATTGCATATAACGACTCGCACAACAGTAACTGGTATAACAACTGAAGCTGTTCAATTAATTAATTTTAAACTGTTGAAGTTGCAGGTATAGGGCCCTATAACCTGGTAGCATAAGCCTCCTGGATATTAATCCCACAAATTAGTCACAGAGACTGTACACATATTCTATTTCTCAAATAATGTGCGCACATCCTATACATTGTTTGCAGATGGTATGAATTTTTTATATATATCATTTTTTTTACCTTTTTATATTTTTCCTTTTTAACCCAAAGGCAATTACTACAGTATGAAAGTCAACTCTTGGTGAACAAACAAGAATATTGGATTCATCCTTGCTAGATACTATCTATAATTATACCTTTCTACAATATACTACATTGAGTATTATTGATTATTTTACGTTTTGTTGTATGTTCTGTAAGTAACAAAATTAAATATTTCTAAATGTGTTTAAAAAAGAGAGTCTGAGACATCCTATATAGTGCCCATATTTTATATACAATTTCTTGTTCATAATTTTCCTTTATTGGTGTGAAGGTTTTTTGTGGTGGCAGATAGGACTGGGGAGATAAGAATTGATAAGTGCCACTATAAAGATTTTATTACATTGAAAAAAGACATGTCCACCAAGTTCAACCACGGTCGGGAAGGAATTGGATGAGGAAGGGATGAAACTCTTCTAGGTGATAGCATAACCATCAATGTTATTTACATGAAAAAAAGGAATCTAGACCCTTCTTGAAGCTTTCTGCTTACCCTACTGTGACCAGCACCAAAGGCAGGCTATTCCACAGATTTACAGTTCTCACAGTAAAAAAGCCCTGTCGCCCTGTGAGGCTCTACCTCACCTACCTCACCCCAGATCCTGCAGCTAGCCCAACACCTCCAAGAGATCAGAGTGGACGACGCCAAGGTCTCCATCTTACCAGACTTCTCCATGGAACTGCACAAGGGAGAGCAACATTCCTGGAGGTAAAACACAAACTTCGGGGAAAAGCAATTCCCTTACTCCATGATCTACCCTGTGAGATTGCGAGTGGTGGATGGAGAACAAGGAATTTTCTTCAATGAGGCTGATGACTGGATGCAACAGCGGAGAGGATCCTCACCACTTGGAACAGAGATATCTAAAGACCACTGATTGAAGGACTGGACTGGACCTAGTCAAGTTTGAATTCCTATGTAACCATGTTGTGCATTTCTAGTTAAGTGCATTTGCAACAGTTCTACCAAGTTCCTGCATATATTGTACACTTTTATGTAGGGGTGAGATGGCTTTCAAATTGCAATAGGGCATATCATATTGAGGGAAGTAGGAGCATATACCTGTCGCCAACCAAAACCACTGTTTGGCAAGGGTATCCCCGAGATACTAGCCTTTTAGCAAGACTCAACAGGTACCACTGCTTTCTGGCCATTGGTGCCAAGACGATCGATTCCTATATCCATTAATCTATTGTTTATTGTTAGGTTGAATGTATCGAGTCAATGGCAAAATGTGTTCACTGGTTCTGTGGGGCTGTGGCAATCTAACTCTTAGGTTGACTTTCTCCTCTAACCCGAGGTATTTGGCAATCCTGTAATATTCCTGAACATGGATGAGTGAACTTAGAATCTGGTCATGGAATATAAGGGGATTGTGCACCCCTAGGAAGAGGCTGATGGTGTTTTCCCAGCTCAGTACTCATAATCCCCACATAATAGGCCTTTAGAAGACCCACCTAGAGGAAGCTAGGAACCACCTGCTATATGACTGCTTCCAAGGGGTATCACTTTTAAAACACAGATCCTTGAGCTGGGAAAAATCTGTCCTGTCTGATAAGTGATGAGGGATGTGATAATATTGCACCACTGTACATCTGTATGAGTTTCATTGTGTTTAATTTTTTTTCTTTCATTGCGTCATTTATGGCTGTCTAGAGGAGCAAATGTTAATTACTGTTACAGCTGGACTAGCTGGATACAACACCACAGGATATTCCTCTCTGACCAAGTGCAGAAATTAACACCTCAGCTCTGGGGACAAAGAGATCAAAGGGATAGGGGACCTTTGTGTTGCTTTCCCTCCAAAATTCAGACAAAAGGAATATCATAGCTGTCCATAACTGGGGCATAATTCATAATTATGGGTACCCAGTTACATGGGTCAGTTATAGGATCTAAATACACTCCTGGACTGAGTATCTGAAGCCTAGCCGCAGGAGAACCCAGCCAATTGTGGAACACCCCTCATATTAGACTTAGACACCTCGAGTTTGTTATGGGGAAAATGGTAATAAGGTACACGCTTGTTTAGAAGCAATGGTTGTGCCATCGTCCAATAAAAAGTTATGGGGTTTTAATAAAACCCCAGACCCAGAGAGTGCCTCTCTGATAGGAGGGGGATAGAAAAATTCCCCCTTACAGTGAAATCACAGCCAGGTGTGGGGGTCAAAAATCCCTCGGGTTTAAATTATCATACCCAGAGTTCAGTTTGAGGACTCTATACATTAGAAGACTGGACGTTTCCCTAACTGTTTGTAAGTATCGTATGTTTTAAACTTTTTTTTATTTTTATCTGACAATTTTGTTTTTGAGTGTACTGTATTGTTTATGTATATTAAAGTCTTAACTTTAATAAGCCTCTGCTTGTAGCCTTAAAGAATCTAAGTCTCAAAAGGGAATTACGTTACCAGAGGTCATTTTTAGCATAGTCTATGTAGTAAGTGATCGCATGTTCGCTGTGAATTCATCATTTTAATATAGTATATGTAGAAATTGCATGTGTGAATCATCAGTGTGCATTGTCTGTTTGGTTGATGTACCTTCTTTGTTTAAGTAACTTGTGGGTGGTGGCAGTGACTGGATTGGCTAGGTGCAGAATGTGTGGAGTAAATTTAGAGTTAGGATGCCATTTTGTGGAAGTGGGTGGAGCTTAAGGACTAAATTCTGGGACTCCATAGAGTAGTTGCACCCTGTGTTTGGACTCCGGTGTGTGGGGTTTGTGACAAGGGTTATTATATATTTGTCGTTGCATGCATAGAAGGGGCTCCCCATAATGTCATCATATATCATCATATAGATGTATGGGAGACCTTAATATGTTATTGCACCCCCTCCTAGACAAATATTGCAAACAAAAGGATCAATAACAACCACCAGCATCGGACATATTAGACACCGTCTTCAAGGAAACAAGCTAGTTTGACTTCTGGAGTCACTTGCACCCAACAGACCGATCTTACTTGTGTCGTTGTGCAACCTTTAACTCTCTGTCACGTATAGACTACATAATGGGTTCAGTGACCCTAGATGTTGAACACGTTGCCAATTTTGTGGCATGCGCAATATGGAAATATTATTAAAAATTGAGAAGAAGTTTGAGGATACTAACAAGAAATTCTGTGTCATGTGTAATAATGAGAAACGGAGCTGTAAGATTCTGGCAATGGATACATAAAACAGACAGAAATGCTGACACTAACCCCGTTTCTGGCTATCCCTGCCTGATTGCCTAAGCAGTAAGGGACAACTAATTGATATTTCCTGTCTTCACCAAAGTGTTGATACGGGGAGAAAAAGACTAAACAAAAGACAAAGAGGTGGAGAGGTGAGTTAGAATGCTGGTATAGAGGGGAACACAGAGAAGCATGGGTGCACCCGCGACTCCAGACATGGGTCACAGGGGCACCTGTGACACAGAGCAGGGTATGCAAAAGACAGACCGGTGTGGTGCGATTCAATTAATTAACCCTTTCAGGACTCAACTCTTTTTTGTTTTTGCATTTGTTTTTTACTCCCTTATTTCCAAACGCTATCATTTTTTCATTTCTCCATTTACAGAAGCTTTTTATCACCAAGTAATGTCGTAAAGTCCATGCTGAAGATTCCTCCTGACTTGAAGTTTCAGACAATAATTGAAAAATCCAGCACAAGATTGGTTAGAGTGCTTAAAAGTGCAGTCCACAGCCTCAAATCCAAAATTTACAATAGTGCCCACTCCTGTGCCTTTAATATCAATATTAAAATTTACTTTATACCATTATACTTTATTCCAGCTTCATAAATTTGCATGTAAAGTAGGCATTTTTTGCGCCTTAAGTATATCATGTTTTTTTCCTGTGATACATGTTTAGTTTTCCCTGTTCTGGAAGATGCATCTTTTTGTCTCTTTTTTCGAGACATGAATGTCTCAAATTAATCTGGACACAATCCATGTGATGGGTTAAGTACAGGAGTGGGCACTATTGTAAATTTTGGATTTGAGGCTGTGGACTGCACTTTTAAGCACTCTAACCAATCTAGTAAAGATACACAAGGCACACTGCCCAAGGTGCAGTCAAAGGTGTATTTGAGAAACTACAACAAAAGGTTGCAGTGAAAAGTAGCAAAAGCACAAAAAGTTGCAAAAAAGAAAGAAAAAAAACTGCAAAAATAAAGATACATGTCCCACAATGTGTCCTTAATCATGGCTCACTACCAACATTTAAGGTTACCATTAGAGATGAGCGAGCACTAAAATTCTCGAGTGCTCGTTATTCGAGTCAAGCTTTTTCCGATACTCGAGTGCTCATTTCGAATAACGTACCCCATGGAAGTCAATGGGAGACTCGAGCAAGGGGACCAAGGCTCTGCACAGGGAAGCTTGGCCAAAAACCTGGAAACCTCAGAAAATGATGGAAACACCACGGAAATGGACAGGAAATAGCAGGGGCTGTATGTGGCACTCCCAAAAAGTTTTCAAAACAGAGGACCGGGTAGGTGGCCCGCCATAAGAATTAAATAGAGTACCTATATGTGGCATTCCCAAAAAATTTTTAAAACAGAAGACCGGGTAGGTGTCCCTTCAGAAAATTAAATAGATATAGTACCTGTATGTGGCACTCCAAAAAATTTTTTAAAACAGAGGACCGGGTAGGTGGCCCTCCAGAAAAATTAAATACATAGAGTAATATAGCTAAAACCAGTTGAAAACCCGCTCTGACAACACGCAAGAGGCAGGGCAGGAAAGAACCTCCAAGGCGTACAGTTCGGGCCACATGTCCAGCTTTGAAACTCAGTAGTTGTAGGGAGCTGTGTGATCATTTAGGACGATGGTATGGTCAGCTACGTACTCCCTCACCATCTTTCTGTAAAGATCACCCCTACTCTGCCCAGACTGGGGACAGGTGACAGTGTTTTGCTGGCGTGACATAAAATTGGCAAAGGCCTTGTTAAGCGTACCCCTGCCAGTGCTGGACAAGCTGCCTGCTCGCCTACCTGCCTAAGTCAAAAGCAATCTGCAACAGGGCTAAAACAAAGTCACAAGGGGAAGGTTTTGCACACGCCCAAGCAACAGCCCATTACCTCACCGGAATTGTATTAACAAAGACTTACGCACAGTGGAAAACATTATTAAAACTTAACTTTTACTGAGTTATCACTAAATTATGCATCAATCAAATATCCACATCAAATACACAGTAGCTGCCACAGTAATGGGTTTGCCACTTGAGATATTTACAAGGCAACAATGTACAAATCACAAGGGAGGGTATGCAAGATAGCTCAAGAAAAAGAACGATCTCACCATGTCAGCGATGTATAGGGAGCATAGGTAGGCACAGGGACTTGATCGCCGTGTCTGCAGGCGTAGGTAGAGACAGCTGTATAGTCCCGGAGGGCAATAAGACAACTTGCTCCAAATGTCCTAATGTTGGATACTATCCCTACTTGTCCCCAAATTGCTCCCGTCCTGACAAGGACAGTCCACAGCTAACATCTTTTTCCTATCTATCTGCTCTCTTTCCCCCACATTCCCTTTGTTCTTTCCTTATGCATATCAGTCCACAGCTAATCCTAGCATGCATACCCTGCACTAAGACACTGTTGCCATATATTGTCCAACGCGTTTCTTCCACTGTCACGTGGATTCATCAGGGGTGAAATAAAGAAGTGTGCATAGCAGACAGATGAAGCCGGTGGATCGCTTCACCAAAAGGTAAGTGATAGCGGTCTCCGGCGTAGATAGACAGAAGGCAGTGGTCCTCTCTGTCAGGTTGTGGAGGCGGTATATTCGAGGCCGCAGATGCATATGGCTCGATACACAACCCCTTCCGATTTACAATTAATGAAGGTTCTAATGTTGTAGGTTTTACCGGTGACAGATGATGTAAACTCTTTAGCTGTTAACATTGAAGAACAGGCAATGCAACCACCACATTGATAGTTCCCATTCACCTGAAATTTGTTAAGCCAAGTCTCTTTCCTTGGGGGCACAAAATCACTATGAATGAGACGGTCTCTCAGGGAGCGTCCCTTCCTGTAGGTGATTGATGGTTTTTGACTTAGAGAGTCCCTGATATCCGGATCCATGAGTAGCGTACCTCAGTGGCAATGACAGATCTAACTGCTGATGCACCATTGTCAAAGGTCATGATAAGTCTAGTAATACTCTTATCCTCACGTCTGGGTTTCTGACATAGAAGATCACTTCTCTTATGATGCAACTGGAACGCTTTCCAAGGGCATAATCAGGGTATCTTTTATCTCTAAATCTTTGACGCAGATCATGAGCTTGTCCGTCGGTCATCCGCTGTTCCTTTAAAGAACCTCCAGACTTCAGAAAATTTAGCCCTCGCCACGGGAGCTTCACTACGTGAAACATTTGGCGCTGATGCACCAGCTCTGGCCCTGCCTCTCCGTCTGGCCCCACCTCTGCCTTTTCCAACCTGTTCTGGTATAGGACTCGCCTCCGTCTCAGAAGCGCTGTCTTCAACCGGCCTATCAAGCCAGCTTGGGTCTGTCACCTCATCATCCTCCGATCCCTCAGTCTGCTCCCCCCTTGGACTTCCTGCCCTGACAACAACTTCACCACCGTCTGACAACCGTGTCTCCTCATCGTTTGACAACTCTTTACACACTTCTTCCACTACGTCAACAATGTCATCATGACCCACAGACTGCGACCGTTGGAAAACCTGGGCATCAGGAAAAAGCTCAGCAGCAACGTGACAAGTGGTTTGTGACTTTGGGAAGGGTCCAGAAAACAGTTCCTCAGAGTACGCCGGATCAAATTCCAAATTTTCCTGGGTGGGGGCTAAAAATTCAAAATTTTCTAACCAACACTGACAGCACACAAAAGGATTTTGTGCGGTGACTGTCACTTTAACTGTTGAAAAATGCTAATGTAGCCCTAACAAGGGCTGTTGGGTTCTTGTAGAATCACTCCTGCCTAACAGTAATCTAATAAAACACCCTAACGCTATCCCTGACCAGCAGCAGCTCTACCCCTAACGGCATCCAGACAGAGAATGATCTGAGCAGCGCGGGCAGGGGCTAGTATATTCCAGGGTCACCTGATCAGGCCAGCCAACCACTGCTATCGACATGTAAGTGTACCACGTGATGCTGGGTGTACTGCAAAGTCTCCTGGCTTGTGATTGGCTCTGTTTCTGGCCGCTAAATATCAGAACGTCGGGAGATGCCATTTTCTCGAGCTGGCGAAATACTCAAACGAGCATCAAGCTTGGACGAGTATGCTCGCTCATCTCTTGTTACCATATATACTTCCTTGATTAGAGGACCTGAAAATCAGAATGCACAAAACCTGTAGTGGAGTCTTGGTACATACAATATAAGCACGATGGGGCAGATTTATCAAGTTGTCTGAAAGTCAGACTATTTCTAGTTGCCTATGGCAACCAATCACAGCTCACCTTTCATTTCACCAGTGCTCATGAATATTTTTAAGGGGAGCAAGGGGCAACTTGAAATATTCTGACAGCTTGATAAATCTGCCCCAATGTTTTAAGAAAATCAACCAATTGAGAAAGCAAAATAAAACCTACAAATACACTGCTCCTCTTCATCTTGATCTCAATGCAGTCCATCGCCAGTTTTGACACGCTGGGAATCCCTAGAAAAGAAACTTATAATTAGGAGTGTTAAGGTAAACCTAGCTGATAGATCAAATCCTGTCAGTTCTACTTTTCTTATTTTCCTAAAATGTACTGTAATAGAAACAATGAACTCAAGATGGAGCCGAGACAGAAAAGTTTTGAAGCTAAATAATTTCAGAAATGCATTATCCTGACGTCAAGGAAGTTCTCCAATCAAGAGACTACACAAGCTGGGAATTCTCTGCCCCCTTCTGCTTTCTTTATAATTTCTATATAGTTTTGGAGGTACTGCTGAGATTTGAATTCGCAATCAGGATCAGGAAGCCCCCCCTCGTTCCAGCACCATTTGCAGTCTTGGGGTCATCGTTTCCCGACTGGGTCTGATCAGCCCACGATCACAGTAAGTTTCAGATTACATATGTTCTGCTACTTGCCTGTGACTCAGGAATGGTGATACCAGTGGCTGTAGACAGCTGGGATTGGAGGGTAAATATGTATAGCCACCTGGTGTTCTGCTCTGAATTGTTAGACACTTCTGTGTGAAATTGAAACAAGTGCCTTTGCTGCTGTGTGTATGCGCTTTGCTGAACCAGAAGAGAAAGGGAGGGGGAGGACGTTCAAAGTTAATATAGAGAGGAGTATAGGGAATCCGCAGTGAAGATCAGACATATGGGCCGTTAGAATAAGGGGTTAATAGGACAGGTGTTTGCACATCAAACATAGGCTGCCAGAATAAGGGAAAAAGGACGGATGTTTGCTCACCAGACATAGGCTGCCAGAATAGGAGAACAGGTAAAGAAAGGGTGTCTGGGGATTATTTTTTTTTGTATAACCCTTTTTATTATTTTGTTACACAAGAAGAATTACATAATGCAGATAAATGCGACAAAGTGTAAACATTTTCTTGTACATCGCAATTGTTACAGATGTATTTATAACATGGTACATTTCTTTAATCTATTACTTCGCCCTGATGGATGAGCTTAGGGAAAATCAATTCTGTACCTTAGCTACATAGTAGGGTACAGGATGGGTATTTGCATTTTATTGAACAATAAACTATAAAACTTGTAAAACTTTTGAAAAAGAATTTCAGTGCATTTCAGTCATTTGTATGAATTCTAGCTGTATTGTTGTTTTTATGCAAGTCAGTGTTTTTAACCCCTTAAGGACGCAGGTTAAGGCTCGCAACTTTTTTTTGAAATTTGACCAGTGTCTCTTCCTGTGGTAATAACTTTTGAACACTGTTACTTATCAAAGCGATTCTGAGATTGTTTTTTCCCCACATGTTGTACTTCATTTTAGTGGTAAATTTTGGCTGATAAGTTTTGCGTTTATTTACAAAAAAAAGAAAAAAATGATGAATTTTTAGAAAAATTTGCCATTTTCGAAATTCAAAATCACCCCGTTTTCAGGCAGATCGATTTACCACCTAAATAACTTGCAGAATAACATTTCCCATTTGTCTACTTTACATTTTCATAATTTTTGAAATGTTTGGATAATTTATTTTGACGTCACGCGGCCTACAAATCGAATAGCGATTTTCCGTATTTTCGGAATTGACTATTTTGGGGATAAATACTGTTTGAAATCAAATTTTACATATTTAGCAACAAAACCCCCTATATAACCAACCCATTTTCAAATCTGCACCCCTCAAACTATCAGAAACAGCATTTACAAAGATTGTTAACCCCTTGAGATCTTCATAGTAATTGAATCAAAATGGCGGTGAAATTTAGAATGGTCAAATTTTGTCGGTTATACGTTCATTTAGCCCTAAAATTTACACATTTCCAAAAGATAAAAAGAGAAAACTCACCATAAAATTTGCTCTACAATTTCTCCTGAGTGCAGCGACCCCCCACATGTGGACATTACTTGTGTTATGGGGGCACAGCGAGGCGCAGAAGGGAAGGAGCACCCTGCAGCTGCCAGGATTTTAGTTTTCTGGTTGCCCCCTTTTGAAGGCTATAAAATTTTCGCTTTTCCGTTATTGGGGTCATGTGATGGCATTTTTTTTGCGGGACGAGATGCTTTTTCCAGTGTTACCATTTTGGGGTTGGTATCACCTATTGTTGAAAATTTTGGAACTTTTTTTGAGGTCATGAGTAGAAAAGCATCAATTCTGTACTGGATTTTTTACTTTTTTTTTTTTTCGTGTTCACCGTATAGCCTAATAATCATGTTATCTTTATTCTATGGGTCGATACGATTACGGGGATACCAGACATGAATATTTTTTCTTATGTTTTACTAAATTTGCCAAATAAAACCCTAATGTGGGGAAAAATCTATCATTTTTACATCGCCGTCTTCCAAGTGGCATAACATTGTTACGTTTTTGGCTACAGAGCTGGTTGATGGCTTGTTTTTTGCGGGACATATTGTTCTTTGCAACAATATCATTCTGGAGTACATATGTTTTGTTGATCACTTTTTATTGCATTTTTAGTGGGATATAATAGGTAAAAATCATAATTTTTGGCGGGTTTTTGGCGTTTTTTTTTACGGCGTTCATCATATGGGTTCAATAGTTATTTAGTTTTATTCTATGGATTGTTACGGACGCGGTGATACTATATATGTGGGGTTTGTGTTATGATTTAGACTTTTTTGAGCGTTATATGTCTCTTTATATGTTTTGGGGCTTATGGGCATTTTTAGTGATTTATAAAGTAATTTTTTATTGAAAAACATTATTTTGTACATTTTTTACATGATCCACCATGGGATATGAACAAGCAATCATCTGATTGCTTGTTCTTGATAATACTCTGCAATACTAATGTATTGCAGGGTATTATCAGTGCCAGCCTATGCAGATGCATAGGTTGACACTTTGCCTTTAAGATGACGTCACAGACGCCATCTTAAAGGTAAACCCTCTAGGCTTTTCTGTGGTCCCGATCGGACCCCAGAGGAGCCAAAACAGCGATCGGCCCCCCCGAAAACGGTGCGGGGGGGCCGATCGTGGGGTAAAGACCCCCAAAAGGCAGGTTAAATGCCGCGGTCGCGTTGACCGCGGCATTTAACGGGTTAAACACCCGCGATCGGAGCCCACTCCGACCGCGGGTGTTAGCCGGGGATGTCAGCGGTAAATTACCGCTGAAATCCCGCGGCTAACGATGCCGGTTCGGCTGCTATACAGCGCTGAACCGGCATCGGCTCTGCGCAGTAGCTGTACTGCGCTGAGCGCTAATCGCGGGACTCAGCGCAGTACAGCTACGGCGCAGAGCACTAAGGGGTTAATAAATATCTAATGTTTGTTAAGCGGCAGCAAGGTGGTTAATTGGTGGGATTTTAAGTAGAAATTATCTTTCAGTCCCTGATGACATCTGGCCAGGGGCATTCTCTTGTGTTGCAATGTTGAATGTGGAGGGGTTCCTAAATAATTTCCATGGTGTCCATAATTTCATGAATTGCTCATGAGATCTGTTTTCTCAGCTGGTTATTTCCTCCATCCTACAAATGTTATCTAGGCGGGTCAACCATTCATCAATAGAGGGGGGCTCTTTTTGTAACCATTTAGGAGGAATGACTAGTTTAGCTGCTTGAACTAGATGAGTGGCTAGATCTCGACCATGTGGGATCCATGTTTCGTTAGGGAGCCACAGCAGGACCGACCCTGGATTTAATGTGATTTTTTTGCCTGTAATTTTAGCAATGTAGCTTTGAACTTCCCCCCAAAAACGGAATAGTTTAGGGCATTTCCAGAAGATGTGTCCCAATGTGGCTCCTCCATTTCCACATCTCCAACAAGTGTCGTTTGAGGTGAGGTGCATTTTCTTTAGGATGTCTGGGGTATTGTACCACCTTATCATAAGTTTATATGAGTTTTCTTGGATTTTGACGCACCTTGAAAAGCCATGCGACCTCTTATGGATTTTTTGGATTTGGGCTTGGCTAATGTTTATGTTGAGATCTGTTTCCCAGCTTCTTATATAGGCAGGGACAGCGTGTTGTCTCTGGTTTAAAATATAATCATAAAGTGTTGCTATTGCCCCCTTCGGTAATATTCCGTTTTGTAACCATTTTTCGAGCCAGGTCGGATTGTGGAGTACAGGGTGTTTTTTGCTAAGTTGTGTCTGGTGAAATCTAAGCTCTTCTAGCTGGAGGAAGTTTAACGATGGTATGTCCTCTTTAAGGATTTCAATTTCAGAGAGTGATTGTTTATGAAAGAATTTAAGCGGCATCTTATCGAAGTTCTTCCAGAAATGTGAGGGGATATTTTTATTATCAGGGTGTTCTAAAAAAGGGATTAAGCTGCTAGGAAGAAGAGGTGAAGGATGTCCTAATATGCACAGGTTTTTGGACAAGGTTAGTATCGTCTGAATGGTGCCCTTACTGATCGGGTTTTCGCATGTGTTTATTTGAATGATATCCCACAGTTGCGCTTTTTGGCTCTGGGTCATTAAAGCTAGCTCCAAAGATGTGCTAGGGTTGCTAAGATTATTATTATGTAAAGTGATCCATCTTTTAAGATGATTCGCTCTATAGTATGTTATTATATCTGGTAGGCCCATACCTCCCTGAGATTTCTTAAGTATTAACCTGTCGTAAGAGACTCTTGCCTTCTTACCCTTCCATAGAAAGGTTGTGAATAGTCTTTTAAGTTTTGCAAAGAATATTTTAGGGACCTTTATTGGTAAAGTTTGTAAAAGATACAGAATTTTAGGCATGATGTATGTGTTCAGGAGGTTCTTCCTGCCTATCCAAGACACATAGGGTAATGCTAATGAATCTAGTAATGTAGAGATCTGCGCTAGTAAAGGGAAGTAGTTTTCTTTGTATAGCCAAGAACATGTCTTTTTTTTTTTTTTTTTTTAAATCATCTTTATTTGATTTTTTACCATTTTTTAGAAAACCTTAAACGCCCCCTTTAGGGGTATCATTTTCGTTCTTAACATATAAGCATATTTTACAAACCTACTTTTATTAACATTGTTCGTTTATCATTGCATCGTTACAGCATTCTTCACCCTCCCCCCCCCCCTCCCTGAGATGCAACTGGCTTCCATATAGTTCATTTCCTAATTAATGTTCACCATATAATGCACTTATTTCCTCTCTTGAGAAGATCCTGTTAACTATGGGGCCCCAGACTAGCAACCACTTCACCCTGTTGTTCTTTTTATATTCACTATTCTTTTCAACCCATTGGAAGTACATAAATTCTTTCCATTTCCTTTTCACTTGTAGCATTGTTGGTAGGTGTGTGGATATCCATTCTGCCAGTAATATTTTTTTTACCGCCAATATCAGCAAGTCTACCAGTTCTTCTTTCTGCCTGTTTGGTCTTCCCTCGTGGTATTGAAAAATACATCTCCACACATTCATCTCCACTTCTTCCCCCAAAACATACTCAATAAGCTGGTGTGTTGACCTCCATAGGTTCTTTACTGCCTGGCAGTACCATAGGCAGTGTATAAGGTTCGCTTTTGGTTTCCCACACTTCGGGCATTCTTCTCTATAATCTAGGAATGTATTTTGAAATGGCTTATCAAATGCCCAATAGGCTCTTAACAGTATCTTCCACTGCATCTCTCTCAAGTTTTCAGATGTGGTAACTTTCTGTGTTTTTCTCCACCCCTTCAGGAGTCTCATGCCTACTTCTTGCTCTGTTAACTCAGTTCTTATCTCTTCCTTCCACTTTCTTGCTGATCTTCTTTCAAAAACATCTGCTCCTCTCTGTGTGATAGCTTTTCTAATACTGGCTATTGATGGATTCCCATCCCTTTCCTTTATAAAGGCCACAAAGTGTATCTGATTCATTCTCCCTAGCCACCACATATCTTCTTTCTTTCCAATTACATGTACTAACTGATGATAGCTCAGAAACTGAGATTCTCCTAAGCCAAACTCTCCTCTTAGCTGATCGAATGTTTTTAATCTTCTCTCCTCCCTATCTACTATATCTGCTACTTTCAATATTCCCTTCTTCTCCCATTCCCTGATCCATGCTTTGGGTCCTTCCCATTTTTCCATTTCTAATACTTCCCGGATACTTAAAAACTCAGATTTCTCTACTGGCAAACCAAATCTTCTCCTTAATATCTTCCACACCACCCTTGTATCTCTCAGTAGTATTGAGGTCTTCCCCTCCCCACTTAATTTTACTGTTTTCTCGTGTAAATATTGGTTCAAGGACATAGGCTCTACTAGGCTTTGTTCTACTTTCCGGTCCACCAATGTTTCTTGTCCGTTTACCCATTGGGCTACGAACCTGGCTATACATGCGATATTGTATTCTCTCAAATTAGGGAAGGAGAGCCCCCCCATCACTCGTGGTTTCTGCATATAAGACAATGAGACCCTTACTTTCTTCCTTCTCCATAGAAACTTCTGGAATAGGCTATTTATTTTCCTTATATCATCGTGTTTCAGCAAAAGGGGGAGATATTGCATGGTGTACATCAGTTTAGGGAATATCACCATTTTTATCAAATTTTTTCTTCCAAATAGTGATAGGGGGAGTTCCATCCACTTGTTGATGTCCCTAGAAATTTTTTCAATCAGGGGGGCATAGTTTAACACATATAATCCTGTGCTCTCTCTACCTAACCAAATCCCCAAATATTTTAGTTTGTCCTTCACTATATTCAAACCCCGCTTATTGTTCCATTCTGTGCTTCCATTTTTTTCTAATAACAGAACCTGTGTTTTATGAGTGTTAACTCTATACCCCGATATATTTTCATATTTTTTAAAAAAATCTAATACCCCTTGTATGTCTTTTCCCATATTATTCAAAAATAGCACCAAGTCGTCTGCAAATAAACTCATTCTAATGTGCCCTTTCCCCAACCTTATCCCCTGAAAAA
Organism: Engystomops pustulosus; assembly: GCF_040894005.1. Classification (NCBI taxonomy): domain Eukaryota; kingdom Metazoa; phylum Chordata; class Amphibia; order Anura; family Leptodactylidae; genus Engystomops; species Engystomops pustulosus. The sequence continues at coordinate 45,800,743 of NC_092420.1, forward strand.
TATTACCCTGATGAATTTTCCTTGCTAAAGGTTCTATAGTGAGATTAAACAATAAGGGTGAAAGTGGGCACCCCTGGTGTGTGCCTCTATATAATTTAAACCTTTGTGATATTTCCCCTTGTGTCACAACTTGTGCCTGTGGGTCCCTATACATTGTGTCTATTGCTTTATAAAACAACCCATTCAACCCCACCCTATTCATTACTTTCTTGAGCCAGGGCAAGGCCACGCTATCAAAAGCTTTTTCTGCATCGACTGATATTATTGCCGCATGCTTCCTAGCCTGTGGCCTTGCCCTGGCCCAGTCCAGAACAGCGATTACAGAGCGTACATTTTTTACCCCACTTGTTCTTTTAACAAACCCATTCTGTGAGGCATGTATCAAATCGGGCATGACTTCCGCCAGTCTGTTTGCTAATATCCGTGAAAAAATTTTTGTATCCACATTTATCAGTGAAATGGGTCTAAAACCCGCCGGGTCTGCTTTTTCCCCTTTTCCCTTCGGTATTACTTTAATGAATGCCAAGTTTCCTGTCATAAGAGTCTTCCCTTCCAAAAACATATAGTTATACACCTGTGTTAATATTTTAACACTTTGGGGGGCAATTAATTTATAGTAGTCTGATGTGAACCCATCATGTCCGGGCGCTTTCTCTTTTGCCATTTTTTTGATGATTTCCATTATCTCCTCCTTTTTTATTGGGGATGATAAAGATAATTGTTGCTCTCCCGATAGGGATGGGATTTCTAACTCTGCCAAAAATTTATCCATTTCTTCTTCTTTTTCCTTTCTCCCTTCAAACAGCTTTTTATAATAATTTGCCAGAATCTCATTTATCCCCTTCCTATCTCTCACCATCTCCCCTTCTTGATTCCGTAACCCCTCTATTCTCCCTTCCCCTCTCTCTTTCTTTATCATACTTGACATCATTTTCCCTGTCTTATTACCAAAACAATATAGGTTTTTCTCCCCCCTTTTCATACTCTCTCTCAAGAACATGTCTTGGTCACAAATATACCCAGATATTTTAGTTTCTTGGGCTGCCACACAAAAGGGTAATCTTTCTGAAGGTTTGTTATAGTTTTTTGTGGAACTGTGATGTTTAAAGCTTCAGATTTAGAAAGATTTATTTTGAAGTTTGATATCCACCCAAACTCATTAAAAATGTCTATTATATGTGGGAAGGATTTTAAAGGGTCTGACAGTAGTAGCAATAGATCATCGGCAAAGGCCACGCACAGGTGCATATCTTTCCCTACTTTAATGCCCATGATATGTGGATGTGATCTGATAGCTTGAAGTAGGGGTCTCCATCACTAATATGAATAAGGTGGGCGACAGGGGGCATCCTTGGCGTGTGCCATTGCATATTTTAAAGGAAGGTGACAAGGTACCGTTAATCTTTATACACGCGCTAGGGTTGTTATATAAAGACATAATGGCTGTGATAAATTGCATTGGGATGCCAAAGGAATCTAGAGTTACTTCAAGATATGACCATTTCACCCGGTCAAATGCTTTTTCCGCATCTGTACCCAGTAAAACTAGAGGTATATTTTTAGAGCGGGCATGGAAGATAGCATGTATCACCCTAATGGTATTATGGTTCCCTTCCCTGTCAGCGACAAATCCAGCTTGGTCTGGATGTATCATAGAGGGTAGATATGGACTTAACCTTCTAGCCAGAAGCTTTGCCCAGATTTTAACATCCACATTCAAAAGTGATATGGGTCTGTAGCTGCTACAGAGTTCAGGGTTCTTCCCTGGTTTGGGTAGAACTGTCACTATGGCCATCAATGCTTGTGGTGGTAGGCTGCTTTCACCAAGCAAAGAATTACACCAGTCTGTCATGTTAGGTGATAGTACTTTGGAAAATTTTTTGTGATAGCCTGCAGGGAGGCCGTCAGGGCCTGGGCTTTTTCCTAAGGGGAGTGAGTTGATAATTTGAAGTAGTTCATTATCAGTGATAGGGGCAAGGATTTTCTCCTGTTCTTCCTTGTTTAGGGATGGGAGCGATAATTTATTTAAGAATACTTTAGTGCGGTCCATAAGATCCAAATCCTGGTCTCTATGTTTACTGTTTAGATTGTACAGGTCCTGGTAGAAGTTGCAGAATGCCTCACCTATCTCATGTGTTTTAGTCGTTCTCCCTTTATTAGGAGAAATTATGGCGGATATAAACATACTATCTCTTTCCTTTTTTAGCAAGTATGACATCTGCTTATTCTCTCTATCGCCATGGGCGTAGTATTTAAATTTGGCATATTGGACCTTTCTCGCTTCCTTAATGTTAAGATGGTTTAGGAGTTCGTTTCATAAGCTATCTAATTTATTTTGTCTTGTTATACATTTGGAGCGTTTATTTAGTATTTCAATTTCTGAAATTTGTTGTAAAAGATTGTTTAGTGTAGCTGTTCTTTGTTTCTTAAGTCTGCAGCCAAGTTCTCTTAATTCTCCTCCTATGACCCCTTTGTGTGTTTCCCATGTAATAGTGTGAGTGGTGTCTGTTGGTTTGTTTTCCTCAAAGAAAGTCTGGATTCTTTTAGAAAAGAGGTTAACAGTGTCTGGTCAGTCTAATAGTGTCTCATTGAGACGCTATGTATTTTTCTTTTTGGGGAGGTCTGCGATAGATAGCTTGACGTGTATTGGTGCATGATCCGATACCATCATTGTGCCTATATCTGCAGATTTAATGCTATCAATATGGGCGGATGAGCAGAAGATATAATCAATTCGCTGATACGACTGATGTACAGCTGAGTAATGTGTGTAATCCCTACTAGTGGGATTTAACAGTCTCCAGGTGTCCACTAAGTCTGCTCCCTTCAGTGATCTAAAAGCTAGGCTAAGCGATTTCTGTGATTGTGACGATCAAATGTAATGTTTTCAGGGAGGCCTTTAATTCTTACATTTTTATACCGGCTTCTATTTTCTTGGTCCTCGATCTGGAGGATAGCCATATTTAATCCATCCGCCTGTGTAGAGAAGCTGTGAGCAAGTCCCGCACTAAAATTTACTATGGCGGCTTGGTTGTGCTCTAGAATTTCCACCCTTCTACCCACAGATCTTACTTCTTCTTTGATCACGGTAAGTTCCTTCATCACCGGAGCCAGTGCTTTAGCTAGCACATTTTGTAAGATGGTTTTGGATAAAGGTTCAGCATCTGGTGCAGCAGTGATGGATTCCGTTTCAGCTGCGCTGTCTGAATCATCCTGGTAATCGGATTCTGGTGGGAGTTCCGGCGCTATCTTGCGAGGCCTCGTCGGTGGCGTGTTTAGCTTTTTACAGAGATATTTCTCCAAATCTCCTTGGTTTTTCTTACACCTCGGGGTCTCGAAGCGTTCAGAGTCTTTCTCCTTACTGGATTTTCCCATTTTTGAGGGTAGTGAGATGCTATATATCCGTGGTGCAGGGTCTGCTTAGCCAGAGCTCTCGCTTAAGCTTCCAGCTCGCTTCGCGGTCAGGCTCCGCCCCCGGGTGTCTGGGGATTTTGACAGGAATTAGGAGAAAAGGGAGATTGTTAAGCGGGGACCTTCTGATAAACCTCTAACTGAGATGCAGTGAGCTAAGTCTCCTTAACTGCTGATCGCAGAGCTTGAAGGTCAGCCCTTAAGCCATGAGCAGTCTCGGAGTCTCGGATAAATTATGCTGCAGTTTCGGAATAGAAAGGACGTCCTTCCGGAGGGAACCACTGGTGCGCTAGCGATAGTTCAGTGCAGAGAAGGGAAAGATGTAAGTAGACAGAAGGTTGTTGACATAATCGGACATAAGGGCTGGTAGCATTGTACTGAAAAGAAAAGTAGTAGTGAAGGTTTAAAAGTTTTGGGAAGTGTCAGATGATCTGATTTTTGTACAAGTGAGAAAACTTGATCAGATTTGCAAGCAGACACTTAGAGCCTCTAGCTTTGACGGACAGACCAGGACAGAGTGACAGGAATCCTTCAGAGTGTCCATTAAAGAAAGAGACAGGCATTAAGGGTCATTTAAAGTTTTTGATGTGGAAAGAATTTGAGAAAAAGAGATTTTATTATATTTTCCTCGGAGGGAAAGATGGCGTCTGGAAGGCAGATTCCACCCCTGTATCTGGTGGTTAGAGAAGATGACACGCCCTACCATCCTTAAGATGGTATTCCCTTCAAGTCCCTGAAAGTTAATTACCTATGACTCTACCCTGTTGGCAGCCATAAAGGCTGGTTGTGGGGCTTTCTTGTAGGTTGGCAGCTGAGCACCCTTCGGGATTCTCGGCAGATGTTTGAAATAAACGCTGGCTTACGTGATATTTCACCATTTCAGAATTCAGCTAAGGATCTTGAAGTGTGGGACGTTGTTTGTTTGGGTATGGTCTAATTAAAACTTTTTTGATCCTGACAATTAGAGAAAAATTACTATAAAAAGTATTGCAATGTCTCTGGTACCTGCTTTCTGGAGTTTGAAGAGTTAACTAGGGTCAGATTGTGGGGGCAGCTATCCAGCTGGGCTTTGCCTGAGCTGTGTTATCTGTGTTGTGCTTAGGACAGAACAGAAAGTAACCTTGCAAGTGAAAATTGTTTACAAAAGGGGGGCATACCGCTGCTTTTAGAGTTCTTCCTGACAATCTAAGTAGACTTGAAGGAACTTGTTTGTGATACAAGAATACAGTATGATGTGATGTTCTCCTGTGTACCCCACGAACAGACTAAGCAAGTACGAGCCCCCCAACTGTATTACAGAGCCTATGACTGACTTTTATTCCTTTATGACTAAAAAACCAACACAAGTGTACCTGACTTCTGTTTGAGATGTTTGAGTCTGGCCAGAAGTTTATAGATAGTTAAGAGAGTCCCATATGTCTAGATGAGATAAAGCGGAGACCGATGTTAACGGACTAGAGACATCTCTGCCAGACTTGATGTACACAGGGACTGATAAGACTGATATGACAGATTGACTAACAGAGACTAGGGTCGGTAGTTTCACAGACCACGCCAAAGTAAGACTGACAAAAGTTTTGATCCCGGAGGAGCCCAGCGGGGAGGAGACATGACTGAGGTGACTAAAGTGAGTAGGGGTATTGAACGTGAACGTCACAAGAACTGAAGTTTGACTCCTCCCCAGCTAGAAGATGATGATTTTAACCCATCCCCAGTCAAGAAAAAGAACAGCCGGATGGTCCATGACCTCCAAGCTGCCAATGAGTGTACTGAAGCCCAATGGTCCCTAGCCCAAACTGGCAGCAATCCCCATTACTGATTTGGCAAATGTTTTCCTCTCTGTGCCCTTCCATAAAGATTGCCAGTACCTATTTGCCTTTACCAGTTCAGTATTCCGGTATACCTGATGCAGATTCCCACAAGTGGGGTAAAACTCTCCCAACCAGTACTCCAGACTACATGTCCCTATAGGGAGTAGACTGGCAGACTAGCCCCTTACTGAATATTCTTTTGTTTTTGTGCCTCCATTTGTCAGGATGCATTTATTGACCTTATGTGTTTTCTGTTCCAGAAGGGTTGCAAAGCTTCCAGAGACAAGCTCCAGTACTGCCAGGAGAAGGTGGTCTCCTAGGCCACTGCTTCTCAGCCACAGACAGACACCTGACAGAGGAAAGAAAGCTGGCAGTCCAGAATGTGCCCCTGCCCTGAGGCCCTAAGCCTCTTCACATGTTTATAGGATTGGCCAGCTACTGCAGGCCTGGGGTAAGGCTGCTGCCTCCAGCCTGATGCTGCCCATTGATAACTGCATTGACTCTTTTCCATTTGCCCTTAGTCAGGAGACAATTTATGCATTGCATAGTCTTAAGATGGCAAATCTTTTCTGCCCTGGCCCTAGGCACACCCAGATGTTGAGTTTTTTCCTCATAGATGGCTCCAGGTCTGCAGGAGAAGACAGACGGTTCTACAATGGATATACAGTGGTCAGTGGCACACATCAGGTAGTACAAGCAGAACCACTCCCTCCACACAGGTCAGCGCAGCAGGTGGAGTAATGGCAGTGAGGGAAGTGCTGCAGCTGGTGGAAGGTAAAAGGGCAAACAACTATACTCAAGGTATAGTTCTGGGGTCTAAACACGACTATGAACCCATATGGAAGGCTAGAGATTTCCTCACCTCTGCAGGGACCCCCTTTAAGCATGGCACGCTGATTAAAGAGCTCATGGATGCTCTCTTACTTTCATAAGAGGTGGGGATAGTAAAAGTATTTACAAAAAGGAGCCCTTTTAGGACTGCCAAGGCAATAACAATTTATTAACAAAACTGTCCTAAGACAGAATGGAGCCTTATTCGTCAGGCCTAAAACATAACTTTTATTTTTCTTATAAAAGAGTAAATCATAAATTTGTGACACACTTTGTTAAAAAACGCAAGTGTGAGGCTGTAGATTGTCCTACTCTAATAAGTAATGCTGGGTGTGAACTCAGCCTTTAAGTATATATGTGGGTCCCTGCAGCGACCCATTAATTAGACATCCTCGGACTTGGCACGTTAAAAGCCAGACAATAGCCCCCCCGACATGTTTCGCCGGAGAACCAGCGTCATCAGGGGATCGGGGCTAGTGAGTTGTGGGAGGAGCTAGGGTAGGTATTTATAAATTTTAGGGCGGTTCCTATCAAGTGTGGACACCAATGCCAGCAATTTGTTGTTGATGTTACTTAGCAACATTTGACTGACACCATGATTGGCCAATCGTCTCTTAGCCTTCTATTGGGAGTCACAACCCCTCTGTGAAGCTATAACGCCATTGGTTCCAGTCATTGGTGAATAGTGCAGGCTAATTGGTCCATTTTGCGGCGGATTCTATTGGGTGCCGCCAATTATGAGGCCATCAGTAGGTGACGTCCGATATTGATGATGTCACTAGGTCTTGCACATATGCGCCACAATTCTGTCGCAACCCTTCAGGAAACTCGCGCATGCGCGGGAACTTAGTGTATTGCGCGACAGACCTAACACTGTGGCGCACGGCACATCAGATGTTGCGCTAATGCGCCAAAAGCTACCGCAACGGTTCCAAGAGTTCGCGCGTGCGCGGTGACTTAGTGCAATGCGTGTTGTAGAGCCTACGCGCATGTGCAAGGAGATAGAGAGATTCTTGCCATGCGATCATAGTCTATGGATGGAGTATATGTCATGATGGCTTGGTCAGATAGGGGAACCGTATGGAGCAACATACCATGCCACTCAGTACAACAGGAATACATACTTGCAACATTAATGAGTGTTGCAGTCTTTGATAAACAACTGCTTTTTTTAGATATGCGTTGTAATTATTAATGATGGGTCAACTCATTAAATGACATTGCTGGGTTGCATTAGATGTATCCTCGATATCAATTGCTGGGTCATTCAAGTGACAAGGGCAAAGCATGGTCGAACATTGTCCTGTCTTTGGTGTACAAGTGACCGACCTACCGTTAGCTCCGATTGTGTGTAATAGATTATTCTTGGTGTATTAAAGTATACAAATTTGTCCAACAGAATATGGATTGTATTTCTTAAAGGAATGCAGAATAGGAAAAACCCTCATTTAATTCTTGCGGGCTAAAGAGTTGAGTTGGTATATCCATCTAGCTTCGACTTGAAGAAGTTTCCGATCTAGATCGCCACCTCTTGGGCCCAATGTCACTTTGCAGAGGCCCCAAAATCTCAATAGGCTAGGGTCGCCATGATGGTGCTCGTGCATATGCCTGGCGATTGGGACCTCTGCGTTAGTCCGTACGGAACTCAGGTGTTGCGAGATCCGACGTCTAAATTGTTGTGTAGTTTTCCCTACGTATAGTTTAGGACACGGGCATGAAGCAATGTATATGATGTTACTACTCTTGCAGTTTATAAACTGTCTGATCGTGTATTCACGGCCGTCACATGGATTCCGAAAGGCCTTGACCTTTGGCACTTGAGAACAAAAGCTACAGTTTCCACATGGGAAAGATCCCTTTATGTCAGATTGGAGCCAGGTGGATTGTGCAGCATCGGTGTGTAAGTGACTCTTGACCAGATAGTCCCTTAGATTCTGGCTGCGTCGATATGTAACGCTCGGATTCTTAGTCAATACCTGACAGAGGTCTGGATCGGATCTTAGTATCTGCCAATGTTTTTTAAGAATGCGTGTGACTTCGGACGCGTATCCATCAGATAACTCTCCGAGAGGGTTCTTTTGGGTAAGTATCCCTTAGTAGACTTTCACGAGAGGTGTGTGTAGCTCTACGGTAAGCCTTTTGTAGGGGTTTCTTTGGGTATCCTCGTCTCCGAAATTTAACATAAAGATTATCGCACTCCCTCTGGAAAGGGGCTTCGGTGGAACAATTCCGTCTGGCCCTTAGATATTGCCCTATGGGTATACTCCTCTTTAGTGGCATTGGGTGCCAGGTGTCCCAATGAAGCAGGCTGTTCGTTGCTGTAGGTTTTCTGTATATTTCTGTATTTACACGGCCAGCAGGGTCCAGGGAGATGGTCAGATCTAAAAAGTGTAAACGATTAGGGTGTATTTCGTGAGTGAATTTCATGCCCACCTCATTGTGATTGAGGTGGGCTACAAATTCTTCAAATAGGGCAACATCACCCTCCCAGAAGATCAATATATCATCGATATATCGCCCCCAGAAGGGGATGTGCTTAGTGTACCGGTCACTGTTGTCGGTGAAAACATATTGTGCTTCCCACCACCCTAAAAATAAATCAGCATAATTTGGGGCACAGGATGTGCCCATCGCTGTGCCCTTGGTCTGTAAATAATAAGTCCCATCAAACAAAAAATAATTGTGCATCAAAACAAACCTCAAAAGTGTCAAAACAAAGTCGTTGTGTGCGTGAAACTGATTGCTCTTGGTAGAGAGAAAATATTGTACTGCCTTGAGCCCTAACATGTGCTCTATGTTTGTGTGCAACGCCTCTACGTCGAGGCTAGCAATCATAGTATTTGCTGAGAAGACCATATCCTGGACCCTGGTGACCGTGTCTTTGGTGTCACGCAAGTAAGAGGGCAGGGCTTCTACAAAGGGGGCCAGTATAGTATCTACATAGATACTTGGGTTCTGTGTCAAGTTATTGTTCCCCGATATGATGGGTCTACCGGGTATGGGGGACACTTTCTTGTGTACCTTGGGTAAGGCATACATCGTGGCTACTGTGGGGGTCTTGTTCAAGAGAAACTTTTTCTCATCTACTGAGACGAGATCATGGGCTAAGGCCCTAGCTAGTATATCTTCAAGTTCTTTAAGGTATACTTTTGTGGGATTGTCTTGGAGTATTTTATATGTTTTTTTTAACATTGAGTAATCTCAGGACCATATTTTTATAGTCATCCCTGTTCATCACAACGGTGTTGCCACCTTTGTCAGATGGTTTAATTATGGTCTGACTGTTGTTGCGTAGTGCATCCAGTGCCTCTGTTTCCTCACTAGTGAGGTTAGAGCTGATTCGGTGTTTAGATGGATGAATCTTCCTTATATCCTGAGTGACCATCTCATCAAAGGTTCCTATGGCGTGATATTGTGTAAGTGATGGTGTCATTTGAGATTTGGGTCTCAATGATGTGAACGGGGCTGATTGTAGAAGTGTAATGCCCTCATTCTCTAACAATAACTCCTCTAGGATATTTTCCACAGTCTGGTCTCTGATCATACTGGTATTGGAATCAGACTCCCTTTTAAGGTGATATTTGTGTAAGGCTAATTTTGGTGCGAACAGATTTACGTCTTTAGTCCATTCAAATGTGTTTAATGGAGGTACTGGGGAGAACGAGAGACCTTTTTTCAGAAGGTTTGTCTGTGCTTCAGTTAATGTACAGTTAGACAAATTGATGATTTGCATATCACTGTTGGGGTCATCCTCAATTTGCGGTAAAGGTTTATGTGTTACATTTTGGGGCGCCGAGGTGTCTGGCCCTGTAGGCCTAAAAAAGGCGGGTATAGAGAAATCGGGTTGGTAGAATAGACATTTGCCCCTATTGTGGTGGTGGCATTTATTGGGGTCAGACTGGGTATGTGCATGTTGGAAGTATTGATCGTATTGGTTACAGTACTGAGTTGCGTTGGTGCCGTCATCGCAGCTGCATAACCAGTGGAAGATGAGGGAGAATAAGAACGAGTATTTGTTCATGTCGTATCAGTAGTGATCTTCCTTATGGTTTGATCCCTTATTGGATCAGATTTGTATATATTTGCAGTCTTGCTCTTTTGGTATGGTTTGCGGTATGGGTTTTTCCTTTTAGTACCGGCTCTTTGACTGCGCACAGTGCTACTACTGTCGGACTCTGATTGTTCTGATTCGGAGATGTCGGTGTACCTCGTGTTAATGGGTCTATGATTTTTCCAGTTGTAGATTTGGCCAGACTCAAAATCCTTGGAATCTCTGATGTATTTTCTATGTTTTTTATATCTTTAATATCCCTAGCCAAAGACTCAATGTTCCGTTGTAGCTTAGTCTCCCACTCTGTAAAACCTGTGGTTTTTGAAAAATGTTGTATATCTGCGATCTCTTTCTCAAGTTTGCGACTGACTATCTCGAAGTGTTTTTTCTCGTATTCGAGGAGATTGTTGATCATACGGAGGGAACAGTCTGTCAGAATAATTTCCCACCCTCTTATAAATTCGGGGTCCTCCTGATGCGAATTGGGCTTAATGGGGATCCTAAGTCCTCTAAAAATAAGCTTTTTTTGCAAGTATGTTTCTAGAATGGCTATTTCCCACCAGGCTCTAATCTGCTGTTTGTATGTCTTCTGCAATTCCTTAAATGCTGTATCGATATCCACTTGATGGAATGGGATATCGTTTTTAGAAAAGACCTGATTAATTTCAGATGAAAATTGTTCGAAATTGAATGTGTTGGACAAAAATCCAGCCATCACTCTGTTTGGTTGTGGCAGAGGGAGGCTGGCCCCTATTTGTGGGGATAGGGCCAATTACAGCTAGGCAATAACCTCAAATTAAACTATTTACAAAAAGGAGCCCTTTTAGGACTGCCAAGGCAATAACAATTTATTAACAAAACTGTCCTAAGACAGAATGGAGCCTTATTCGTCAGGCCTAAAACATAACTTTTATTTTTCTTATAAAAGAGTAAATCATAAATTTGTGACACACTTTGTTAAAAAACGCAAGTGTGAGGCTGTAGATTGTCCTACTCTAATAAGTAATGCTGGGTGTGAACTCAGCCTATAAGTATATATGTGGGTCCCTGCAGCGACCCATTAATTAGACATCCTCGGACTTGGCACGTTAAAAGCCAGACAATAGCCGCCCCGACATGTTTCGCCGGAGAACCAGCGTCATCAGGGGATCGGGGCTAGTGAGTTGTGGGAGGAGCTAGGGTAGGTATTTATAAATTTTAGGGCGGTTCCTATCAAGTGTGGACACCAATGCCAGCAATTTGTTGTTGATGTTACTTAGCAACATTTGACTGACACCATGATTGGCCAATCGTCTCTTAGCCTTCTATTGGGAGTAACAACCCCTCTGTGAAGCTATAACGCCATTGGTTCCAGTCATTGGTGAATAGTGCAGGCTAATTGGTCCATTTTGTGGCGGATTCTATTGGGTGCCGCCAATTATGAGACCATCAGTAGGTGACGTCCGATATTGATGATGTCACTAGCTCTTGCGCATATGCGCCACAATTCTGTCGCAACCCTTCAGGAAACTCGCGCATGCGCGGGAACTTAGTGTATTGCGCGACAGACCTAACACTGTGGTGCACGGCACATCAGATGTTGCGCTAATGCGCCAAAAGCTGCTTTTGTTCTCAAGTGCCAAAGGTCAAGGCCTTTCGGAATCCATGTGACGGCCGTGAATACATGATCAGACAGTTTATAAACTGCAAGAGTAGTAACATCATATACATTGCTTCATGCCCGTGTCCTAAACTATACGTAGGGAAAACTACACAACAATTTAGACGTCGGATCTCGCAACACCTGAGTTCCGTACGGACTAACGCAGAGGTCCCAATCGCCAGGCATATGCACGAGCACCATCATGGCGACCCTAGCCTATTGAGATTTTGGGGCCTCTGTAAAGTGACATTGGGCCCAAGAGGTGGCGATCTAGATCAGAAACTTCTTCAAGTCGAAGCTAGATGGATATACCAACTCAAATCTTTGAGCCCGCAAGGTTTAAATGAGGGTTTTTCCTATTCTGCATTCCTTTAAGAAATACAATTCATATTCTGTTGGACAAATTTGTATACTTTAATACACCAAGAATAATCTATTACACACAATCGGAGCTAACGGTAGGTCGGTCACTTGTACACCAAAGACAGGACAATGTTCGACCATGCTTTGCCCTTGTCACTTGAATGACCCAGCAATTGATATCGAGGATACATCTAATGCAACCCAGCAATGTCATTTAATGAGTTGACCCATCATTAATAATTACAACGCATATCTAAAAAAAGCAGTTGTTTATCAAAGACTGCAACACTCATTAATGTTGCAAGTATGTATTCCTGTTGTACTGAGTGGCATGGTATGTTGCTCCATACGGTTCCCCTATCTGACCAAGCCATCATGACATATACTCCATCCATAGACTATGATCGCATGGCAAGAATCTCTCTTGAATCTCCTTGCACATGCGCGTAGGCTCTACAACACGCATTGCACTAAGTCCCCGCGCACGCGCGAACTCTTGGAACCATTGCGGCAGCTTTTGGCGCATTAGCGCAACATCTGATGTGCCGTGCGCCACAGTGTTAGGTCTGTCGCGCAATACACTAAGTTCCCGCGCATGCGCGAGTTTCCTGAAGGGTTGCGACAGAATTGTGGCGCATATGCGCAAGACCTAGTGACATCATCAATATCGGACGTCACCTACTGATGGCCTCATAATTGGCGGCACCCAATAGAATCCGCCGCAAAATGGACCAATTAGCCTGCACTATTCACCAATGACTGGAACCAATGGCGTTATAGCTTCACAGAGGGGTTGTTACTCCCAATAGAAGGCTAAGAGACCATTGGCCAATCATGGTGTCAGTCAAATGTTGCTAAGTAACATCAACAACAAATTGCTGGCATTGGTGTCCACACTTGATAGGAACCGCCCTAAAATTTATAAATACCTACCCTAGCTCCTCCCACAACTCACTAGCCCCGATCCCCTGATGATGCTGGTTCTCCGGCGAAACATGTCGGGGGGGCTATTGTCTGGCTTTTAACGTGCCAAGTCCGAGGATGTCTAATTAATGGGTCGCTGCAGGGACCCACATATATACTTATAGGCTGAGTTCACACCCAGCATTACTTATTAGAGTAGGACAATCTACAGCCTCACACTTGCGTTTTTTAACAAAGTGTGTCACAAATTTATGATTTACTCTTTTATAAGAAAAATAAAAGTTATGTTTTAGGCCTCACGAATAAGGCTCCATTCTGTCTTAGGACAGTTTTGTTAATAAAGTAAAAGTAAAAGCACACACAATTTGGTAACTCCACAAGCCAAGGGCAAGTATGTGGCAGACAGGATGGCGAAGGCAGCTGCACAAATGGAACCAAAGACTGTCCTGTAGTCTCAGCGGTGAGCTAAAAAGTTTGATCCACAGGTGTTCTGGTCCCTGGTGGCCCGAGAGTCATCAGAAGTGAAGGGAGTGTGGAGGAAAGCTGCAGCCCAGATGCCGATGGGACCTGGTTGCTGGGACAGAGGGTGTGCCTACCCTGAACCTTGCACCCGACACTAAGTCAAGTAGCCCACGGACACACACACATATCCAAAATGGCCATGCTAGTGCTCATAAACCACAAGTGGTTTGCCCCGGGCATAACTACCCCTGACACTAGACTAGTGAAAGCTTTTATAGTCTGTGCCCGCCACAACCCGGGTAAGGTGGTAAAGACCCCACAGAAGGTGACACCCAAGCCGCTGTATCCCTTCCAAAGGTTGCAGATGGATTTTATCCAGCTACCAAAAAGTGGTACGGCGGAATACGTGTGTGTGTGTGCATTGATCTCTTTCCAGGGTGGCCAGAAGCTTTTCCCACAACCAAGGCTACTGCCAGAGCTGCAGCCAAGAAGTTGGTGAGTGAGATTTTTCTGCAGGTTTGGACTTCCAGAGACCATAGAGTCTGGTCACAGAACCCACTTCACTGGACAGGTAAAAACCTGAAGCCTTGTCCCTCCTGTGTGTAGAACAGGCCCTGCACACCCCTTACCTTTCCCAAGTTAGTGGTGGGGTTGAAAGACTAAATGGCACTCTTAAGTTAGAGATCCAGGAGGCCATGGAAGTAACAGGGAAACCGTGGCGTGGGTGCTTTCTTGTTGCCCACCATTCAGTTAGGACCACCCTCAACAGAAAGATGGGATTGTCCCCTTTTGAAGTACTTTTTGGCTGTGCACCCAGACTAGGCCCCTACTTTCCACAGACCCTATAGCTGATGGCAGGAAACGTGGTGGAATATGACATACAGTTGAGCCAGGCCTTGAAAAAGGTCTGCAAAAGTGTTTCTGATTCCTTTTTCAGATCCAGACAGAGACCTCAGGACGCATAACCTGAAGCCTGGAGACCATGTGGTGGTAAAGAGACACCAGAGAGAGAGTCCTGCTGACCAACGCCACGTCTGTGAAGCTAGAGGGAAGCCAGCATGCTTTCACGCTTTCTATTGCAAACGTACTTATTCTTCTTGCTAGCAGGTCTCTTCTGATTGACTGTATGCTCAGGGACACCCCAACCATGACTATCACTGTATATATAGGGCTGACCAGGATGCCCCCAGGTAGGAGACTTTACCTACGGTTGGTGCAACAGGACAATGACCTTCTTTAACATTGACAGCACAGGTAACCCTGTATTGGCCGTGTCTGATACATATTGGATTTGTGGGGATAGGAGAGTCAGGTCAGGCCTAGACGCTGGGAAGGTGATAACATTTGTGCATTCCTTCCTCGTGATCCCCAGGGATAAGGTTCATCAGACACATAAAGAAAAGGTAGAGAATTCCTAAGGATTCTAGAGGTCTGAGAGAAGCACCTAGATGACAACGTTTATATAGATACAGTAGGAGCACCAAGGGGGCGTCCCAGATGAGATCAAGGCCCACAATCAGATATGGGCAGGTCTAGAGTCCATTATTCACCAGATAGCTATGAGCAAAGATGTTGATTGGGTTAACTGTAGAGATGAGCGAGCACTAAAATGCTCAAGTGATCGTTACTCGAGTCGAGCTTTTTTCTGATGCTCGAGTGCTCGTTTCGAACCCCATTGAAGTCAATCGGAGACTCTAGCATTTTTCAAGGGGACCAAGGCTCTGCACAGGGAAGCTTGGCCAAACACCTGGAAACCTCAGAAAAGGATGGAAACACCATGGAAATGGACAGGAAACAGCAGGGGCAGCATGCATGGATGCCTCTGAGGCTGCCTAATCGCACCATTATGGCAAAATTATTGGCAACAGAATGGCGATGACAGAGTGACCGAGTGAGGTGAGATAGCATCTGAAACACCCAATAACTGACCCTGACACTATAGGGGATGGCATGCGGAGGCAGCGTCAGCAGCGGCAGGCTAGAGAATGGCATGGCGACATACCCCAAATGGACTCAGGCTTCAAACCAATTTAAAAAAATTCCTTTTGGCGAGGATAACGTGTAGCACTGTACGTATCAGTATTTGGCCTGGTTATGGAGGCAGAGAGGAACCAAAGGAGGTGAGCAAGAAGCGCTGAAATGATTTCCTATGTGAACAAAAGGTTGACGGTATATTTAGTCGATAACACTGCATGGTGGCGACATAGTGACCAAGTTCCATAACGTATCTGGTGAAACACCCGAAAAATGAGCCTGACACAGCTCGTTTGCTAAGGGGACGACATGTGGAGGCAGCTTTGGAGACTACTTTTGGAGGCAGCTATGGAGACGGCGTCTGCAGGCTGCTATGGAGACAACATGTGGAGGCAGCTATGGAGACAACGTGTGGAGGCAGCTATGGAGAAGACGTGTGGAGGTATGTGGGGGGGGGACGCGCACTCAATCATACAGCTTTGCATCCATTATCAAAATGAATGATCCATATAAAACACCAGAAAATCACAGCCGGTAAAACACCCGAAAATGTAGCCTGACAGCTCGTTGCTAAGAGGATGATGTGCTGTATTTCCTTTTGCGCTCCAGTGTCTGGGATATAGACAGTTGAATGCTGCGCATCGAGACATTGGTGGACGCTGTGGAGAATCGTGGAGGCGAAATGGACAGGGAACAGCAGGGGCAGCATGCATGGATGCCTCTGAGGCTGCCTAATCGTACCATTATGACAAAATTATGGGCAACAGCATGGCGATGACAGAATGACCGAGTGAGGTGAGATAGCATCTAAAACAGCCAATAATTGACCCTGACACTATAGGGGACAGCATGCGGAGGCAGCGTCAGCAGCGGCAGGCTAGAGAGTGGCATGGCGAAATACCCCAAATGGACTCAGGCTTCAAACCCATTAAAAAAATTCCTTTTGGCGAGGATATCGTGTAGCACTGTACGTATCAGTATTTGGCCCGGTTAAGGCGGCAGAGAGGAACCAAAGGAGGTGAGCAAGAAGCGCTGAAATGATTTCCTATGTGAACAAAAGGTTGACGGTATATTTAGTCGATAATACAGCATGGTGGCGACATAGTGACCAAGTTCCATAATGTATCTGGTGAAACACCCGAAAAATGAGCCTGACACAGCTCGTTTGCTAAGGGGACGACATGTGGAGGCAGCTATGGAAACGATTTTTGGAGACAGCAATGGAGACGACATATGGAGGCAATCGGGACGGTTATGGCACCCGAGGTGAACGTAAGAAGGTTAGAAAAGAGGAATGAAAAGATAGATTTTAGAGGTAACAGGTAATAGGTTGTGGGTTGAAGGTTGCTGCAGTTCAAACGATGTTAGTTGGATCTTGGGATGGAGCTGGCGGTCCGCTGCCAGGCGAGCTTTCGCCTGTCCAGGCCCCTGCCTCTCGGCTCCTCCCCACCCAAAATGGGCCTTGGGGCCAGAAGCGTTTACTTTGAAAAAATGATAATTTTCAAAGCAGGCAGGGTCGTTTGAATATTTTATCTAAGAATAATGGAATAGCATAGCGGTTCTATTTTTTTCGGAAATGTAAAGAGATACATTTGGGTCAATAATAAATAATATGGGTCAATGATAAAAGTTTGGCGGTATATTTTGTGGATAACACAGCAGGGTGGCACAAAGTTAACAAGTTTGATGTGGAAGCCGTTAAAACAACCCAAAATTTTGCCGGACACAGCTCGTTTGCTAAGGGGACGATGTATGGAGGTAGCTATGTGGACGACTTTTGGAAGCAGCTATGGAGACGATGTGTGGAGGCAGCAATGGAGACAACGTGTGGAGGCAGCAATGGAGACAACGTGTGGAGGCAGCAATGGAGACATGTGAAGGCTGCTATGGAGACGATTAAATTTGGATAGTGCCTGTATGTGGCAGTCCAAAAAAAGTTTTCAAAACAGAGGAGCGGGTAGGTGGCCCTCCAGAAAAATTAAATAGATAGAGTACTATAGCTAGAGCCAGTTTGCTTTGGCGAAAAATAGCCAGTTGCCTCCAAGGCATACAGCGCCAGTTCGGGCCACATGTCCAGCTTTGAAACCCAGTAGTTGTAGGGAGCTGTGTGATCATTTAGGACAATGGTATTGTTAGCTACGTACTCCCTCACCATTTTTTTGTAAAGATCAGCCCTACTCTGCCGAGACTGGGGACAGGTGACTGTCTTGCTGGGGTGACATAAAACTAGCAAAGGCCTTGTAAAACGTACCCCTGCCAGTGCTGGACAAGCTGCCTGCTCTCCCTTGCTTCTTACGCCCTTTGCCGCTAGCGCTGTCAGAAGGGAAATACTGTTTCAGCTTGTGCACCAGGGCCTGCTGGTATTCATGCATTCTCACACTCCTTTCCTCTACAGGGATGAGAGTGGAAAGATTTTGCTTGTACCATGGGTCCAGGAGAGTGAATACCCAGTAATCGGTGCTGGAATAAATTCTTTGAACGCGAGGGTCACGGGATAGGCAGCCTAGCATGAAATCTGCCATATGCGCCAGAGTACCAACGCGCAAGAATTCACTCCCCTCACTGGTCTGACTCTCCATTTCCTCCTCCTCCAACTCCTCTTCTTCTACCATACACGCTGAACAGTTAAGGTCTGAGCAATGGTCCCCTCTTCTGTCTCGCCAACATTCTCCTCCTCTTCCTCTTCCACTTCCTCCGATACACGCTGAGAAACAGACCGGAGGGTGCTTTGGCTATCAACAAGGGAATCTTCTTCCCCCGTCTCTTGTGATGAGCGCAAAGCTTCCGACTTCACGCTGACCAGAGAGTTTTTCAACAGGCCAAGCAGCAGGATGGTGAGGCTGATGATGGCGGCATCACCACTGACCATCTGTGTTGACTCCTCAAAGTTACTCAGCACATGACAGATATCAGACATCCACGTCCACTCCTCATTGTAGACTTGAGGAAGCTGACTGACCTGACTACCAGTTCTGGTGGAAGTTGACATCTGGCAGTCTACAATCTGTGCTGCTGGTAAACTCTGGATAACATGGTTAATGTTGAATTCCACCTCGTGGGCATGTCGCACAACTGTCGGTGGGCGGGCAGTTGGAGGCGGCGCTGCACTGCCTTGAGAGTGGAAGCATCTGTGCTGGACTTTATAAAATGTGCACAGATGTGGCGCACCTTCGTGAGCAAATCAGACAGATTGGGATATGTCTTGAGGAACCGCTGAACTGTGAGATTTAACATATGGGCCAGGCATGGCACATGTGTCAGTCTGCAGTGTTGCAGAGCCGCCACCAGGTTATGGCCGTTGTCACACACAACCATGCCTGACTTCAGGTTCAGCAGTGCCAGCCACAGATCGGTCTGCGCCGTGATGCCCTGTAATAGCTCTTGGGCGGTGTTCCTTTTATCGCCAAGGCTCAGCAGTTTGAGCAGCGCCTGCTGTCGCTTAGTGACGGCACTGCTGCTGTGCCTAGAGCTACCGACTGATGGCGCCATGCCCACGGATGGTAATTCGGAGGAGGTGGAGGAGGGGTGGGAAAAGGAGGAGGCATAGTAGGCCTGAGAGACCTGGACCGAGGTAGGCCACGCAATCCTCGGCATGGGCAGTATATGACCAGCCCCAGGGTCAGACTTGGTCCCAGCCTCCACCAAGTTAACCCAATGTGCCGTCAGCGATATATAATGACCCTGCCCGGCAGCACTCGTCCACTTGTCCGGGGTTAGGTGGACCTTGTCAGAAACGGCGTTGGTCAGGGCACAGATGATGTTGTCTGAAACGTGCTGGTGCAGGGCTGGGAGGGCACATCGGGAGGGTCGGCTGCTGCCATGAGGTTGTGAAAGGCCTCGGTCTCTACCAGCCTATAGGGCAGCATCAGTAATTTGGAGATGTGGACATTGAGGGCTTGGGCGTGTGGGTGGAACTGTATTTCCTCTTGCGCTCCAGCGTCTGGGGTATAGACAGCTGAACGCTGCGCATGGAGACATTGGCAGACGCTGTGGGGGATTGTGGAGGCGAAGGTGTGGTTTTCGCGCGGGAGGTGTTTGTGCTGGGGTCCTGGGCAGTGGGAGGAGCAGTGGTGGACATAGGCATCGGGAAAGAGCTCAGCAACAACCTGACAAGTGGTTTGTAACTCTGGGAAGGGTCCAGAAAACAGTTCCTCACAGTATGCCGGCTCAAATACCAAATTTTCCTAGGAGCGGGCAGACTGGGGGGAAGGAGTTTGAGGTGGAGGAGAACTAAACGTGCTGAAGAAATCATACAGCAACCACAGAAGATGATTGCTATGGCTAGTTTCTAACCTACACTGACAGCACACAAAAGGATTTTGTGCTGTGACTGAGTGTGTCACTTTAACTGTTGAAAAACGCTAAATGTAGCCATAACAAGGGCTGTTGGATTCTTGGAGAATCACTCCTGCCTAACAGTAAGGTTCTTGGAGAATCACTCCTGCCTAACAGTAAGGTTCTTGTAGAATCACTCCTGCCTAACAGTAATCTACTAGAACACCCTAACGCTATCTCTGACCAGCAGCAGCTCTCTCCCTAACGGCATCCAGACAGAGAATGATCTGAGCAGCGCGGGCAGGGGCTAGTCTATTCCAGGGTCACCTGATCAGGTGCTATCGACATGTAAGTGTACCACGTGATGCTTGGTGTACTGCAGAGTCTGGCTTCTGGCTGCCAAAAATCTAAACTCCGCAAGATGACGTTTTCTCGAGTGGGCGAAATACTCGCCTGAGCACCGAGCAGTTGCGAGTATGCTAATGCTCGAACAAGCATCAAGCTCAGACGAGTATGTTCGTTCATCTCTAGTTAACTGTTTTTATTGTAACCAACAGAGATTTGTGAATTATATCCGAGATGCTTTTCAGATCCACATGGCTTTGGACATGATCCTTGCTGTGAAGGGAGGAGTCTGTAAGATGGTGGGAGCGGCTTGTTGCATGTACATCCCAGATGGCATAGCCCCCTATGGATCCATTATCCATGCAGTTAAAGGACTGTCCAGGGAACCAAAGAGAAACTCAGAATTGGACGCTATATCCTTCACTTTGTGGTTGGGGGATTGGAAGGGTTTCCTTTAAGTGGGGATGTGACATTGGGGATTGTGATTTTGCTCTTGTCATTTATTGCGTGTTATGTGGTCCCCCTCATCAAGTCCACCAAGTATCATGGGTATCAGTAGTTAGACAAGCCAAAGACCCCTTACTCAAGTTCCCTAAATTTGCATAATGACGATATCCCTCAGAGATCAACCACCCCTGAAACATATCAAGCAGCCCCCCGGAGTAGGGAAAGGTTGATTACTGATTTGATTCCCATATGTGAAAGTCCACTAAATGGGGGCACACTCAACGGGGGTCTGCTGTCATCCAACTGGTGAAGAGGAGAACAAAGCACATATGGGTAGATCTGTAGGTCCTTCTAGACTAAGAGTAGCTGAGAGAAATTCCAGGATTTAGGGGGGACTGTGAAGGTAAACCTAGCTGATAGATCAAATCCTGTCAGTTCTACTTTTCTTATTTTACTAAAATGTACTGTAATAGAAACAATGAGCTCAAGATGGAGCCGAGACAAAAAAATTTTGAAGCTAAAGAATTTAGTAAAGAAATCTAGTAAAGGAGCATGTGTTGCCTCTAGGTAGTAGAGGCGACAGTACGGGCGACCCAAAACCCCTCCTCATCCTTTGGTAATATCAGTATGTCTCTTTTCACTCTCGGGCGGCCGGGGACCAGATTAATTTAGAGAAGCACCGTCTTGTCCTTTCCCAGAAGGAGGTAGGTATGGTGATGGGGATGGTTTGCAGGAGGTATAGTAATCGGGGGAAGAGGGTCATTTTGAGAATATTTAACCTGCCGAACCAAGAGAAGTCTTAGGGCAGCTTAAAGGAAGTATAAACTAGGGCATGGTTCGAGAGGAGTATGCTCCCAATTGACGTGGAGACTAAGCGTGTTATGTTGAGCGAGGATGTAGTCTAGTCTGCAGTAGACACCATGTGGGGAGGAGTAAAAGCTGTAGTCCCTATCTGAGGGATGCTGTATTCTCCAGGCATCACATAATTGTAATTGCTGGAAAGCTCGCTTTACCTTTTTCAGTGCTAAGAGTCAGGTTTAAATCCCCACATAGTATAGCAGAGCCCTGGATCAGGGGGAGTACGTCATCAAGCAATTTAAGTAGGTAGGCAACCTGGGCGTGATTGGGAACATACACGTTAAGTAAATATGGTGAAAATATGGCCGCTGATATCAATGGTTAATAGAACTATCTGGCATTGTGGTCTGTGGTACATTCTAGAACTGTGTGGGGTAGGGATTTGTGAATGGCTATGGCCACGCCACAGGACCGCATTTGAGGATTGTTGGCAAAGTGCCAGCAGGTGTAGTGTTTGTGTCTCAGCAAAGGGGAATGGCCAACCTTAAAATGTGTCTCCTGCAAGCATAAAATTTGTACCTTGCTCCTGTGGAAGTGGTGCAGTACCAGGGATCTCTTGGAATGGGAGTTCAGTCCTTGGACACTGAAGGTGGCAATCTTGAGGTCCGCCATTGCACAGGTGAGTAGATAAACTGTTGATTCTCTGCTCCTTTAGATACCAAGGAAGAAAGGAATTAAAAGTACAGCTGAGGGGGGAACCAAGGGGGGTGGGTAGAGAGGATTGGAGGGGATGGGACAGAGAGAAGAGTAAGCAGTGGGGAGACAAGGAGAGATAACAAGACAATAGCATCACCAAAAAAAGAAGGAGCTGGAGCAGTAACTATCAACAATTGTTATAGAGGGTTTCGGGTTGACAACCAGTGCCGACCGGGATCCTGAGCCTATTGGGGTGGGAGATTCCAGCCAGGGCAAAAACAACAAAAACAGTCTGCCATGTGTTGTATGGGGGAAACTACTACAAGGCACAGAAGAAAGGGCACTCTAGTGTAGGAGAAAAAATCAGAGTATGGTTGCAACATCCTGGAGGTACTCCGGAACAGTTACTGGAGAGGTTGCGGCCTTGTCATCAGGGTGGAGGCGTCGAGTCATGACCACTGATACGGTGGGGTCGTTTCAGGGGACTCCTCTTTGGTAGGCCGAATGGTGTTAGGTTGGCGGACAGCAGGCTAATTCCCCCTTTTGGTTATGTGGAGAAAGTAGGCCATGTAGAGAGATGTACTGTGAGTAGATTCAGATCACGTAGAAAGCATGGTAGATCATCAGCAGAACGTAGAGAGAATTCCTTTCCACCTTGGCGGCCATATAGAGCAAAGGGGAAGCCCTGTCTATAAGGTATGTCACGTTCACGCAGCAGGTCTAGGAGGTCCCAGAGGGACGCATGTTGTGATAGTGTATAGCGGGATAAGTCCAGCAAGATTTTTATGGTAGATACTTGGTATTATGTTATCTGTTTTTGAGAGCCGATTTTGGAGAAGAGCTGTTCTATCAGCGCATAAAAGTGAATCCCACAGATGACGTCTCTAGGTGTTTGGGAGTTCGGGTCAGTGGGTCTAATGGCCCGATGGGCTCTGTCAATTTCCATGTATGTATCTGGCGGGCGCATCAAGAGACCGTTGAAGATAGCGATCACTGTTGAGAGTAGAGTAGCTTGTGAGACGCTTTCCGGAAGGCCTTTAATGCGTAGGTTATTGCGCCTGCTATTTTCAATATCATCTATATGTTGCTGTATGGCAAATAGCTGTGTCTTTTGGCATTGAACTGTGTCTTGTAAGGTTTCAAGGGACATTTCCCTGGAGGATTTGGCCTGGTCTAGGACATCAATTCTGCCTGACAGCGTTGAGATCTCAGAATGAGCTTAGCATGGAATCAGCGGTGATCTGCGCTGCAAAGTAAGACATGTCAGCCTTGGTGGGCAGAGAAGCGAATAAGATATGAAGATCAGATAGAGTGGGCATTCTCTCATCATTAAGTCCCGGCTGTGGTGAGAAAGGATCTTGCATCAGGGTCAAAGGAGGATTGATTGCTCCTGAGTATGGGTTAGGTGCAGGCCCTGTGTGGACAGATGTGGGCATATCCCCTTCATGCATCCCATTCGGCAGGGAGGAAGTTAAGGGGATTCCAGACCCATACTCACAGGAGGGTCTCTGGTTGATTCTGTGAGGGCACAGGAAACCTGTGTCTCCACTCGTGGCTCTGTGCAAATCTCCTGTTGGGGCTGAGTGTCGCGGCCTGGTCCGGAGCTCTGCCCTCTCCAGGCAGCTGCTCATCTCCCTCATCCTGCAGAGGGACGTCGCCTGCAGTGTCGGTGGCAGGCTCTGCAGCTGCTGGGAGTTCTGCAGGGTCTCTTTGTTGCAGCAGCAGCAACTACAGATGTGGTGCGCGCCTCATTTTCATCTTCAGCACGGGCTGCCGACTTTGCAGTCTTGCCGCTCAGGGTGGACATGGAGCAGCCGGAATCAATTATTGTTGCGCCCCTACCTGTTGCCGGCGCTGACAGGGTTGTTGTAGCCACTCGTGGCAGGGAGCAGGGCGGGTTATGGCGGCCATATTCTTTGATCCTCATGGTGAGAGGAGCGAGAGCCATGTTCTCAGGAGTCGCGGTGAAAAATTGCCCGATTCCTTTCCTGTTTGTGGCAGGTAGGTGAGGGGTCTTGATTGGCCCTTTTCTGGTGGGTTTCCCCATGCCCGAGTACCTGATGGTGCTGGATGAGAAGAAATTCTCAGCGGAGCTCAGGATCCGTGCGTCCTCACTCTTTCATGGCTCATAGCTTTCTGTTTTAACCTATGTTCTATAGAATCGATATCCTGGTTAAACACCACCTCCATAGAGCAATTCCATTTTTCTCTCAGAATTTCCCCTGTGTGCATAGGATGGCAAGAGGAGCCATGCAAAATAATGTACCTCAGTACATGTATTTACACTGCCTGACTCCTCATCGTAATTTAAAAAGATATCCAAAAAAAATAGTTTTATTTTTTTTTATTGAAATGTAAAAAACAAATTAAAAGGGTTACCGTTGAGGTAGAAAATGAAGTCGCAATCAATTGCTTCATCTGCATTTCAGATAATGATCACATCATCGATAAGGCGACCATATTGGACAACCTGAGACAAAAAGGGTTAAGGGTTAAACAAGAAACAGGAATAGCAAGGCATTTCAGAGAGGCGAGACACAAAGTTTGTGACTTACGCTGGATGATATTAGAACAGGTGTTTGGAGATATTATATCACTTTGTAAAACAAGATTGCTACAGCGTCAAATCTTTTGGATAACTGGGCTTGATACATTGTCCCCTTGTGGGTTAAATGAACTGTGTAATTGTAATGTATTTTTGTAGTATTTATAATTAGGATATATGTCTATTTTCTGTAGACTGCTTGTATAATCTTTCTAAGATTGTTTTCAAATTATATGTATGTTAAGGAGGTGCATAAAAAGGGATTAGATTACTCAGCACGCATGTCTGAGAAAGGAGGAGTTACCTCCGAAACGTTACATCACAGCTAGTACGTTCATGGTCTCAGTGGAGCCGAGAGTACCATATGAACTTTAAACAATAGACGATTACTTTCCAAGAAAAAGAAGACTGGTGATGTACTAATGTATTCATATTCTACTGCATTTGAAGAGTATAAATGAATATTTTGCAAATATACTTCGGATGGCATAATACTAAGCTGTTATTGAAGAGTGAGAGTCTTCAAGTATAGACTTCTGTTCACACTGCCGCATAAAAGGAGATACATTTGGATTGTGTTTGATTGACAATATCGGACAACCTGAGACAAAAAAGGGTTAATAACAGTAATAGAAAAATGTGGACTCCAATGTTGATTCGTAGATTCTATGATATGTAGAAAATCATTAAAAACTAACTTTTAATAATAATCATTAAAAAAAGCCATGTGCACATAGAGGAAGGAAAAGCACCTTTATTGGAACTGACGTAAGAAATGAAGGATACAATGTAATAACAGGAGATAAAAAAGAGACCGAGGAACGGAAAACCAAAAAACAAAAATTCTCAAGGGATAGGGAGGTAGCATTTAAAGAATGGATGATATATATTGGGATAGCCAAAAGGATACGACAGTGGATACAGTTAATTAAATACACCACATGGTCACAATTGACATATTTGTTAATATTGAAAGGAATATGCTGCGTCTGTGATGACCACATTTAAAGTTGCCTTTAAGACGTAGTTAAGTCGGTGTGCTAGTGTTGTTCGTGCTTTTGTACATCTTACAACGCTGCTCACCCCTGCATACATAGGATTACATGGCGCACGGCACTGTATGCCGTGAAAAGATATGTCCGTACCGCTCCCGTAGGGCACCATGCGACCATTGCCGTCTATGGGGGACATATATCGGCTGTATATACGTCGGCCGTATATACGTCCCCCATGCGGCAGTGTGAATGTAGCCTTAGATGATATGAAATTACCGATGGTGGGAGCTCGTTTGGCAACCTATTGGACACCATTTGCCCAAATCTCCTTTACATTGGGGTCTTGATACAGAAGTGGCAGATTATTTTGGATGATATTCTTGACCACTGGAATATCTGCGCTTAATGTGGTGCTAAATACTTTTTTTTTAATAATATTTTTAGGTATAAGCTGTTGTGGTTTTTTCTTGTGAGAAAAAAGACACTCAGTGTGAGGTTTAGCTGCACTAAATGTTTAACACGTTCTAGTGTATGTGTACATTAACCTATATCTTTAAAGCGGTTATCCATAATCCTCTGGAGATCAAGAACAACTTGCTCTGAAATATTCCCCTACTGGTAGGTTCCTAGTGATATGGTTTGCCCGATGTGGGTTTTCTATATAGGCATGTGGTAATATTGTATCACCTAACATGTACAAAAGCACGAACAACACTAGCACATCGACCTGGCTACATCTTAAAGGCAACTTTAAATGTGGTGAACACAGATGCAGTTCTTGCAGATTAATGCAAAAACTACCATATTTCAAAGTTATATCACCTGTAATGATATTCCTTTCAACATTAACAAATATGTCAATTTTAGCAGTTATGCTGCATGTGCCGTATGCCACCACACCATAATTGTGCCAAGTGGCTTCAATTGTAGAAAAGGTCCTAGTCCCATGTGGGTAAATTCACTGGAAAACTCCTTTAACTCTTATATGCACCACCACGTAATCGTGAGTTGTGGTGCTGTACCGAGCAGTTAATCTGTTGATTTCTGAGGTTATACTAGTCTGCAGCACATAAAAGAGCTCCCGGAGAGTCCCATCAGCTTTAAAGGCCAACAGGCACCCTCTGTGACGTTAAGGTAATTCTCAAAGTGTTTCAGTACACTGACAGCATGATACAAGGTAAAGACAGGATGTGCCGTTAATATTCTATC
The DNA here is from genome assembly GCF_040894005.1 of Engystomops pustulosus. Lineage (NCBI taxonomy): Eukaryota > Metazoa > Chordata > Amphibia > Anura > Leptodactylidae > Engystomops > Engystomops pustulosus. The sequence continues at coordinate 45,827,522 of NC_092420.1, forward strand.
TATGCACTTTAGGACCCTCTTTGTACATTGAGTGAGAAATTGGGGCACATTTAATTACCCTGCCTGGAGGAGATCCCGAAAGAGCATTGTCCACCGACAATGCACTGTGCCGCGATTCACTTACATTGTGCGCCTGACTTGCTAAATCTGTTGCTTCCCCAATAAGGTCCTTTGGAGTTCAACATTTTCCTCCTGGTGCACGTAAGTGCATGGCGTGCGACACAATTTTTAAGTTAAATCTCGCGGTTTGTTCGAATCCGTTGGATCGTCCAACGGCCCGCTCCCCCCCCCCCCCCCGAATTGTGTCGCATGAAAGCGATTGTGCCAAAATCCGATCACGTGCGACACAACACCGTTTTAAATGCGCCACAAATCCGAAACCGTCAGAATATCCTATGCTTGTGCAGTCCGCAGAGCCCATTGTAGTTCATGGGCACTTTATTCATATTGACTATTAGTATTTAGAATAGCCTGAGATCATTGTATGTGTCCTTATGTATTCATATCCTCATACCTGTGTTATCATGGTCATAGTGCATTATACACTCACCGGCCACTTTATTAGGTACACCTGTCCAACTGCTCGTTAACACTTAATTTCTAATCAGCCAATCACATGGCGGCAACTCAGTGCATTTAGGCATGTAGACATGGTCAAGACAATCTCCTGCAGTTCAAACCGAGCATCAGTATGGGGAAGAAAGGTGATTTGAGTGCCTTTAAAGTGGCATGGTGGTTGGTGCCAGAAGGGCTGGTCTGAGTATTTCAGAAACTGCTGATCTACTGGGATTTTCACGCACAACCATCTCTAGGGTTTACAGAGAATGGTCCGAAAAAGAAAAAACATCCAGTGAGCGGTAGTTCTGTGGGCGGAAATGCCTTGTTGATGCCAGAGGTCAGAGGAGAATGGGCAGACTGGTTCGAGCTGATAGAAAGGCAACAGTGACTCAAATCGCCACCCGTTACAACCAAGGTTGGCAGAAGAGCATCTCTGAACGCACAGTACGTCGAACTTTGAGGCAGATGGGCTACAGCAGCAGAAGACCACACCGGGTGCCACTCCTTTCAGCTAAGAACAGGAAACTGAGGCTACAATTTGCACAAGCTCATCGAAATTGGAAAGTAGAAGATTGGAAAAACGTTGCCTGGTCTGATGAGTCTCGATTTCTGCTGCGACATTCGGATGGTAGGGTCAGAATTTGGCGTCAACAACATGAAAGCATGGATCCATCCTGCCTTGTATCAACGGTTCAGGCTGGTGGTGGTGGTGTCATGGTGTGGGGAATATTTTCTTGGCACTCTTTGGGCCCCTTGGTACCAATTGAGCATCGTTGCAACGCCACAGCCTGAGTATTGTTGCTGACCATGTCCATCCCTTTATGACCACAATGTACCCAACATCTGATGGCTACTTTCAGCAGGATAATGCGCCATGTCATAAAGCTGGAATAATCTCAGACTGGTTTCTTGAACATGACAATGAGTTCACTGTATTCAAATGGCCTCCAGAGTCACCAGATCTAAATCCAATAGAGCATCTTTGGGATGTGGTGGAACGGGAGATTCGCATCATAGATGTGCAGCTGACAAATCTGCGGCAACTGTGTGATGCCATCATGTCAATATGGACCAAAATCTCTGAGGAATGCTTCCAGCACCTTGTTAAATCTATGCCACGTAGAATTGAGGCAGTTCTGAAGGCAAAATGGGGTCCAACCCGTTACTAGCACCTAGAGCCTAGTACCTAGTGGCCAGTGAGTGTATTTTGTTGATTTGCTTGTGGCTGGCCTTGCTGGCACTAGTAGTGCAGCTAGTACCATATTGTGAGGAATTTGCAGAGAGACTTGGGAACGTTCTATTTAGCTCTTAGTGACACACACATCTCAAACACCTAAGTGGGACAATTTATTAGGGGTTTGATTGAATTAGGCACAGTCTGATGATTTTTTTTTATAACTTAAAGTCATCAGGCACAGCACAAAATCCAGTTGTGTGCTGTCAGTGTAGGTTAGAAACTAGCCATAGCAATAGGATAGCATCGTTTTGTAAAATAAATAAATAAATAAAACAAACAAAAAAAAAAAATTACAGTTTACACTCTAATTTTGAAAATGTTGAACCCGAGGGCTAGGGGTAGAGGACGAGGGCGTGGACGTCCAACTACTGCAGGGGTGAGAGGCCGTGGTCCTGGGCGGGGTGAGACACCACCTGCTGATGAGGGAGCAGGGGAATGCCGCAGAGCTACACTCCCTAGGTTCATGTCTCAAGTTACTGGGACTCGTGGTAGAGCACTGTTGAGGCCAGAACAATGCGAACAGGTGATGTCGTGGATTGCGGACAATGCTTCTAGCCATTTGTCCACCAGTCAGTCAGTCTTCCACGCAGTCCACCCATGTCACCGAAATCAGCACTCCTCCATCTCCACCACCTCAGCCTCCTTCCCCCAAGTCTGCCCCCTCCCAGGAAAATTTGGCATTTGAACCAGCGTACTCTGAGGAACTGTTTTCAGGACCCTTCCCACAGTCACAAACCATTTGTCTGGTTGCTGCTGAGCTCTTTTCCGATGCCCAGATTTTCCACCGGTCGCAGTCTGTGGGTGATGATGGCATTGTTGACGTCGTGGAAGAAGTGTGTAAAGAGGTGTCGGACGATGAGGAGACACGGTTGTCAGACAGTGGTGAAGTTGTTGTCAAGGAGGAAGTCCGAGGGGGGAGCAGACTGAGGGATCCGAGGATGATGAGGTGACAGACCCAAGCTGGGTTGATAGGCCGGGTGAACACAGTGCTTCTTAGACAGAGGCGAGTCCTCGACGAGAACAGGTTGGAAGAGGCAGTGGTGGGGCCAGACGGAGAGGCAGGGCCAGAGCTGGTGCATCAGCGCCAAATGTCTCACGTAGTCAAGCTCCCGTGGCGAGGGCTAGATTTTCGGAAGTCTGGAGGTTCTTTAAAGAAACACCGGATGACCGACGGACTGTGGTGTGCAACCTGTGCCACACCAAGATCAGCAAGGGTTCCACCACTACTAGCTTAACTACCACCAGTATGCGCAGACATATGAATGCTAAACACCCCACTCAATGGCACCAAGCCCATTCACCTCCGGCCGGGCACACCACTGCTCCTTCCCCTGTGTCATCTGCTGCCTTTAGCTACTCAGCCCCCTGCCCAGGACCCTGGCCTAAACACCTCCCGTGCGAAAACAACATCTTCGCCTCCACGATCCTCCACAGCATCCACCAATGTCTCCATGCGCAGCGTTCAGCTCTCCATACCCCAGACGCTGGAGCGCCGCCTCCAACTGCCCGCTCACCAACTGTTGTGCGACGTGCCCACGAGGTGGAATTCAACATTAACCATGTTATCCTAAGTTTACCAGCAGCGCAGAGCGATTGTACACTGCCAGATGTCAACTTCCACCAGAACTGGTAGTCAGGTCAGTCAGCTTCCTCAAGTCTACAATGAGGAGTGGACGTGGATGTCTGATATCTGTCTGGTGCTGAGTAACTTTGAGGAGTCAACACAGATGGTCAGTGGCGATGCCGCCATCATCAGCCTCACCATCCCGCTGCTTGGCCTGTTGAAAAACTCTCTGGTCAGCATGAAGTCGGAAGCTTTGCGCTCGTCACAAGAGACGGGGGAAGAAGATTCCCTTGTTGATAGCCAAAGCACCCTCAGATCTGTTTCTCAGTGCAAATCGGAGGAGGTGGAGGAGGAAGAGGAGGAAGAGGAGGAGAATGTTGGCGAGACAGAAGAGGGGAGCATTGTTCAGTCCTTCACTGTTCAGCGTGAATGGGCAGAAGAAGAGGAGTTGGAGGAGGAGGAAATGGAGAGTCAGGCCAGTGAGGGGAGTGAATTCTTGCACGTTGGTACTCTGGCGCATATGGCAGATTTCATGCTAGGCTGCCTATCCCGTGACCCTCGCGTTCAAAGAATTTATTCCAGCACCGATTACTGGGTATTCACTCTCCTGGACCCAAGGTACACGCAACATCTTTCCACTCTCATCCCTGTAGAGGAAAGGAGTGTGAGAATGCATGAATACCAGTAGGCCCTGGTGCACAAGCTGAAACAGTATTTCCCTTCTGACAGCGCTAGCGGCAGAGGGCGTACTTCTGCGGGACAAGTAGCGAGGGAGAGTAAGAGTAGGCGAGCAGGCAGCTTGTCCAGCACTGGCAGGGGTACACTTTACAAGGCCTTTGCCAGTTTTATGTCACCCCAACAAGACACTGTCACCTGTCCCCAGTCTCGGCAGAGTAAGGCTGATCTTTACAGAAAGATGGTGAGGGAGTACGTAGCTGACCATACCATCGTCCTTAAAGATCACACAGCTCCCTACAACTACTGGGTTTCAAAGCTGGACATGTGGCACGAACTGGCGCTGTACGCCTTGGAAGTTCATGCCTCCCCTGTCGCTAGCGTGTTGTCCGTGCGGGTTTTCATTGCAGCTGGTGGCATCATCACCGATAAGCGTACACGCCTGTCGTCTGACGTCACTGACAGGCTGACGCTTATCTAGATGAATAAAGCCTGGATTTCTCAGGATTTCCATTCTCCACCAGGTGAAGGAAGCTCAACCTGAATAATTTATGCACTCCTCCTCCTCATTTTCCTCCTTCTCCTTCTCTTTATACACTAAAGCAGAGGAAACTGGCTATTTTTTTTGCCAGAGCCAACTGGCTCTAGCTATAGTACTCTATGCATTTAATTTTTCGGTAGGGTCACCTACCTGCTCCTCTGGTTTGAAAACTTTTTTGGACTGCCACATACAGTCAATATCCAAATTTAATTGTCTCTATAGCAGCCTCCACACGTAGTCTTTTTAGCTGCCTCCACACGTTGTCTCCATTGCTACCTCCACACGTCATCTCCATAGCTGCCTCCAAAAGTCGTCCATATAGCTGCCTCCATACATCGTCCCCTTATCAAACGAGCTGTGTCAGGCAGAATTTTGGGTTGTTTTCATGGCTTCCACATCAAACTTGTTAACTTTGTTGCCACCCTGCTGTGTTATCCACAAAATATACTGGTAAACTTTTATCATTTACCGATATTATTTCAGCGCTTCTTGTGCATCTGTTTACATTCCCCTCACCGGCCATAACCCAAACTTATAAGAACACTACTACACTTGATCTTATACAAAAGGTTCTTAGAAGTGCTGTTTGGGGAGGAGCCGAGAGACAGGGGCTTGGACAGGCGAAAGCTCGCCTGGCAGCGGACCGCCAGCTCCATCCCAAGATCCAACTAACATAGTTTTAACTGCAGCACCTTTAATCTACTACTACTTTACTGCCTCCATTCATCGTCCCCTTATCAAACGAGCTGTGTCAGGCAGAATTTTCAGGTGTTTCACCAGGAACTCGGCCCATCTGTCGCCGCCATGCTGGAGACCTGAAGTTTCAATCATAGAAGCAATATGGAGGCCCCATACTGTCACTCTTAATCATGGAAGTCGTCTCCATGGCTGCCTCCACATGTCGTCCCCTTATCAAACGAGCTGTGTCAGGCTAATTTTTCGGGTGTTTCACCAGATACGTTTTGGAACTTGGTCACTATGTCGCCACCATGCTGTGTTATCGACTAAATATACCGTCAACCTTTTGTTGACATAGGAAATCATTTCAGCGCTTCTTGCTCACCTCCTTTGGTTCCTCTCTGCCACCCATTGGTTTGTAGCCTGAGTCCATTTAGGGTATATCGCAATGACACTCTCTATCCTGCCGCTGCCTCTGCATGCCATCCCCTATAGTGTCAGGGTAAATTATTGGATGTTTTAGATGCTATCTAGCCTCATTCGGTCACTCTGTCATGGCCATGCTGTTGCCCATAATTTTGGCATAATAGTGCGATTAAGCAGCCTCAGAGGCATCCATGCATGCTGCCCTTGCTGTTTCCTGTCCATTTCCGTGGTGCTTACATCATTTTCTGAGGTTTCCAGGTGTTTGGCCAAGCTTCCCTGTGCAGATCCTTGGTCCCCTTGAAAAATGCTTGAGTCTCCCATTGACTTCAATGGGGCTCGTTATTCGAGACGAGCACTCGAGCATCGGGAAAAGTTCGTCTCAAATAACGAGCACCCGAGCATTTTAGTGCTTGCTCATCTCTAAATATTTCCATTATCTGTGAGGTACAGCAGCTCCTGTGTGCAGTGATTTCTTCCTATAGCCTGATGGCTAAGAATGTGGAGGGGGGACACTTCAGGAGGCTGTATCTCTGGCTCTGTGACACATAGAACCTAACTTCTTTTTTCCTCTTTTGTGTGAATCTAAATTTATGTTTCTAAGTGTCAGGAAAATGGAGAAATTAATTGTTAAACTGCCGTCGGGAGAAATTTTTATATATAAAAATGGCACCTGATATTCTCACTTTAAACCTGAATATCTTTGGATCCATAGCACCTAGAAACAAAATTCAAGATGCATTTGAAAGAAGCGATTCTCCTCTTTCTCCCAGGGGCCCTGGGCAATTGCCACCTTCGCCTACCCATAGCGCCGGCTCTGTGTGCAGTGTCCTAAGTGGGACTTAAGTTTGAGGGACTTTAGCAGGTAACTGCTGTATTTTGTGTTACTTTGACTGTAAATTCTTCTTTTCATGCATATTTCTATTGTAATCCCCATTAGAACAATGGACTCCATAAGTGGCATTGCTACACAGTGTACATCCTGTGCCATGTATGCTTTTCTTGAACAGCCGTTCGAAGGGGGAATACTGCTGTGTGGGATGTGTGAAAATTGCTCATCTGGAAGCCCAGATTCTGGATCTAAACGAGCAAGTTTCAAGGCTGCGGGCAATTGACAATATGGAGCAAAGTTTGCTGCTCCTGGAGCACAAACTCTCTGGGGAAGATGGGTGTGGGGAGGGAAGTATGGAGGTGCAGAGTGAGGGGGCAGCTAGTTGGGTAACATGTAGAAGGCGGGGTAGAGGGAAGAGTTGTAGGGAGTCTAGTCCTGATCTGATGCACCCCAATAAGTTTGCTAGGCTGGCAGATGAGGGGAATATCAGCTCTGGGGTAGCAATGTTGCAGCAAGACGTGGCCTCTAGCAACCAGGGCACTGTCTACTCCAGTAAGAAGGGTAATGGGAGCACAGGCAAGGTCAGACAGGTGCTGGTAGTGGGAGATTCGATTATTAGGGGAACAGACAGGGCAATCTGTCACAAAGCAGCAGAGTTCTACAACAACTATGAAGAGGAGACGGTTTGCAGCAGGCCTTCATGGTAAAATATCTGCTAAGAAACCACTGCTTAAAGAGAGGCAACAAGCAGAAAAGACTTGTTTGGAACACAAGGAATGGACATTAGACCAGTGAAAAGCTGTGCTTTGGTCTGATGAGTAGAGATGAGCGAATCCAAAGTTTACGCTGATTCGGGGGAATAAAGTCCCCCCCCCCAGCTTTTTTAGCTAAATGGGCAAAAGCGCAACGTGTTACATGGGGGGGGAGTTCTCTACTCTCGGAAGGAGAAAGGAATACCCCTGATAACATCTGCAGAACAGTAAGCCAATCAGAGACCGGCAGGCTTATGTGATGTCACATAGCCCTATAAAAACTGTCAGTCATTTGCAATCTTGGCATTTCACACTGCATGTGCTGTCTGTAGCGTCTAGCTGCTTTTACTGTACTGTGCTGTAGCGATTTCTGCTCCAATCCAGGGTGCGCATTTAGGGGGATCTGTATACCACAAATAGCAGTTCTTTTTTGTTACTGAAGCGACTAGGAAGAAATCTGTGTCATATCCACACAGCTGCTGTATTGATTTCTGCTCCTCTCACAGGTTGTGCGTTTTGGGGCACGCAAATTGTCAAATCCACATAGTTGATTAAACCACTACGCAGACAGAAAGGTGGCAGGTGGAGCAGGCAGTGGTCGCAGCACAATAAGGGGACGTCGCAGCATGGGTGACTCTGTGAGGTCAGAACTGCCGTTGTCATCTAGCGGTTGATCAACAACCCTAAGGTTGTTGATTGGTTGACTAGGTCACCCAATTCCTCGAATTTAACATCTGACAACCCCAGCCAAGAGTTTGTGGGTTCCACAGATACAACAATTAGTTGGCTTGTTCCAGGAGCAGGTCAGCGGTAGGAGCAGTAGCAGTGCCATCAGCAGCAGCTTAAGTCTGGATTAATTTTTAATGAGCAACTTCCTTCACCCGCCTATTGAGGAGGGTAGATCCTTTACCTGCAGGTGGTGGCCTACTTGGACAGCACTTTACCACCACAGGTAGAGGATCCCTTGGACTATTGGGAAGCCAACCTTGATGCGTGGTTGCAATTTGCGGGGCTCCCTTCCTCTTCACATTGTACACAGCAGACTTTACATACAATTCATGTAGCTGCTACCTCCAGAAGTTCTCTGATGACTCTGCAATAGTAGGCCTCATTACAGGTGAGAACGACAGGGAGTACAAAGAACTGATCCAGAAATTTTTGGACTGGGGCCAGCGAAACCACCTTAGAATTAATGCTGGGAAGACCAAGGAAATGGTGGTGGACTTTCGTAAGCACAGTCCTCCTTCTCAACCAGTGGTTATCCATGGGACAGACATTGAGGCAGTGAAGTCCTATAAGTACTCGGGTGTCCTCCTCAACAATAAACTGGAGTGGGCAGAGAACATAAACGCACTTCACAGGAGGGGTCAGAGCAGGCTACACCTGCTGAGGAGGCTGAGGGCATTCGGAGTGCGGGGGGGCTCTTCTTAAGACCTTCTTCAACTCTGTAGTGGCACCAGCCATCTTCTTTGGTGTAGTCTGTTGGGGAAGCAGCATCTCAGCTAGGGAGAGGAGCAGACTGGACAAACTGATTAGGAAAGCCAGTTCTGTCCTGGGGGGTCCTCTTGACACAGTGCAGGTGGTAGCTGAGAGGAGGACACTGTGTAAGTTGAAGTCTATTCTGGAGAATAGCTCCCATCCCTTGCATGAGACTGTGGTGGCATTGGGGAGCACCTTCATTGACCGACTGCTTCACCCCAAATGTGAAAGGGAGCATTATCTTAAGTCATTCCTCCCCGCTGCCATCAGGCTGTTCAACAAACAAGGCCCAAACAGAAGTAACCTGCAACCCCCCACCTACCAGTCCCTGCAAGTCCCATCCACAGACTAAACATCAAACTGCCGATCATTGCTTGTCTCTTTTTTGTCTTTTTATCCCCCTTTTGTTTTTGTTCATTTATCCCTAATATTATTGTTGTCATAGTTTGTACTTCACTCTCTGTACCCTCTCTGCTGCTGTAACGCTGTGAATTTCCCCACTGTGGGACTAATAAAGGATTATCTTATCTTATCTTATCTTAGAGAAGCTGTCCTGCCCGGCCAGTAGTGTGGCATCAGAGCAGGTCTTCAGTGTGGCGGGGGCCATCATTACCCCAAGGACAACGTGCTTGTCCACCAGTAATGTGGAGAGACTGACCTTTGTCAAGATGAATGAGGCTTGGATCAGGCAGGATGTCAACTCAGAAATGAGTCAGGGTTCTAACTACCTGCCTCAGCCACTGTTCTTATGCTGCCACCCGCCTGATGCCACACATCTGCTGCCAGTTTCTCCATCTGTCTCCTACCATCTTTACCAGGGACTGGAATTATCCGCCACCTCCACGGTATCATTGTGCCACTCTGTGGGCTCCTGCTGCTGACGCGACCTCCACACTATACCATTGTGCCACTCTGTGGGCTCCTGCTGCTGCTGATACCACCTCTACACTATATCATTGTGCCACTCTGTGGGCTCCTGCTGCTGATGCCACCTCCACACTATATCACTGTGCCACTTTGTGGGCCCCTGCTACTGATGCCACCTATCATCGTGCCACTCTGTGGGCTCCTGCTGCTGTTGGTACCACCTTCCTCCACACTATATCATTGTGCCACTCTGTGGGCTCCTGCTGATGATTCCACCTTTACACTATATCATTGTGTCACTCTTTGGGCTCCTGCTGCTGCCAGCTCCACACTATATCATTGTGCCACTCTGTGGGCTCTTGCTGCTGCTGCCAGCTCCACACTATATCATGGTGCCACTCTGTGGGCTCCTGCTGCTGCTGCCGCCACCTCCACACTATATCATTGTGCCACTCTGTGGCCTACCATGTTGCCGCCACCTCTACACTTCTGACCTCATGCTGCTGCTGGTGCCACCTTTGCAGTTCTTTTTTGGCAAAGACCTGATATTTTCAGGAAAACTGTAATGTATTATGGGTGTGGCGTCTCTAATCTTCAAATTTAAATGGATAATTTCAACTTCTAATTCATTTCAAACTTCGTCATTCTGCCACAATATGGCCTCCTTTGCTGTTGGTTATGTGGGCTCCTGCTTCCGCCACCACTGCACTCTATCATTGGGCCACTCTGTGGCTTTCCATGTTGCTGCAAACATGTTGCTGCCACCTGTGGGCTCCTGCTGCTGCTGCCACCACCTTCACGCTCTCCCATTGTGCCACTCTGTGGCCTACCATGCTTCCGCCACCTCCATAATTTGTCATTGTGCCACTCTGCAGCCTACTCATGCTGCTGCCAACTGACCACTGTTTCCCTGGAACAACATATGATTTTCATAATGGTGTTTTCACCCTCCATCGTTCTATGACGTTGGTTTAGTTTCCACATGAAAAGCCTCAGGATTGATAGCCAAAAGCAGGACACAGAACACAGGGATGCATGCAAATATCCCATTTACTGGTCATCTTTGTTTTGGATCCATTCCTGTTTGTGTTTGGCTTTAGCAATACTGTTGATGGACTATGGACTGACTGAAAGCGGACTGATGGAAGAAATGATCAGTGACGTCAATGCAGAATTACTGCCGACACCATCTCCACTCTTTTTTTTTTTTTTTTGGGGGGGGGGGGGGGTTCTACATGTATCAGGTTTAAGAGAACTGGCTTAATCTATGAGCTGGCACTGACAGTACCTTGCATTCCCGCTTAGCTTATTTGGTGAAGTTGGCCTCTGTAAGTGCACATGGAATTGAAGAGTGAAGCGATTCTAAGAGCAGTGGCTGTCATGTGCGTGTCATACTTCATACTAAATCACAGCATTGTTTGAAGACCAAACTGTGCTATGCATATTTAAGCATGGCACAACATTCTACAACACCCTACAGGCTATGTGCAGCTGGGAAATACCTGTTTTTTAACGTGATTCGTCATCATTTGATTCGGGTCGAATCAAATTTTTCCGAAAAAAATTGGCGAATCGGGACAAACCGAATTTTAACAAATTCGCCCATCTCTAGACAAGACCCATTGAAGTGCTCAGGAGCTAAGGGCAGGGGTTTCCCTGACGTCTTCCGAAACGCTCCTGGGAGGAGATTCTGGCTCTGTCCACCTCTGCAGATGATACAGCTGGAAGCTGGAGTGGCCTCTGGAAAGCAGGAGCCCGGAGAGGTAGATGTCGTGGACGGACTTGGGGTTGCTAGAGGCGTAACTCTTTGGAACACTCCATAAACCGCACGTCAATCCGGGTGGCTTTGGTGATGAGGCCACTCAGGGTAGATGGCAGGTCATGAGCGGCCAGAGCAGCCTTAACTTCAGAGGAGAGTCCCTTTTTTAAAGCTGCCGACAGGACCACTTCGCTCCAGGAGATTTCCGAGGCCAGGGTATGGAACTGGACACCATATTGTCCCACAGACGAGTTCCCCTGGAGCAGATTCAGCAGCGCCGTCTCAATGAGGTTCCTCGAACATGGACTGGATCGTCTTTTTCACAAAGAGGAATAGCCCAGGCCAGGGCCTTCCCAGAGAGGAGGCTGATGATAAATGCCACCTTGGATCTCTCCATGACAAATTGATATGGCATGAGCTCAATGTGTAGGGGCACTGAGTAATAAAGCCCCTGCATAGCTTAGGCTCCCCATCATTCTTAGGGGGCATAGATAGTCTTAGCCTAGGTTCAGCGGCAGGCAGGCTAACCGGAGCCGCAGGAGCTTGACGCTGTGGCTAGTTTGTCAACAATTGCTGCAACATGGCAATGTCTCCTAACTGCTAGCCTTGCGCGGCAATCTGACGGAACGGCTGAGCCCTGATGGTGGTAAGATCAGACCGAAAAGGTAGCATAACCTCGGCGGGATCCATGCTGTCAGGATGCGGGATCTGTGGATCCGAAGGACCACAGACCATAGCTGACACCCTGGACCGGAATCAAAGTGGCATCTGGTCTTCACCAGAGCCCACCGCAAAGCAGGATGGTCTTGTTGAGGCGGGGTACCACCAGGTTGTTCCACAGGAGCGACTAGCCCGCGGTAGCAGCCAAGGATGAGGTACCTTTTCAGGAGACAGCCTGTTGGTCAGGTTCAGCCACAGGATCAGGGCAGGTGGCAGAGATGCAAGGTCAAGTCCAATCCGAGGTCAGCAATGGGAGGTCCAGGCAGAAGGGAAACAGAAACACAGAAACAGACTGGAACACACAGGAGCACATGAGCAGGAACACACAGGAACACAGGACACAGGAATGCAGCAACACAGGAACTCAGGAGCAGAAACACACAGGAACACATAAATACTCAGGGGTATTGCAGGGGAGCTTTCTCTATGGCATAGGCTCAAAGATCCTGCAGGGTGTAAAGGAAGAGGCAGGCTTATTTGTGTTTTCTGAAAATGGCCAGCGCCAATTAATGGCACGCTGGCCTTTTAAATCTAGAGAAGCCAGTGCGAGCGCCCTAGGAGTCGGGAGAGGTAAGGTGCGCGGACAATGCGCTGGTGGGGGCAGAGGGCCATGGGTGAGCCCGTAACCCGCGATAATAGTCATGGGACCACCCATGACATGGTGGATGTTCATAGGCTGCAGGGTGACTTGGACAAACTGAGTGTTTGGTCGTCCACTTGGCAAATGAGGTTCAATGTGGATAAATGTAAGGTTATGCACCTGGGGGTTAAAATCAACACGCAACATATGTCCTTGGGGGAGTAAATCTGGGAGAGTCCCTTGTTGAGAAGGACCTGGGTGTACTAGTAGATTAACAATTAACCCCTTACCGACGCATGCTGTAAAAGTACGCCATGTGTAGGGTGCGGGTACATGGAGAGGGCTCACGGGCCTATGGAGTCTGAAAAATAGTAAAAATAAAAAGGTTTAAAAAAAATTATAATTAATAAAACATAAAAATTCAAATCACCGTCCTTATCCCTAGAACTGACATAAATATAAGTAAACAGTAAAAATCATAAACACATTAGTTATAACGGTTTTTCACTGCGTTCAATTTTGAAAAATATAAAAAAATTAAATAAAAGGTGATCAAAGGTCCTAAATATTGTAGCATTGAAAATTAAATTTTTGTTAATGTATGGAAACGTAATTAAACATATACAAATTTGGTATCCCCGTGATCATACCGATCCAAAGAATAAAGTAAACATGTCATTTGGGGTGCACAGTGAAAGACGTAAAATCCAAGCCCACAAGAAAATGGCGCAAATATGATTTTTCACCATTTTGACAGCATTTGGAATTTTTTTGCTGCTTCCCAGTCATGCCATGGAATATCAATACTGTGAAGTGCAATTTGTGACACAGAAAACAAGCCATCACAGAGCTTGTTGCATGCAAAAATAAAAGAACATAATAGATTTTTGAAGGTGGGGAGTGAAAAATGGAAATGCCTCTAAAGCCAGCAAGATCTTGTCCTGTATCAGAAGAGGTATGGACTCTCGGGATAGTGATGTATTATTACCAATGTACAAGGTATTGGTTCGGCCTCACCTGGAATATACGGTCCAGTTCTGAGCACCAGTGCATAAAAAGGATGCCCTGGAGCTGCAGAGAGTACGACAAAGAGCCACAAAAAGGGGAATGGAGGGTCTCAGTTATGAGGAAAGATTAAAACAACTAGATTTATTTAGTCTAGAAAAGAGACGACTAAGAGGGGGCATGATTAATTTATATAAATATATGAATGATCCATACAAAAAGTATGGTGAAAGGTTGTTTCAGATTACCCGTATATACTCGAGTATAAGCCGACCCAAGTATAAGCCGAGGCCCCTAATTTTACCACAAAAACCTGGTAAAATATATATTTTTTTACTCCAGTATAAGCCGAGATTGGGTTTTCAGCACATTTTTTGTGCTGAAAAACTAAGCTTATACTCAAGCATATATGGTAAATCAAATCAAAAGACGAGGGGGAACTGTCTGCAGTGCAATGACAGGGCTTTTTTACTTTTACTGTCAATCTGTGGAATAGTCTGCCTCAGGCGCTGGTCACAGCAGAGACAGCAGAGAGCTTCAAGAAGGGTTCAGATGCCTTTTTACTCCTAAATAACTTTGATGGTTATGTTATTTAAAATAGTTTTCCCTAAATCCCTTACTTGGTTGAACTTGATGGATTGTGTCTTTTTTTTCAACCGTATAAACTATGGGAAAAATAATTGCTATACTTTTTATTGTTTTATTTGTGTGCATTTTTAGTTAAAGATAAGCTCTGTTTCTTTTCTATTTCTTTATAAGGGAATGGGAAAAACTGCCTTTTTTCTATTTAAAATACTGATTCACTTACTATTTGGATATCAGCACCAAAATAAAGTTTGCAAATTGGTTGTATTATAGTTGGTTTTATGTATAATATCAACTGTATTTTTCATCTATAAAATAATTGTTTGTATATATTATTGCCACATATTATAATATTGTATCTGCACTGTGAAAGGGAGAATTCAAACATTTTCTTTTTTACTAATATTTAAATCGATGTTTGCATTGTAACTGGGGTATATTTAGGAGCCCAATTACAGAGGAGACAGCTACCTATAGTTAAAACACAGGCAGAGATGATCTGCAGCCATGCTCTCCTGGAAGCACCCGAAAATCATTTTATTATCATGTCAAATAAAAGCAGCAACACTATTGTTTCTAGTGCTAAGAAGTTTAAAAGAGGAGACAGAAGGGTTGTAGATAGCTTCTCCTTTCTCCTCAGGGTTTCTGGCTGTCTCCAACAGCTGTGGACCCAAGCTGTTACTGAAGAATTGGAGGAGCAACAGCCTTAAACCAGCGTTGGACAACGATGATATGCATGTACGGTGCATTTATGTGTATGGATGTAATGAGATTGTGTAAAAAATATTCCATTTTCACAATCATATTTTTACTAGCTTGCCGAAATGTATCAAGATCAGAAGTCGGATGCACATGGGTGAGTTTGTAACTGCCCACAGTTATTAAAGCCCCTGCGGCAGTTTTCTTTTGGACGTTCTTTTCAGTGCAAACTGCTTGCACATGTATTTCTAAAGTGTCTGCGTTATATTTGTATACCTGACTTGGCACAAAATACTGCACATGTGCCACATTTATCATGCAGTGTCTGACAGAATTGTGTCACATGCTCTATGTTAAAGGTGCAGAGTAGGTACTTTGTCGGGCAGTACAGGGGGCGCCAGATTCATGGAGAATGTGAGTCACAATTCATGAATCTTGCGCACACTGCACACTTCGCAGGCAAGGTAGATTTCCTTTAACCGGTTAAGGACCGGGCCCTTTCCCGTTTTTTCATTTCCATTTTTCACTCCCCACCTTCAAAAATCTACAACTTTTTTATTTTTACACGTAAAAAGCTATGTGATGGCTCGTTTTTTGCGTAACAAATTGCACTTCATAGTGATCACATTGAATATTCCATGCCATGTACTGGGAAGCGGGAAAAAAATTGCAGTGAAAATGGTGAAAAAACGCATTTGTGTCGTATTCTCGTGGGCTTGGATATTACGGCTTTCACTTCACGCCACAAATGACGCATCTAATTTATTCTTTGGGTCAGTACGATTACAGGGATACCAAATTTGTATAGGTTTTATAATGTTTTCATACATTTACAAAAATTAAAACCTCATGAACAAAATTTTTTTTTTTTTTGCCGTCTTCTTGTGCTTATAACTTTTCCATACTTCGTTGTGTGGAGTTGTGGGTGGTGTCATCTTTTGCGACTTTTGATGATGTTTTCAATGATATTACTTTTAGGACTGTAAGACCTTTTGAACACTTTTTATAGAATTTTTTATTTTTTTTAAACAGCAAAAAAGGGCCAGTTTTGACTTTGGACGCGATTTTCCGTTACGGGGTTAAACGCAGTGAAAAACCGTTATTATATTTTGATAGATCAGGCATTTTCGGACGCGGCGATACCTAATGTGTTTATGATTTTTACTGTTTATTTATATTTATATCAGTTCTAGGGAAAGGGGGGTGATTTGAATTTTTAGGTTTTTTTATTATATATTTTTTTTTTAACTTTTTTTTTATTTTTATTTTTACTATTTTTCAGACTCCCTAGGGTACTTTAACCCTAGGTTGTCTGATCGATCCTACCATATACTGCCATACTACAGTATGGCAGTATATGGGGATTTTACTCCTCATACATTACAATGTGCCGATAGCACAATGGGTTAACCCGAAGTAGCTTTGGGTCTTCGTGAGACCCGAAGCTACCATGGCGACGGATCGCCGCTCCCCGATGACGTCACGGGGAGCGGCGATCCTCGGAAAGATGGCGCCGCCATATGTTTGAAGCCGCCGGCAGCTTTGCCAGCGGCGATCAGCAAGAAAACACACGCGATCGGTGCCGGCACTGATCGCGGGTGTTACTGGTAAGCCTTTGCTACAATATGCAGCAGAGACTTACCGGCTGTGGAGAGGGCTCGGCCCGCGAGCCCTCTCCATGCATCGGAACGCGACCGCCGCTGTGAATACACGGCGGGCGGTCGCGAACCGGTTAAAGGGATATTCCAGGACTAAATATAATTAATATTCAAATGGGTCATTAAAATATAAGCTAATACGTAATTAGTTGTAATTTAAAATGTTTCTCCATTGTATCAGGTACAGAGCTGAAAATGGCTCTTGGTCATATGTCCACATCACACGTCCTGCAACTGTCACTATGTTTGGCTCTAGTTGGTTGCTTACAGTGGGTTTCATGGGGGGGTTTCATGATTAGGGACAGAATCATAATAAAGGAGCACAGAAGCCTCAGATATCTGTGCGGAGGATATCAGTTCATGGAGGAGAAAAGAAAAGGTTTGTCAGGCAGAACATCACTGGATGTGCAGGCGGAATAGACAGTAGTGATGTAATTTATATGGGGCTGCATGTTAGGGGCTTGAAGTATGTAGCAACACGGCACTACGGTTAGAAAGCTAGAGGAACATGAGAGATTTATTTTTATTAAACTGCATGTTAGAAGGTACGGGGGTGATACATTTATTTTGGGACTGTTTACAGAGATGCTGGCTCAAATGTAATACAAACTGAATGATGCAGGGTAAAAATTGCATTGTTTTCTCAAATATGCCATTGAAGTGACAAATGAAATCAGCCCAACTCATGTCATTTGGGACAAACCTCCCAAAAATCTTTATGGAGCTTACTCCGGGTAATATCCCATATGTGGCAATAACCTGCAGGCAAGAGACACAGCAGGACTCAAAAGGAAATAACTGGCTTTTGGATCACAGACATTTTACATATTTTTTTTTCTTTTTGGCATCATGAAGCATTTGTTGATGCCAATGTGTCCCAGTACAGTAGAAACCCTTAAGAACTGTCCCTATTTTGGAAACTTCACCCCTCCATGAATAAATCAAGGGGTAATGCCAGAGTATTTTTGGAAGAGAGACACTTATATAGTGTAGTGCTGGTGTAGAAGTTGTCCAGGCAGACGTGGTAGCCCTGGTTCAGCAGTGGGTACACCAAATCCCATACTTTCTAAGGGAACTACAATGGAGTCCTTCCCTTCATATACCAGGAACTTGTAGGTATACCCTGATGTACTTCCGCACAGCTTATACATCTTCAAGCCATGCCTTGACCTCTTATTGGGCAGGTACTTGCAGAATTGAAGTCTCCCTTTAAATTGTACCAAGGGCTAGTCTATGGCCACTTGTTTCGCGGGGGAATATATCCCTGGGAAAACTTGGTACTAAAATGGTCTAATATGGGTCTCACCTTAAACAAACTATCATAACTGTGGTCATCTCTGGGTGGGCACTGTGTGTTGTCAGTGTAATACGAAAACTTATGGATGGCTTCAAAGCATATGCGGAACATCTAGGTGTGGTACAGAATGTCTGTGCTCCAATAGACCCTTATTGATGGCTTCTTTACAAGCCCCATAATAAGTATAATACCTCACCACCTGTGGGGTTGTGCATAAAATGAAATGGGGTTTTGGGCAATATGCTGTGCAGCATAGAGATTTGTCTG
This sequence comes from Engystomops pustulosus, assembly GCF_040894005.1. Lineage (NCBI taxonomy): Eukaryota > Metazoa > Chordata > Amphibia > Anura > Leptodactylidae > Engystomops > Engystomops pustulosus. Next base: position 45,845,698 of record NC_092420.1, read on the forward strand.
GACTAAAATTAAATTTAATGGCTCCTCATCAAACAAACTTAAAAAAGTCCACAGCTCTGAGCCTTGTCCTGTCAAATTTAATTCCAGGTTGGCCCAAAAAGGTCTGGGACCTGAGGGGTGCAATTATCTTGGGCTACCCATGTGGTGTCAGTGGAAGGCCCAGACACTTCTCCCCTAGAAGTCCCAGGCACTTTTCCAGCATTATCCCTATGGCGCCTTCTCTGTGGTTCTTCCAGGCCACTGGAAGATGAGGAAGAGTAGAGGTAGAAGGGAACACCCACTAGCCAGCAGATTGCATGCCTCCAACACAGCATACATCCTCTGAGACATCGTACAAAAGATAAATTGTATAATGTGCACCCGACTACACAGGCAAACCGCACTGCTGGCACATAGAAAAAAATAGATAATGTGCACCAAACAACACGGGCAAGATGCACAGCCGGCATACATAAAAATTAGATAATGCCCACAAAACTACACCTACGGGCGCTCTGGTAAAAAATAGTACCAGGCACCCAAAATGCAAATGCACCTAGCTTGCCCTAAGATGCCCTAACTAACGCTAAAGATACTGCAATGTACACACAGTGCACTAAAAAGTGCAACTAGTGCAGAACAACACTAACACAACACACTGAAAAGTGTGTTTGGGTTCAGAAGGGACAGACAGGAAAAAACGGAGGACAAGTGTGATCACGCAAGATGATCACACAGGGAATATGCAGGGCGCAGGAGGGAACATAGGGAACATATAAGGAACACATAGCTATCCAGATAGTGATAGTGGGGAATAGTGATTTTGGTGTAACAGTAATACTTACCTCCTCTCTCCAGCGATACGAAACCAAAATGGTGCAGCTGGAGGGAGGAGGAAGGAGCTAAAGCACATTTTTCGGGCCCAAAACGCCGCAATTGGCCAGTCAGACTTGATTGGCCAATCGCAACGATCGGAGGTGGAGGCAACAGCAGGTCAGAAAGTGGCACAATGACAGAGTGGAGGTGGGTGACAATTCCAGTCCCTGGTAAAGATGGTGGGAGGCAGATGGAGCAACTGGCAGCAGATGTGTGGCATCAGGCGGGTGGCAGCATCATAATAGTGGCTGAGGCAGGTAGTTAGAATCCAGGCTCATTTCTCAACGTTTGGGGGAGGCGTCATGGCTGATCTAATCTGATGCATAAGGCAATGGTGTGCTGAAATCCTGGCCGATCCAAGCCTGATTCATCTTGACAAAGGTCAGTCTCTCCACATTACAGGTGGACAAGCGGGTTCTCCTTGGGGTAACGATAGCCCCCGGCGCACTGAACATCTGCTCGGATGCCACACTACTGGCTGGGCAGGACAGCTTCTCTACTGCAAACTCGCAAGCTGCAGCCACACATCAAGTTTGGCTGCCCAGTAGTCCAGGGAATCCTCTACCTGTGGAGGTAGAATGCTGTCCAAGTAGGCCACCACGTGCTGGTGCAGGGTCTGCTCCATGTCCTTGGAATTCCATTGCCGTTGCAACTCAAAGGTGTGCTTAACTTGAAGAATGGATGAAGTGCATGCATAGTTTCCTGGCCATTTGTAGGATGTTCCAATTCGCAGTTGTCGCGGAAAAAAGCCACACATTGATTTCTTCTTGCATGACGCGGAGCAGTTCCTCCACTGTGTGACTTTGTTCGCCCAGGCAAACCAGGTGTAGAACTGTGTGACACCGCTGTGACTTTCACATGGTATGCTGGAGCAGCACTTAAACTTGTGGAGGCTGAGGTGGTGGTGGAGAAGGAGGAGGCAGACATTGGTGCAGGAGAAGTAGTTTGATAGCGTGGAGGAGAAAGTAGCGTCTCCTATTCAAGTTGTTGGTGTGGCTGGGCGGGAAGCACATTCACCCAGTGGGCCGTAAATGACATGTACTGTCCCTCGACATAGTTAAAGTTCCACACGTTCACGCTGCCGTGCACCTTGAAAGAAACCGATAAACTCAAGGACTGGCCCACCTTCTGTTCTACATATTTTGTGAAGGGCTAGTATCGCCTTTTTGGAAAAGAAATTTCAGCTTGGAACTCTCCACCTCAGTTCGGCACAAGCCATCAGTTCTCTGACGGGTGCAGGGGCCACGACTTGGAAAGGAAGGGACGACAGTACCGACAACTTGGACAGGAGCACGGTCAGCTTCTGCACCTTAGGATGGCTGGATGCATACAGTTGTCTCTTTGTAATCACCTCTTTCAACGACTGCTGGCGCCATGTGTAGCGAAGAGCAGGAACATCTGGACCAGGAGATGATGTCAAAGACAAACAGCTCCCTTCCGCAGAGCCTTGCTGGAGCCATGACTGACTGAAATGGCATGTGTACCACTAGGTGCTGCTTTTGCTGCGGCAGGATGGACCACCACATCCGAGACACGTTTCTCCCAGGCCATTGGATGGTGACCCTGCATGTGTTGACACAGGGCAGTGGTGCCAATGTTAGTGCCTTGGCCAAGCTTCACTTTCTGCCTGCAGATTCTACATGGTAAACGGTACACACGCTCGGCTCCTCTGGTGTCTTAACAAAAAACACACCGCTGAGTGGGTGATTTTACTGCCAACACTCTGCACTGAGTGACTACGTGACTGCCTCGCTGAGCCCGTGCCACTGCTTACTTGAACCTGCGAAGCAGGTTTTGTTCCCCGCAGCCGTTTCGATCCCATCCTCGCATTGCTGCCACCCTGCTGACTCACAGCCACAGTAGAGACTTGCTGCCTGTTTCGCTGCCTGATGCACAAGCTGACTCCCTCTTCTCCTGACGATGATGATGAAGCCCTTGCTTCACCCGGCTCCCGAACGGCTACATCATCATCGATTTGTGTTTCGCTGTCACTGCTATTCTCCTCATCGGTCTCAGTATGCACAGCCTGACTAGTTGCAAGTGCAACATAACCTCCCGTGCCACTCTCCACATCTCTACTTTCCCGCCTACTGCTCGAAGCAGCGGATGTCTGCTCCACCTTTTCATTGCCTAGCAGCTACTGACTGTCCTCAAAGAATTCATCCTCGCTGTATAGCGGGGCTGATCCCAGACCACCTAGTAGATCTCTGGCTGAGGGAAATGAAGAGGACAGAGGCTGGTTGAGGACAGGTGACCTGTTCCTGGGCCATGCCAATTAAGTGTTGTATCTGACGAACCCTACTCTTGACTGGGGTTGTCAGATGTCATTTGGGAGGAAGTGGATGACCTAGTCAACCAATCGAGAGCCTTTGGGTTGTTGATGAACACACTGCCGCTAGATGACACCGGCAGTTCTGGTCTCACAGAGTCACCCCTGCTGCAATGTCCCCTTACTGTACTGAGACTTTGCCTGCTCCATCTACCACCTCTCTGTCTGACATATTGGTTAATCAACTATGTGGATTTGACACAGATTTCTTGATATCTACTTTATCAACAAAAAACACTTGCAATTTGGGGTATACAGAACCCCAAAAACTGACACCCTGGAGTTTGAGAAAAAAAAATCACCCCAGCAGCTAGTGAGTACAAGCAGTTAGACACTAGACACAGCACATGCGGTGTGAAATGACAGGATTGGAAATGGCCATCTGTTTTTATAGGGCTGTGACATCACATAAGCCTGCCGGTCGCTGATTGGCTTTCATGTCTGCACGTGATCGAGGGAGTTCCTTTCATCTTCCCAGAGTTCTCTGCCCCATGTAACACGTTTTGCTCGCGGCCATTTTGCCAAAAAAAAAAAGTTTGTTCCCACGAATCACCGTAAACTTCAGATTCATGACGAATTCCGTTTAGTTAGAATTGATTCGTCCATCTCTACCAGCCATCATACTGCTTAGGAAGGAGACAGGTTCTGTTTCCAAGAGATGAATGTGCTTCGGGCCGAAATGTGCACATCAACCTAAGAACAAAAGCCTTGTGAATATGTCATCTGAAACTGATAGCTGATAGACTACTTGTACCAATATACAGCTAGCTCATAGCACAGTATATTTGGTGGGTGGTGACGTGGGCAGTGAATGGGGGAGTAAGGCTGTGGTGGATAAGGAGATCCACAAGTTACAAAACTCGACATTGTGCTTTAGACTGTGCCCTTTACCCAAGGTAACCATTGGGGGGAATATTGGCACTTGTGTGTAGCCAGTGGCCTATGACATGCAGGGAATGCGTCACAGGTAAAGAGTGATGACGCATCTTCCTTTGCTGTGTCAAAGCCTGCTGAGGTCTATGGCCGGAACTGACCTAACACAAGCGTACACATCATCACATGTCGCCTGGCTGCATTGGAGGATTTACTGTCAACAGTAAATACTGCAACATGAAAAATGAAAAAGCAATGGCTGTTGGACTTTTTATGCATTTCATCAGTATAAAAAAATCATACAGAATGCATTCTAAAATAAATAATACCTGTAATATTGCCAAAAACACAAGACTGATAGTATCTTCCAAACATTACAAATAAAAAGATGGAACTGACAGATTGCAAAAGGTCAAAGACTAAATAATGTTAATGGCTCTTGAAAGAAACCTACCATTTTTATGTCTTGCTGCATGGCTTCTTTATTACAGCTGGGGTAATTTTTCTGCTACATCTGCAGAAAGCTTAGAGTTTAGAATACAAAATTGTCTATGTAGATGATATTTCCCAGAGAATACAATATTAAATGTATTACCTATTTAGATAATATGCTCAAAAGTCTACAAATATTCTCTAGAAATAAGCTTTCATAAAACACAGAAGTGGACACAAACATCTAAATACTTTGAATTTCACATTAAAAAGCAGTTTCTTAATGGTTTATATCAAGCGTTACAAAAGATTGTCAGACTGCTAGACTGCTGGCAGGATCATTTTTCCTACTGTCAAGTAAAGAAACTGAGACCAAAGCGACTGAAGAATTGAAAGCATGTGAGCTATTTCTATATTGGTACCTCACTGGCCTCCACCGAATGCCACAGTTCCCCTGCAGCAATTATTGATTAGTTGCTGTAGCAGTAGTGCATCTGCAATATACATTATCAGACGTTTCTAGGGCTCACTTTAACCAGTCACTTGCTAGAAGCATTTGCTCAGGAATGTGGAAGGGAATGTCAGACATTTTTTAACGTCTACAGTATTTTTGGAGCTGTGTGCTATTTTCATGCTAGCTCATTAACAAGATATATCAACAGATCTATAAATGTGCTGTAGCTTTAAAGTTATCACATCAGCTGCTTCCATAAGCTCTCCCTAGTAATCTCATGTCTTTTATTGCATGTGTTGCTGATATTATATTACTCAATACGGAAGAATTAAGACAACAACATTTTTTATGTTATGAAGGAAATCTGCCATCAAAATCAAGCATGATAAACCAGGGGCAGTTACTTATCGATGCAGGTACTGTGACTGTGGTAATCTTCTTAAATCTGTTATGCATGGCCTCCTTCTTACTTATGAGAGCACCTCTATGCAGCAGCTTAATAGGCTATTACAGTTTCTCCCCAACGCCTCTGCTTCTGCAGCATCTCCCTAAAAGTTCTTATTAAAAAAAAATGATATTAATAATAATTAACCCACAAAATTATCTCCGGGCTGCTTGTTATCCACACCTATTGCACCACTGCAAGAGGACCGCAGGTGAGTATGTTTGGTTTACTGTTTCTTATTCTAAATGGTAGTAACAATTACAATCCTTGTAACTGACTCCTACCAATGTTAACACATGCAGCTAGTTTTGCCTTTTTTTCCCTCTTACCTTTATTTTGTTGGTCAGTACACTTCCAATGATGCCCAAATTGTATTTTTGTTTGCTTATGTTATACAATAAAACACATTTCTTAAAAAAATAATATTTTTGCGTTGTGTTGCCAGTGTATTCTGCGTGCAGCATGTTACAGAACATTTTAGAGATATAGGAGGACCTGTGCAGATCAATATCCACTTTTGTAGGAAAAGATTCTGTATGTTCTTTAGCTACCAAAAATTTTGTTATTTCTGTGTTGTAAATTCATCAAGGCATGGTTTTATATATTTTCTGTTGCACAAATTGCAAAATTTTAGAAACAATTTCCCAGGATAAATATGTAAAACCTTGGTCTGTCACTTTGGTTTCTATGTACACAATTCTGCCATTTACAAGGCATGTAAGAAGCCCCATTTCCAACTTTTCCGCCCACCCCAGCTCTCCACAACATCATGCCCAAAAGTGGCGTGTGGGAGTTGTGAATGGCCCACTGTATTTACTATAGACTCTAGTGGAACATCACCAGAGACTACATCTAGAATCTCTGCCAGGTCTAGCATTGAAGAGATTGAATTCTGGCGGAGGAGCACTCTGGTTAGAAAGAGGTCTAGTATATATGCCGTGCAATACACTGGCAGGGAAGAGGGGGTTAGTAACACTGGAGTTCAATACAACAGTCCTAATAAATTCCCCCATTGAGTTTTAGTTGTGTACTGAGACTTTGTACAACTGTGCAGTGTACCAATGCTGCACGGATTAAACAGCTTTTTAAATCTAGAAATTTGTTTCACTGGTCTATTTTTCTTTTGGAGGGGGTATTCGATTTATCTTAGAAGTTGCTACATCTGGCATATAGCCAGAAAAAGAAAAATTTAAACATATCAGTGCAGCAGGGCCGGTTCTAGACAAAGTGGGGCCCTGGGCAAAACTCAAAGTGGGGCCCCAAAATAAAACTATTTTATGACCAGTCACAGTCAGCAAGAGGCTCCCTTTAGTATGGTAAAACAAACCGTAATTTTGGAGAATTTTATATGAGATAGATAGATGATAGGGAGATTGATGGGCAGCATGGTGGCTCAGTGGTTAGCACTACAGCCTTGCAGCGCTGGTCAAGATCTGCAAAGAGTTTGTATGTTCTATCTGTGTCTGTGTGGGTTTCCTCCCACACTCCAAAAAATTACTGGTAGGTTGATTAGACTGTGAGGCCGACACTTGCCCCATTTTCAAAATTGTATCAAAGAGTTTATAGACATAGGCACCTTCATGCAACTTTGATTTGAACTGAAACATTTTACAAAAAAATACTTAAAATTTGACTTTGATGGCAAAAAATGTGCTCCAAACAGAAAATATTTACCTTCACATAAAAAGTAAAGGCGCCATAAAACCTATAGAATTTTGAAAGCAGACAACCAGGCGATGCATTTGACAATTAACATTCAAAATTTCCTCTAAAATATGTACACATCCAGATACTTATATAAAGAAAATCTACTTTCCTAAAACAGTAAGATGTGAGGAGATCATACAGACCCCACACCAATATACAGTATTCACCAAAATATGCAGCAAATGGAAATGCAGAAAATTCACAGATACACAGATGTATCATTGTATGTTCCTTACACATTGGTCACCCAAATAAATAACAATCTATCCATAAACCAAGCTAATGAGATAACAAAAGTCACTTTTAGATGTCGCCATTGTGTTAGCCGCACAATAACAGAACCCTCCGCGCTTCATAAGAACGAGAGTGAGAACGTCATAACATCAGTGTAAATAATGGAGAATGGTGTGAAATAAAAACTTTATTCCAGAACATGTGGGTGTTTTTGGTGTTACATAACTTTATGGACATGTTCTGGTCGCGGTGTTAATATGTAGCCACATTAGGCGAAGAGGATCGAATGTTCATCGTATCAGTCAATTTTCCCCAACAAAAAAACTATCACAAAATAAAAGGGAATAAGAGAGAAAGTGTGTTCTTAGATAGTTCTGGATAGAAGAGGGTTAAAAACATGAATATTAGTTGATATTATCCCTTCTCAAAATGTAGTAACATATAAAGTGAATATTCCCATTATCTGTGAGGTGCAGCAGCTCCTGTGTGCAGCAAATTCTCCCTGTAGCCTGATGGCTAAGAATCTGGAGGGGGGGTACGCTTCAGGGGGCTGTATCTCTGGCTCTGTGACAAATAGAACCTTACTTCTTTTTTCCTATGAAAGAAGAGAGTCTACTCTGTTATATGAATCTAAATTTGTGTTTCTAAGTTTTAGGAAAGTGGAGATAATAACTGTTGAACTGCTGTCAGGAGTGATTTTTATATATAAAAATGGCACCTGATATTCCCACTTTAAACCTGAATATCTCTGGATCCATGGCACCTAGAAACAAAATTCAAGATTCATTTGAAAGAAGAGATGCTCCCCTTTCAGGGGGCCCTGGGCAATTGCCACCTTTGCCTACCCATAGCGCCGGCCCTGCAGTGCAGCTAGTCTGCGCCTTCTAGTTCAGGAACAATTGACACAGTGCTACAACCTCAATACAAGATAGATTTTTGCAATTGCACTTAGTAGCCCATAAGGTAGGTGCAGCGTCGGATTAAGAGTCCCATGGGCCCCGGGCTCTTCAGATGCCTAACCCCCCCCCCCCCCAGCATCCAAACCAACATATCATTAACCCCTTCCCGACATTTGATGTAATAGTACTGCATGGCGGGAGGTGCGTTCCCGCAAAATGCAGTACTATTACGTCAAGCTTCTGGCGCTGGCTCCTGAATGGAGCCAGCGCCAGAATCTGCGGGTGTTGGCTATATATTATAGCCGACACCCTCCTCTAACACCCGCGATCGGAGATTTCTCCGATCGCGGGTGTTAACCCCTAACACACCGCGGTCGTACTGACCGCGGCGTGTTAGAGGCATTTAAAGTACATTAGAAGTCAATTGGACCCCCCCCCCCCGCAGCGCTTACCGGGGGAGGGGGTCCGCAGCTCCGATCGCAGCCCCGGGACTGCCAGTGCCCGGGGCCGCGCGATCTTCCTCCCGGTGCCGAGTCCCTGCCTTCTGGCAGGACCCGGCTGTAAGACACTGGGCATGCGCAGCATTACATCTGTATTGCACTGTGTAACCTGTAAAAGAGCTTGAACAAGTGATCAGAAGATCACTTGTTCAAGCTAAGATGTCAGCTACTGTAAAAAAAAAGTTAAAACAATAAATAAAGTTTTTAAATAAAAATAAATAATAAAAGAAAGTGAAAGTCCCTCCAAACACCACATTTCCCGGTACACAAGCAATAAAGTATAAAAAATACTAAATCACAAAAAAACCCCACTTATTTTGTATCACTGCGTCTGTAACAATCTGTACAATAAATCCTAATCATAATTGGACCCGCTCGGTGAACGTGGTAAAAAAAAAAAAAAAAACTTGCCAAAGATTAAAACTTTTTATCAAATTACTTTACAAAAAATGTTCTAAAAAGTGATCCGGAAAAGTTACAAGCACCAAAATGATACCACTGAAAAGAACAACTTGTCACGCAAAAGATAAGCTCACAACCAGCTCCATCAACCAAAAAATACTATGGTTATGCCACTATAAAAATGGCAAAACTAAAACAAATGCAATTTTTTCTATTCTAGTTTTCCTTCAATAAAATTGGACGAATATTAATAAAACTATATAAATGAGGTATCACCGTAATCGTAGTGATCCGTAGAATAAAGATAATATATTATTGTTATGCTACAGTGAACACCCCCCAAAAAATGCTAAAAATCCAAAACAAGAATTGATGATTTTATTTTCCTCCACACGTAAAAAGTTAATAAAATTGCTTCAATAAGCTAAAAACCCACTAAAATGAAGGTTTTTTTACAGTGCATCTCGTCTCGCAAAAAATAAGCCCTTATTTGTCTAAATTGCTTAAAAATTAAATAAAGATTGTATAGCCTATTCCCAATGCGCGTTGTTATAGAACGGTGCGGCGGGTAGTGACTTGCCAACACGGTTCAGACACAGTGATCGGGGCAAGATGGCGGCTGTCCCTGACAGCAATACATCCTGCCCCATGGACCAGAAGGGTTACACCCCCCCCCCCCACCCCCAGTTCATGATCGCTGCTATTGGCTCATCAATTCAGACCAGCCAATAGAAGCGAATTTACTTATGACGTCAGTAATACCGATCACCATGTCTGTACACACGGTGATCGGGGCAGGGTGGCGGCTGTTCCTGACTGCCACCAATTTTGCCTTGCGGTCCAGAGGGGTTTTGCTGCCCCCCTCTGTCCATGTTTGCCGCTATTGGCTGGTCGATTTGGTCCAGCAAAAGGCAGCAATATTTGTCACAATGGGCATCGCTAGGGTAAATAAGAGCAACACTTGGCGATAATTTCCCTACGAAAAACGAAGATATGGTACAAAAGCGCTTACCGTGCACATTGTACAGATGATGCTGTACAACTCTTACGAGCTGTTCCAATGTGCAGGTCCTGCCGTATCATTTCTCCGTTTTCAAGAGGAAGGTATTAGGAAACTAATATTGGGACAAGAAGGACGGAGCCCCAGTACCTCTGGATTAGATGTTCCCGTGTTTTGCCAGGACAGCATTCTCTCGGTGAATTCTGCTGTTTCTAAAGGTAGGACTCAATAAAGAGTCTGTTCCAAAAGAGGAGTTAGGATGGACACTATGTACTAAGAGACCCGCGACACCTCCAGAGTGACAAAAGTTTAGTTGGTCCCCTGGTATATTCTACCTCCTTATACGCAACACATTCACAATTCACACCCAACCTGTTGTGAATAATGTGAAAATGAATAATTGCAACAACTGTTAGGTCCGTTGCTCCCTATACCCCTCCATTATTTCATAAGGGGCGTCACATAACGGGCACTGAACTTTCCAGAAATAATTGCAATTTCCATCTTGGACTCCATTGCACATCATATTTGGAAACCACCTATATGTTCAAAATGCTCATTTCACCACGTGTATTACACTACACCACATATTACACCTTGCTAAATTCCCCAAGGGGTGTACATTCAACAATTAGGGTCACTTTTCGAGTTTTCCTTCTAAAAGACAAACATCCCTCTTTTCCTATACTGTGCGCCCATAAAGTATTTTATATGCACTTGTGGGATACTTCTACACTCGGGAGAAATAGTTTTACACCTTTTTCGGGGTTACTTAATATATTATCCCTTGTGGCTTACAAAAATTAGGGGTAAAGTGACATTTATAGGAAAATTTTCACCTTTTTAATGTTTAGGGCCTAATTGGATCATTCAACTGTAGGGGCAAATACATATATTACACATTGCAAAATTCTCTAAGCGGTGTGCGTTCAAAAATTAGGGTCACTTTTCGGATTAGGGTTCTTCAAATGCATGTCAAACATTTCTGTCAAATTTGGCTTATAAAAGGCAAACATCCCTCTTTCCTTTTACTGTGCGCCCATACAACATTTTATATACACATGTGGGGACACTCTTCTACACTCGAGAGAAATAGGTTTTCACATTTTGGGGGGTTATTACATTGTTTTATCCCTTGTGGCTATAAAAAATTAGGGGTACAATGACCTTTACAAGAAAATGTTCACCTTTTTTCCTATTTAAGTCCTAATTAAATCAAACACCTTTACGGACAAATGCACATATTACACCTTGCTAAATTCTCCAAGGGGTGTGCTTTCCAAAATGGTGATGCTTGTTGGGGTTCCCCTTTGTTTTGGTACCACTACGGCTCTCTAAATGCATCCTGACGTCTGTCAAGGATGTCTATCAAATTTGGCTTCTAAAAGGCCAACGCCCCTCTTTCCCTTCTGAGCTTCACTGCGTACCCATACAACATTTTATACTCGGGAGAAATGCTAGTACACATTTTTTGGGGTTGTTTTATCTTTAATGCCTTATGGGATACAAAAATTAGCCATAAAAGTGACTTTTTTGGGAAAATGTTCATATTTTTCCTTTCAGGGACCTAATTGAAGCAAACACCTGTAGGGGAAAATACACATATTACACCTTGCTAAATTCTCCAAAGGGTGCACTTTCCAAAATGGTGACACTTGTTGGGGTTCCCCTCTGTTTTGGTACCATTAGCGCTCTCCAAATGCATCCTGACACATGTAAAGGATGATTGTCAAATCTGGCTTCTAAAAGGCCAAAGCCCCTCTTTCCCTTCTGAGCCCTACTGTGTACCCATACAAAACTTTATATGCAAAAGTGGTGCAGTTCTGTGCTTAGGAGAAATAGTTTTACACATTTATGGGAGCGGTTTCATCTTTTATCCCTTGTGGCTTACAATAATTTGGGGTAAAAGTGACTTTTTTGAGAAAATTTTCCCTTTTGGGGCCTAATTGAATCAAACACCTGTTGGGGCAAATACACAAATTACACCTTGCTAAACTCTCCAAGTGGTGTACTTTCCAAAATGGTGTCTCTTGTTGGGGCTTTCCTCTGTTTTGGTACCATTAGGGCTCTCCAAATGCATCCTGACACATGAAAACTTTTTCAGCCATATTTGCCCTCCAAAAACGAAACAACGCTCTTTCCATTCCAAGTGCCCCCCTGTGCCTGTACAGCAGGGTACAGTGACAAAACGGGTATTGGCATACTCAGGAGGAATTGCCCTAAACATTGTAAAATACATTTTCCTTTTTAGCCCATTGTGAAGGTGCAAATTTTAGTGTTCAATGAATCTATAGTAAGATAAAATTTCATTTCTGTAATTTTACTTTTATTTATCTTTCACCCTCATGAAACGCTCATAGGGTTAACAAAATTCCCAAAGGTTGTTTTGAATATTTTGAGGGGTGTAGTTTCTAAAATGGTGTCATTTGTGGTGGTTTTCATGTAGGCCTTATAAAATCACTTCTAACTAAATTGACCCTCCAAAAGTAGGTTTTGATGAATTTCGTGAAAATCTGAAAAATTGCACCTAAAGTTATAAGCCTCCTAGCATCCTAAAAAAAGGAAAAGATGTTTGAAAAATGATGCCAAGTTAAAGCAGACATATGGAAAATGTTAATTATCAAGTTATTTTAGTGCTATGACCAACTTTCCAAAAAGTTGAAAATTTTGAATTTGGAAAACATTGTTTTCTTCAAAATTTTTGCCAAATTTCCATTTATTTCATAAATAAATACTAAACATATTGATTAAATTTCTCAACCAACATGAAGTACAATGTGTCACGAAATAACAATCTCAAAATCAACTGGGTATGTTAAAGCATTCCAAAGTTATAACCACTTAAATAGACACATGTCAGATTTTAAAAAATGGGCTTCGTCAGGAAGGTGAAAAGTGGCTTCAGCGTTAAGGGGTTAAAGGGGTATACCCATTTCAGCAAATTAAATGTTGTTGTTTGTATTATAAAAAGTTATACAACTTTTCAATATACTTTATGTATCAATTCCTCCTGGTTTTCTAGATCTCTGCTTGCTCTCATTCTATAGAAAGCTTCTATGTTTACTTTGAGTGGACAGTAATCTGACCATGGTCACACAGGTGCACGGCTCGTTATAACACATGGATCTGATTACTCTCTGTGATACTAATGAGCTGCGCACCTGTGTGACCATGGTCAGATTTCTCTCCACTCAAAGTAAACATAGAAGCTTTCTATAGAAGGACAGCCAGCAGAGATCTAGAAAATTGTGAGGAATTGATACGGAGTATATTGGAAAGTTGTATAACTTTTCATAATACAAACAATAACATTAATTTGCTGAAATGTGAATACCCCTTTAACCCCTTAAGGACCAGGCCCTTTTTCGTTTTTGCGTTTTTATTTTTCACTCCCCACCTTCAAAAATCTATAACTTTTTTATTTTTCCGTGTACAGAGCTATGTGATGGCTTATTTTCTGCGTAACAAATTGCACTTCGTAGTGATGGTATTAAATATTCCATGCCGTGTACTGGGAAGCGGGAAAAAAATTCTAAATGCAGTGAAAATGATGAAAAAACACATTTGCGCCATTTCTTGTGGGCTTGGTTTTTACAGCTTACACTGTGCGCCCCAAATGACAGGTCTATTTCATTCATTAGGTCAATACGATCACGGGGATACCAAATTTGTATAGGTTTTATAATGTTTTCATACATTTACAAAAATTAAAACCTCCTGTACAGAAAAAAAATTCTTCATTTTGCCGTGTTCTTGCGCTAATAACTTTTTCATACTTCGGTGTATGGAGCTGTGAGTGGTGTCATTTTTTGCGACTTCTGATGACGTTTTCAATGCTTCTATTTTTAGGACTGTGCGACCTTTTGATCACTTTTTATAGAATTTTTTCTATTTTTCAAAATGGCAAAAAAATGCCATTTGCGACTTCGGGCGCTATTTTCCGCTACGGGGTTAAACGCAGTGAAAAACGGTTATTATATTTTGATAGATCGGGCATTTTCAGACGCGGCGATACCTAATGTGTTTATGATTTTTACGGTTTATTTATATTTATATCAGTTCTAGGGAAAGGGGGGTGATTTGAATTTTTATGTTTTTTTAATATAATTTTTTTTTTTTTACTTTTTTTTATTTTTTTTTTTCACTATTTTTCAGACTCCCTAGGGTACTTTAACCCTAGGTTGTCTGATTGATCCTACCATATACTGCCATACTACAGTATGGCAGTATATGGGGATTTTGCATACCATCTATTACAATGTGCAGATCGCACATTGTAATAGATGGCCTAAAACATGATAGCCTCGGATCATTGTGTGATCCGAGGCTGTCATGGCAACGGATCGCCGCTCCCCGGTGACGTCACGGGGAGTGACGATCGGAGCCAAGATGGCGGCGCCCACGCGCCGCCGGCTCTTTAATGCCGCCGGCAGCTTTGCCGGCGGCGATCAAAGGGTTAACACCCGCGATCGGTGCAAGCACCGATCGCGGGTGTTAGCGACGGGCATTTGCTTCATTATGAAGCAAATGCCCGGTGAGTATGAAGAGGGCTCAGCCCGTGAGCCCTCTTCATACTCCCCCATGCGCAGTAAGACGTAAGGGTACGTCTTATTGCGCTATGGGGTTAAGGACACAGCCTGTTTGTACATTAAGGCTTTGTCCTTTCTCTAAAAATTTGACCAGTGTCTCTTACTGTGGTAATAACTTTTCAACCCTTTGATATCCCTGTGATGTTGAGATTGTTTTATCGTGAGACATTGTAGTTTATGTTAGAAGTATCATTTCGGTGATACGTTCCTTTTTTTGGGGGGGGATTCAAAAAAGTTTTAGTAGCAGATTTTAGTTGTAGATTTTCTTGAAATTTAAAAAAATGCAAAATTTTTGGCGACCAATTCATTTTGGAAGTGCCCTATAAAGGCTATTGTACTATATACCCCCACAAGTAACACCATTTTATGAACATAACATCTAAACCTATTCAAATCAGCATTTGAGAATTTAGCCCTAAAATGGACACATTCGGAAGGAATTTGAGGTAAATATACATCCCTGCTTTTTCCGAGTACGGCAATACAAGACATGTGGATGTCAACTGCTGTTTTGTCGCACAGCGATGTCCAGAACAGAGTTCGTACTATTGGGTGTTTGAAAGGCCAGTTTGGCTGCAAATATTTTTGAGGTGCCACAGTGTACTTGAAGAGTGCCTGAAGTAACAGTACAATAGAAAACTCCCGAAGAGGTCACCATTTGGGAAACCAAACCCCTCCACAATTTATCTGGGATTGGGGAGGGGGGGTTACCATTTTAACCCCCAACATGCTGGCCAAAATCTAATGCAAAGTAAATGTTGCAGAGTTAAAAAATGCATTTTTATCTCAAAAATGTCATTTTAGTGCCTAATGCAGGGGCGTTGCTAGGGTCATAAAAGATCCGGGGCACGGGCCCAAAGTTGCATGTTTCAAATGTAGCATCCATTCTTACAGAATACCCCACACGTGCTTTTGCTGCATAAAATAACAATTCTTATCATATGCAGCTATAGAAAGAACTCCCCGTCTCTTATAAGAGACGGGGAGTTCTTTCTATAGCTGCATATGATAAGAATTGTTATTGTGGCCCCAAAACTTAAAAGGGTATTCTCTAGTATTTATAACATATGCACAGGATATGTCATTAATACATGATAGGTTGGGTTCCACCTCTGGTACCCATATCCGCAGCATGACAGAATGCAGAAATTCGACCCACTTTAAGGCACCTCCTGGATGTATTGACTTTACCTTCCCCTGCAGAGTTTTCAGCCCCATTGTGCAGTGTTGTAGGGTCTGTAGTGAAGCAAGGAGCTGACAGCACTGTGCACCGTTACTCATCTTTGGATCTCTGAATTTTCCATGCCGTGTACTGGGAAGCGGGAGAAACATTCCAAATGAGTGAACTAGGACAAAAAAATGCTTTTGCACCATTTTCTTGAGGGCTTTTACCTCAATATACCTCCCCTTTTTGCTTTGGGTTGGTGAAATTATGGGGATTCCAAATTATATGTTTCGTTAGGTTTTGATAAACTTTAGAAAACCTTGTGTACAAAAAAAGATTTCTTCAATTTGACATATTCTGACACTAATAACATTTTCCTTCTTTGGCATAGGGAACTGCATCAAGCGTAATTTTTTGCAGGAGGTGATGACATATACATTGATACCATTTGTGGGACTGCACAACCTCTTCATCACTTTTTATTTAAATTTCTATTTTTTACTTTATCATTATATCTGTTCTTGGGAAAGGGGGCCGATTAGGACTTATTTGTTTAATAAAAAAATGATTTTTTACTACTTTAACCCTAGTTGGTCTTGCTGATCTTATCATATACTGCTATACTACAGTACAGCAGTATATGGCATTTTGAACATGATTTGTTACAAGTTTCATTGGTACATTGTAACAGATCTGCATGAATGACAAATTCTCACATCTAATAAAGACCTGAGGCTGTCATGGGGCTGTGACTTAGCATGGGGATTGAAAAAAGAATGAAACTCACAGTAACATTACACATTGTGTACACAAGGCCTTATACACCCTAGATACAAGTTCACTCATAAATATATATACATACACTACAGTATATACATGGACTACATTATGAGAATCCTCTTATAAGCCACTTACTGTGGTAACTCCTCTGCTGTGTGGTGCAGCAGGACGAGCTGAGGTAATGGCTGCAGCCTCCTCCCTCACCCTCCGGATCGACACAAGAGCCTGCACAGACATAGTCAGGGCTTGTGTAAGGAGCTGCTGGGGGAAGGAGATGTGACAGCCTGTGGAAGGGGTATAAGAGGCTGGAGGAGAAGTTTCCTGTGCTGTGGGAATGATAGAACCTGTTTCCCCTCACTGTCCCTACTATTAGCCTGAAGCAGGAGTCTCCGGCAGAGCTGGGGGCGGGGCCTCTGTGATAAGTGCTTCACTCTGCTCCGGCTGCTGTGTACCTGCTCACAGACATCCGGGGCACAGGACAAAAGATCCGGGGCCTGTGCCCCGAATGATTCCACCTAGCAACGCCCCTGGCCTAATGTATTGTGCCCAACCCATGCCAATTTAGACAAACACCCCAAAAACCATTCTGGGGGTTGTCCCGAGAATAGCAATACCACACATGTGCCAATAAATGACTGGGGATTGCTGGGGACACAGCAGGGCTGAGAAGGGAAGGAGTGAAATCTTGCTTTAGCAGCTCCGTTTTCACACGTTTGGATTTGGAGTGCCATGTCATGTTTGCAGGGCCCTTGAGGTACCAATGCAATAGAAACACCTGAGAAATTATACCATTTTGTAAACTAGACCCCTCAAAGAATTTATCTGGGGTTGTGGTGAGCATTTTAACCCCCAACATGCTGGCCAAAATCTAATGCAAAATAAATGGTGTTGAGTAAAAAATGCGTGTTAATCTAAAAAATTTCATTTTAGGACCTAATATAATAATAATGATTTATTGTGCCCAACCCATAGCACTTTGGAGAAACACCCCAAAAATCTTTTTGCGGGTTATTACGGGTATGGCAATACCCCATGTGTGACAATAGTCTACAGGCTGGGGACACGGCAGGGCTGAGTAGGGACAAGCAAAATTTAGCTTTTGGAGCACCTTTTCAATAGACTGACGTTGGGGTGACCCTGAGGTACCAGTGCAATAGAAACCCCCAAGTACTGACCTCATTTTAGGAAAGGACACCCCTCAAAGTATTGATCTAGGGTTGTATGAGCATTATAACCCCTGAGATGCTGGCCCAAATGTAATACAAAATGAATGGGTCAGTGTAAAAATTGCATTGTAATTTTCGGATGTGCCATTGTAGTGACAAATGAAATTAGCCCCAATCATTCCACTGCAGATAAAAACCCCCAAAATCATTCTGCGGGTTATTACAGGTATGGCAATACCCCATGTGTGGCAATAGGCTACAAGAGGGAGAGATGGCAGGGCTCGGAAGAGATGCCCTTAGGGATCAGTACAGTAGAAACCCCAGAAAACTGACCCTATTTAAAAAAAACTACACCCCTCCATGAATAAATCTAGGGGTGTAATGAGCATTTTAACCCCACATTTTAACCCCAAGGATGATGCATAATGGATAGTGTAGAGTACAAGTTATCCATTATATCATCTTGTGCCCAGCTCCTGCCATGGAAGACAAACATCTCCAAAATTATGATGCAGGTTCTCCCGGGTACAGCAATACCCCATATGTGGCAATAATCTATAGGCTGGGCACATGGCAGGGCTTAGAAGGGAAGGTGTGGTATGCAGCATTATGTATAAGCTGTGTGAGAGTGCATCAGGGTACAATTATATATCCAGGGATGTGTGATAAATCCTGAAACAATCTTTCATGCATAACCTTGGTTTCTTGGGGCATGGGTCACACTGGTATGTGGTTTGTTTTTTTATGCCCCTTTTGGAGCACACCCTGCACCTCTTGTGCCCTTCCCTTGCTGGCAGTTTGGGGAACTTCTCCTAGAAAGTGCTGCCCTGATAAAATGCCTGATGTGACCTTGCTTCCGGACGTACTAGCACCCCTCCCCCCCTTCCTGGTCTCTAAAAGTCAACTGCTTGACTACCACCTCTTGAAATTCCAGGAGAGTTCCCCTCTAGCCTGCGCATCGATGTACCACACCCTCAACTTCCGCATGGCGTTATATGGCTGAAGTACCTGTTTCGACAAATCCACCCCTCCCACATACCTATTATTAACCCAAAATACAGTCCGGCTTGGGGGCTTCTGCACTGGTACCTTGTACAGGGGCAGGGGTGGTGGTGTACCCATGTATTGTTGTTAGTACAAGGACATCCCTCTTGTCCTTGTACCTAACACACAATACTGAGTCGCTGCTTAGTGCTTGGCTCTCGTACCTTCTGAGCTTTTCCCCTAGCAGCGACTTCAGGAGTTCTTTTCCTAGTATAAAAATTATCCAGGTACAGGTGGTAGCCCTGGTCCAAAAGTGGGTGCACCAAATCCCAAACTATCTTTACAGCAATTCCAAGGAAGGGGCAGGCATTCTGGGGGCACTATTCTAGAGTCCTTCCCTTCATACACCCTGAAACTAAAAGTGTACCCTGATGCACTTTCACACAGCTTATACATCTTCACGCCATACCTTGCCCTCTTATTGGGCAGGTACTGGCGGAACTGAAGTCTCCCTTTGAAAGGAACCAGGGACTCGTCTACTGATTTGTGCCTCTTTGGAGTATACACTTCCATAAATTGGGCACTCAGATAGTCTAATATGGGCCAGACCTTATATAACCTATCATAACTGGGGTCATCTCTGGGTGGGCACTGAGCATTGTCGGCAAAAACCTATGGGTGGCTTCAAAGAGCATCCTACTTATCGCCATGCGGAACATCGGGGTATGGTAAAGTACGTCTGTGCTCCAGTAATTTTTGATAGCGTGCTTTTTGACAAGTCCCATAAGAAGTACTATGCCCCAATACTTCATCTCTGCTGCACTTTCAGGGGCCCACTAGCTGACTCATTATAATTATACACCTCCAAGTCAGTGTATCATTTCTGTGACATGATGGGGCAGATAGTACACCACATACACAGAAAAACACCTACTCCTCCCTAGAACAACACAAAACAACACAGAACACCTACTCCACTACCCTACGCCTAATTCACTTACACTACAAAACGCCTGCTCCTCCACGCTACCACTACTCCAACACGCTACTACAACTCCGCCTACACGCTGCTCCTCCAACTCCTAACAGATCGCACTTAAAAGTGCGATTGTGGGGGATAGGTAAAATGGACAAGGGGGGCTAATCGTGTGTTTTGGGGTATAGTAAAGGAACAGATCACTAGCACAACTCTGTCTAACACCTCCAGACACAAAACAACAATGTTAGAGAGTGTTGGGCTAGTAAGATCAGCCCCCAGCACCACAGATCGCTGTCAATGGTGGCAATCGATGTCACAGGACCAATCAGAACGGTCCTGTGATGTCATCGGTAAGGTGTCCGCTAGCAATGCCGACACCTCCCACCAAAGTGTCACCCTGTCACAAAATGCAAGTAATGCTTGCGTCCAATATATCAAATGCTGAGCGTTAAGTCAATATATTGGATGCGGAGTGCTAAGGGATAATAAAATGTCCACAGCAGAGTTCCCCTGTAATCAAACATATACAGCAGACTCGGCTTTTACAGAAATGTCCACAGCAGATGACCCTGTTAATGAAATGTCCGTAGCAGTTGCCCCCTTTAACCCCTTACCGACATGTGACATAATAATATGTCACATGCCGGGTGCGGGTGCACGGAGAGGGCTCACGGGCTTAGCCCTCTCCATAGCCAGAAAGTCTTTGCTGCATATTGCTGCAAAGGCTTACCAGTAATACCAGTAATGCACGGGCACCACTATCTTGCTGAGGTTCGTCGCTCCCCGTGACGTAACCGGGGAGCGGCGATCCGTCGCCATGACAGCCTCGGGCCTTCCGAAGATCCGAGGCTGCTTTGGAACACAAAGCAGCACATTGTATTGAACGAGGAGGAAAATCCCCATATACTGCCATACTGCATTATGCTAAACCAAAAAACTAGCAACAAACAATGAAAAAACATTAGTCCATAAGTTCTCTTACACAAACCCACTCCATTCCTAACTGAACAAGACCTCAAAGAGCACATGAGTGATATTTGGTCCATAGATACTTCGTTACGTCATTTAAAATTTGAAACTTTTTTATTAATCAATACCATCTAAAAACATCAATATAACAGTATGACTATTGAAACATAATAAGTTGTCCTCGGAATTCCACTAATGCATCCACCCAACACAAGTCAGCAATTGAGCAATGTAAACCCAGGTATATTAGCATGTATAGGTTCATGGAAAATCCTATAAAGTGCCTGTGCAAGGAAATTAATAACCCAACCCAACATGTAATCGTGACATCACGGTAAAGTGCTGTGTGCCTTTCCTAAAAGTATGATGGCAGAATCAGCTTACCCATGCTGTGTGTAACGAGGACGCCAGTACCCCGACGCGCGTTTCGCGTTGCCGCTTCCTCAGGGGGCCTGTGTGTGTCTGCGTGTGGTCTCTTCATATTTGAACACAACAGCGTGTCATGTGGGGAGCAGGGGAACACGCCCACACTATGGCCGGGAACAGACACAGCAGGAAGCGACGCCCACGACCGTGTCATCGCGGGAGCGGCCCATGCCGTGTCATGTGATCCGCCCAAGTGCTGACGTCACCTCTATCATCCCGCTGCCCCCTGGTCCCAGCCCCCCAGTTATTTGGCAGGGAACAGAGGAGGAATTGACACGGTTCATGCAGCAGCTGAACCCTAATAAAGACAACATAAAACTCACGTACAAGTACAGTCAAAGTATGATTGACTTTCTGGACATTCAGATTGTGGTGGGACCGCAGGGCCTACTGCAGACTGATATGTACAGAAAGTCTACCTTTGTAAATTCGTTGTTACATGCCTCCTCGGCTCACCCCCCATCTACCATCAGGGCCATACCCATAGGCCAATTTTTACGTGCCCGTCGCTTATGTTCATCAGAAACAAGCTTCAGACATCAATGTGAAGATCTTAGAGGGAGATTCCAAGATAGGGGGTACAGCAACAGAAGTATAAAAAGAGGCTCAGATAGGGCTAGAAGACAATCAAGAAATGACTTGCTGATTACCGGATCCACTCACAAAAAGAGAGCAGTTGAGAACAATTGTGTCAATTTCATTGCGACATACAATGACAAATGGCCTGAAATGAGAGCAATCTTAACGAAGTACTGGCCTATACTACAGACAGATAGCGCACTGAAAGATGCTCTACAAGATAGACCAGCACTAACTGCCAGGCGGAGTAAAAATTTAAAAGATCTACTGGTCAGCAGCCACTATATTCCTAAAATTGACAGACCATTTGGTGGAGGAAGTAAGAAGCAGGGATGTTTCCCATGCGGGCATTGTGTAGCCTGCCAAAACATCTTGAGGACGCAAGAATTTGACACTACCGACGGAAGTAGGACATTTAAAATAATGGAATACATCTCTTGTAACAGTACCAATGTTATATACTATGCAACCTGTGGCTGCCCTTTGGTGTACATAGGGATGACAGTTAGAGAACTACGGGTTCGTACAAGGGAACACGTAAGGGACATAATGAAGGCCCAACAAGCGAGGACGCCACTAGAACTGAGCCAACTGAAAACAATCCCCAGACATTTTAGAACACACCATAATTGTGATCCCAAGACCTTTATGGTCCGCGGAATTGAGAGACTCCATTTGGGTATTAGAGGGGGCAATACAAAGAAATTATTGGCACAGAGGGAGTGCAAGTGGATTGTACTTTTGGATACAAAGGTTCCCAAAGGCCTCAACGAAGCATTAACCTTTTCCCCGTTCTTATGAGATTCATAGGACTGCTTGAATTGCCCTGTTCCAACTGTACTCTCTATAGCCTCTGAACACATGTACAGACCACAGTGGTAGACGAAATCTCCACTTTCCCCACACTTCCATACCTTCCCTTTTCCTTCTCCCCTTCCCTTCCACTTGTTTTCATCTTGTTTGTTTTGAAAACAGAATGACTAAGAGATATTTCTCTATATGATGTTTTATTGTAGAATACACAAACACGATTCTTGACATATCTTCCTGTGCTGTGCTGTCTGATGGCCTCGGAGATGGAGACTGACGCGAGGACAATGCTTGACGTCATGAAAATAAGGAGACATAAGAAAGATGATGCAAGAAATGAAGATATACATATATCATTTAACACAATTTGGAAGTTGGACCCTTTTGGGTCCTTCCCTTCAGGATTTCGATGGGACTATATGCATGTTTGGAGTTTGAGAGGCCCAACCAGCCCAGTCTTACCATCAGGACTTTATTTTGGTTTTTCTGCATGGGGGGGGGGGGAGGGTATTGGGGAGGGATGTAAAGGTGGGGGGAGGGTTGAGTGTGTTTTTTTTCTGTGCGTGTGGGGGGGGGAGGGCTCGGGGTGGGCGCAGGGGTGGTGATGTGTTTTTCATTTTGCAATTTCTGTGGGGTCATTGGTTTGGCAAGTGGCGGGGGGGAGGGGTATTAGGGTGCACGCATAATCACAATATTACAATCATAATTAACTTTTTTGTTTGAAGGAAGAGGGGGGGGGGAAATTGTGCACACGCAACAATTAGACCTTGGTCTAAACACAACACGGATCACAACAATTTTCACAAAATAATATAACACATCATATCGATGTGTAGTATATTTATACATTTTAGATGCACAACCTTGAATATATATCCTTATCTCACTTAATTCAACATCACTACATCTGTTTCACTTATACACTCACATTCAATGTCTCACCTCATTCACAACTCAGTACATAAGTATTAACCATTATCCAAACCTCCATACCTTAGTATATAAGTAATAACTATTACTCAAATTTTTACATTTAATGTCCCACCTTATTCACAACCTAATATACAAGTAACAACTAATGTCCAAATTTCCCTTATATATATATATAAGTACAGCCTTTTTACATCACTATAAATTATGATGCTGTCCCCTTTCAACATCATACAGATATATTTTTTCTTATCAGATATTTTCTCCATCTTTTCCACACAGCCTGCCCGAAAACTGTTCCCCTTGGATACCGGCTTTCCCATGCGGCGGAGACGCGCCGCAGCCTCTGGATAACATGTTCCCAGATCCAGCGGTGTGCTCTCCATCTGACACTGGGGGGCTGGGACCAGGGGGGCAGCGGGAAGATAGAGGTGACGTCAGCACTTGGGCGGATCACATGACACGGCATGGGCCGCTCCCGCGATGACGCGGTCGTGGGTGTGGCTTCCTGCTGTGTCTGTTCCCGGCCATAGTGTGGGCGTGTTCCCCTGCTCCCCACGTGACACGCTGTTGTGTTTAAATATGAAGAGACCACACACAGACACACACAGGCCCCCTGAGGAAGCGGCAACGCGAAACGCGCGTCGGGGTACTGGCGTCCTCGTTACACACAGCATGGGTAAGCTGATTCTGCCATCATAATTTTAGGAAAGGCACACAGCACTTTACCGTGATGTCACGATTACGTGTTGGGTTGGATTATTAATTTCCTTGCACAGGCACTTTATAGGATTTTCCATGAACCTATACATGCTAATATACCTGGGTTTACATTGCTCAATTGCTGACTTGTGTTGCGTGGATGCATTAGTGGAATCCCGAGGACAACTTATTATGTTTCAATAGTCATACTGTAATATTGATGTTTTTAGATGGTATTGATTAATAAAAAAGTTTCAAATTTTAAATGACGTAACGAAGTATCTATGGACCAAATATCACTCATGTGCTCTTTGAGGTCTCATACTGTATTATGGCAGTATATGTTAGGATCCATCAGACAACCTAGGGTTAAACCTAGGGAGTCTGAAAAAAAATATTAAAAAAGTTTTAAAAAAGTTATAATAATAAAAACATAAAAATTCAAATCCCGCCCTTTCCTTAGAAATGATATAAATATAAATAAACAGTAAAAATCATAAAAAATTAGGCATCGACGCGTCCAAAAATTCCCTTATCTATCAAAATATGATAACGGTTTTTCACTGCGTTTAACCCTGTAACGGAAGCACTTTTTTGCCATTTTAAAAAGTATAACAAAATGTATAAAAAGTGATCAAAAGGCCGTACAGTCCTACAAATGATAACATTGAAAACATCATCAAAAGTCACAAAAAACAACATCTCCCAAAGCTCTGTATACCAAGGTATAAAAAAGTTTAGTGCCAGAAGATGGCAAAATCCAAAAAAATGTTTTCGTACAGGAGGTTTTCATTTTTGTAAATGTATGAAAACATTATAAAACCGATATAAATTTGGTATCCCCGTAATCGTACCGACCCATAGAATAAAGTAGACATGTCATTTGGGGCATAGAGTGAAATCTGTAAAATCTAAGCCCACAAGAATATGGCGCAAATGTGTTTTTCCACCAATTTCACTGCATTTGGAATTTTTTTCCAGATTCCCAGTACACGGCATGAAATATTAACCCCTTAACGCTGAAGCCACTTTTCACCTTCCTGACACGGCCCATTTTTTAAAATCTGACGTGTCTATTTAAGTGGTTATAACTTTGGAACGCTTTAACATATCCAGTTGATTTTGAGATTGTTTTTTCGTGACACATTGTACGTCATGCTGGTTGAGAAATTTAATCAATATGTTTAGTATTTATTTATGAAATAAATGGAAATTTGGCAAAAATTTTGAAGAAAACAATGTTTTCCAAATTCAAAATTTTCTACTTTTTGGAAAGTTGGTCATATCACTTAAATAACTTGATAATTAACATTTTCCATATGTCTGCTTTAACTTGGCATCATTATTCAAACATCTTTTCCATTTTTAGGATGCTAGGAGGCTTATAACTTTAGGTGCATTTTTTCAGATTTTCATGAAAATCATCATAACCTACTTTTGGAGGGTTAATTTAGTTAGAAGTGACTTTATAAGGCCTACATAACAGAAAACCCCCACAAATGACACCATTTTAGAAACTACACCCCTCAAAATATTCAAAACAACCTTTGGGAATTTTGTTAACCCTATAAGCGTTTCATGAGGGTGAAAGATAAATGAAAGTGAAATTACAGAAATGTAATTTTATCTTACTATAGATTCATTGAACACTAAAATTTGCACCTTCACAATGGGTTAAAAAGGAAAATGCTTTTTACAATGTTTAGGGCAATTCCTCCTGAGCATGCCAATACCCATTTTGTCACTGTACCCTGCTGTACGGACACAGGGGGGCACTTGGAATGGAAAGAGCGTTGTTTCTTTTTTGGAGGGCAAATATGGCTGAAAAAGTTTTCATGTGTCAGGATGCATTTGGAGAGCCAAAATGGTACCAAAACAGAGGAAAGCCCCAACAAGAGACACCATTTTGGAAAGTACACCACTTGGAGAGTTTAGCAAGGTGTAATTTGTGTATTTGCCCCAACAGGTGTTTGATTCAATTAGGCCCCAAAAGGGAAAAAAGGTGAACATTTTCTCAAAAAAGTCACTTTTACCCCAAATTTTTGTAAGCCACAAGGGATAAAAGATGAAACAACCCCCATAAATGTGTAAAACTATTTCTCCTAAGCACAGAACTGCAGGGAAAGAGGGGCTTTGGCCTATTAGAAGCCAGATTTGACAATCATCCTTTACATGTGTCAGGATGCATTTGGAGAGCCCTAGTGGTACCAAAACAGAGGGGAACCCCATCAAGTGTCACCATTTTGGAAAGTGCATCCTTTGGAGAATTAAGCAAGGTGTAATATGTGTATTTTCCCCTACAGGTGTTTGCTTCAATTAGGTCCCTAAAAGGAAAAATATGAACATTTTCCCAAAAAAGTCACTTTTACGGCTAATTTTTGTATCTCATAAGGCATTAAAGATTTTAAAAAAAACAAAAAATGTGTACTAGCAATTCTCCTGAGTATAAAATTGCCCCACACATGCAAATAAAATGTTGTATGGGTACGCAGTGAAGCTCAGAAGGGAAAGAGGGGCGTTGGCCTTTTAGAAGCCAAATTTGACAGACATCCTTGACAGACGTCAGGATGCATTTAGAGAGCCGTAGTGGTACCAAAACAGAGGGGAACCCCAACAAGTATCACCATTTTGGAAAGCACACCCCTTAGAGAATTAAGCAAGGTGTATAATGTGTATTTGTCCGTAAAATTGTTTGATTTAATTAGGACTTAAATAGGAAAAAGGTGAACATTTTCTTGTAAAGGTCATTTTACCCCTAATTTTTTATAGCCACAAGGGATAAAAAAATGTAATAACCTCCAAAAATTTGTAAACCTATTTCTCTCAAGTGTAGAAGTACCCCACATGAGTATATAAAATGTTGTATGGGCATACAGTAGAAGGAATGAGGGATGTTTGCCTTTTAGAAGCCAAATTTGACAGAAATGTTTGACATGCATTTGGAGAACCCTAATCCGAAAAGTGACCCTAATTTTTGTACGCACACCCCTTAGAGAATTTTGCAATGTGTAATAAATGTATTTGCCCCTACAGGTGAATGATCCAATTAGGCCCTAAACATTAAAAAGGTGAAAATTTTCCTATAAATGTCACTTTACCCCTAATTTTTGTAAGCCACAAGGGATAATATATTAAATAACCCTGAAAAAGGTGTAAAACTAATTCTCCCGAGTGTAGAAGTACCCCACATGTGCATATAAAATACTTTATGGGCGCACAGTATAGGAAAAGAGGGATGTTTGTCTTTTAGAAGCCAAATTTGACAGAAATCCTTCGCGTGTGTCAGGATACATTTGGAGAGCCGTAGTGGTACCAAAACAGAGGAAAACCCGAAAAGTGACCCTAATTGTTGAATGTACACCCCTTGGGGAATTTAGCAAGGTGTAATATGTGGTGTAATGTAATACACGTGGTGAAATGAGCATTTTGAACATATAGGTGGTTTCCAAATATGATTTGCTATGGAGTCCAAGATGGAAATTGCAATTATTTCTGGAAAGTTCAGTGCCCGTTATGTAGCGCCCCTTAAAAAAATGGAGGGGTATAGGGAGCAACGGGACCTAACAGTTGTTACAATTATTAATTTTACCGAAATGAATTCACAACAGGTTGGGCGTGAATTGTGAATGTGTTGCGTATAAGGAGGTAGAATATATCAAGGGGGGGCGTGGCTTGGTAATGGCGGCGTGAAGACATGACCGGCACGAGCTCCTGTCCTTCAGGCACCATTACCGGCGATCGAGAGGCTCACCCGTGGCAAAACATGTCCTCCAGGAGGGGAAGGAACACAGGGAGGCTGGTGACCCCTGTCGGCTCCCGTTCGGCGGCCTCCGGTCCGGGAATGGAGCGGTTTCTGCAGCCGCAGAGTGCGGCCTCCTCTCCTCCAGCAGCGCCATGTGCGTCCAATATGGCGCCCGGACATAGCCCCTGCTCTGCTGCCACACAGCTGGCGCCGCAAGCACTGCAGACCGAGCAGCCTGGGGAACAAGGCTGTGATGCCCTATCCCAGCCACAGGTACAGAGCAGCCAGCAATACCCATGGCCCTGACCCCAATGCACCCCAATGACTCTGTGGGTGCAGCCTTATCATCACAGGCCTCAACACTTGGGGGAAATGTGCCTCATGTGCCCATGGCCTTGGAAAATCCAGGGATTAACCCCATACAGGCTGAATTCCAACTACTGAAAGAGCTGATACAAGCCCTACCCACCAGACAAGACCTGGACTCTGTGGTTCAGAGGCTTGAGCTTTCACACAATCAGGCCTTAGAGGAGGTCAAAGAGGAGCTTGAGGAGGTCTCTGTGCGTACTACGAATGTTGAAAATACGGCCTCAGCACTGGATGCTCGTGTCACTGCCCTTGAGACAGAGATGAATCAGTCTAGAGCACATATCCAGCATTTGACCCTTTTATTAGATGATCAAGAAAATTGCGGCAGACGAAACAACATACGTATA
The DNA here is from genome assembly GCF_040894005.1 of Engystomops pustulosus. Classification (NCBI taxonomy): domain Eukaryota; kingdom Metazoa; phylum Chordata; class Amphibia; order Anura; family Leptodactylidae; genus Engystomops; species Engystomops pustulosus. Next base: position 45,874,365 of record NC_092420.1, read on the forward strand.
AAGGGCCTGCCTCAGCTTCAAACAGCAGACAATTTATCTGAGAGAGTAACGCAAATCTTTAATGACATCCTGGGCCGCCCTGCGGACTCGGCTCTTCTGTTTCACAGGATTCACAGAGTCTCCAGAATGTCTGCTGCAGAACCTGGGATCCCCAGAGACGTCCTATGCCGTCTACACTACTTCACGAATAAGGAGAAAATAATGTGCGCAGCCTGGGGCAGGGAAAACGTGCAAGTGGATGATTCGGATATACGTATCTATCCTGATGTATCGGCCCGCACCCTGAGCATGAGACGCTTACTGCAACCTCTCCTACACAGCATAAAGGAAGCTGGCGCCTCTTACAGATGGGGCCACCCTTTTCACCTCATTGTTCGACATAATGGGACCCCGTTCTTCCTAAGGAGCACTGATGACCTCCCTGATCTTTTTTGTTTTCTGAATATACCTCCAATTTCCATCCCTAATTGGCTTGGAACAGATACACCCAGAGTGCCTTCTCTGCAATCTCGCCGACGGAGTGCGTCAAGACGCGGGAGACGTCCCTCAATAGAAGACACCCTACCGCCACTTCTATCTTCCCAACCTTCTGGAGCTGCCTCACTGGGTCTGGACTTTTCCATGGGCCTACCACTGGAAGCCTGACGTTCCCCGAACTTCCTTGCTTTGTGAATTTTTTTACACCCTGGGAGGTTGCCTGTCAAAATTTAACTTATAACACCATCTTCAAAAGGTTTTGTTTATGCCTTCCCACCTTTATACCTCGCAGTGTGTACAACATCTGTATTTCTCTGTTACACAAAAGATAGTAGGTGTTATAGTTGTTACTTGTAGAAATTAAGCACTGAGCCTCTCCCATCGGCCTTTGGATTTAATATTTCATCTGAAGGCGGGTGAGAGAAGTCGATCACTCTAAGCTTGCAATTATTCATTTATGCCTGTTGGTAATGGAGCCATGCGCTATTGCCTTCTACGTTCCCCACTCTTTCTCCTCCTGGTAGGGGGAGTTGTTTCCCTGGCTTTATTCTCCAGGGACTTAGGGTTTGACCCTTTTTTTTGCTTTTTTCTTGTATCTTTCGAAACACCCCCCCCCCCCTGCTGAACCTTGGGACCGCAGGTCGCTCCCACTTCACCCAACTCACCCTCATATTTCTATTGTCTTTATTCCTCTCTCTTTTTTTTCTTCCTCCATCTTACCCCTCTTACTCTATTCTCTTCCCCTCTTTCCACTATGGCGGCGTCTAGGCCGGAGGGTAGACAAGACAAATTAACACTTGGCTCCCTTAATGTAAAGGGATTGCACAGCCCCGAAAATAGGTCTATCTTGTTCAATATGTTAAAAGGAAAGAAAATCCAGGTTGCCTTTATACAGGAAACCCATCTTAGTGAGGCTAGACCATACAACTTCACAGACAGGAGATACCCAAATGCCTATCATAGCTATACTACTGACTCCAGAGCGAGAGGCACCTCAATTTTCATAGCGGCTTCAGTGCAGTGGTCATTTGTGGACTCATGCTGTGACTCGGAGGGGAGGATGATTATGGTTAAGGGCAAAATTGCAGACAGTACGTACACATTTGTCTCCCTGTATCTTCCAAACAAAGGACAAACCCAAGCTATGACTTCCTTTTTGAACCTCATAGAGGATTTTGCTGAGGGGCACCTGGTGGTGGGTGGACATTTCAATGTTGCTCTAGACCCCAGCATTGATACTTCCTCAGGCTCCTCCTCCATGTCGCAGCATAGCCTACGCAGACTGAGAGGATTATTACATGACCATCAATTGATTGACACCTGGAGACTAATGCATCCGAGAGACAAGGACTACACGTTCTACTCTCCAGTGCACAATCTGTATTCTAGACTGGATTATTTCCTAATTCGCCATTGCGACTTGGGCCTCATCCAGAAAGCGGAAATTGACAATATCACCTTTTCGGATCATGCTTTGGACTCTACGGTACTTAACCTTCCAGACGTATCTGACTTCCAATGGCAGTGGAAATTGAATACATCCCTCTTAGATGACAGTGTGATCACAGACGAAATCCGAGATTCCCTACAGACGCATTTTACCAGGACCACAGAAGAGGGGATCGACCCGTGTATTGCTTGGGAAGGCCATAAGCATAACATCCGCAGCTTCCTCATTACACACGGGGCCCGGCGAAAACGGGAAAGGGCTAAAGAGATAATTACCCTACTAGATAAAATTAGGGAACTAGAGACATCACACAAGCTTCGAACCTCCCTGTTTGAAGCACGTGACTCCCTTAAAACACTGTTAGTCGGTAAAGCGAAGTGTCGGCAGCACTTCTATGAGTACAGCGACAAATGTGGCAGATCCCTAGCCAGAGCATTACGTATCCAATGCTCGCGTACATACATTCAAAAAATGATGACACCCTCGGGACTCCCTAAACACTTAAACTCGGACATTGCGGCAACCTTCTGTGACTATTATCAATCCCTATACAATCTTGACCAGCCTCACACAGCCTCAGCCCGAAATGCATTACGAAATAGAATCCAAACTTACCTGACTCTTCCCTACCATCTCTTTCTGAGGAGGAGGCAGAAGCCCTAGAAGCCCCCATTACCGACTTAGAGTTCCAACTGGCCCTTAAGGAGACCCAATCGAGTAAAGCCCCTGGGCCTGACGGCTTCTCTTTACCGTACTACAAGAAGTTTTCTGGTCTCCTTGAACTACACTGGACAAAGGCTTTCAATGAGATAGCTTTGGGAGCCTCACTTCCTAAGGATGCGCTAGGAGTGATCATTGCTGTCATACCTAAACCAGGAAAAGATGCTACCCAATGCTCAAATTATCAACCAATTTCGCTGCTGAACCAAGATCTCAAGCTGTTTACGAAAGTTATAGCAATGAGACTCGCTCCCCTACTCCTGAGCTCCATTCACTCAGACCAGGCTGGCTTCATCTTGGGGATAATACCACAAAAACCATTTACTTGATATGCAAGGCCCAAATGGAACATATCCCACTTATGCTCCTATCTACGGATGCAAACTGGTCTTACATGTCTGAGGTCCTTCGAGCATTTGGTATTCGAACCAAAATGTTTAGTTGGATCATGTCTCTTTACTCCAGCCCCTCAGCCTCCATCCGCGTGAATAGCACTCTTTCAGACAGCTTTGAGATACGAAATGGTACCAGGCAGGGATGCCCGTTGTCTCCTCTACTCTTTGTTCTCTCTTTAGAACCCTTCCTCCGACACATAAGAGCCAATCAAGATATTTCCGGATTAGAGACCCAAGGAATTAAATACAAGATAGCGGCTTACGCCGACGATCTACTTTTCTTCCTAACTAACCCCCAGATCCCTAACCTAATGAAGGAAATACAGGTGTTTGCCCAATTGTCTAATTTTCGCATTAATTGGTCCAAATCCGAGGCCCTCAATGTCTCTCTCCCAGAGGCCCTGGTTGAGACACTGCGAGGGTCCTTTAATTTTAAGTGGGCTTCACAAAGCATTACTTACTTGGGGACTTGTCAGCCGATTTATCCAAGCTCTACACACTTAACTTCTTACCCATTCTTAAGAGAGTACAGGAGGACTGCTCCAGGTGGACCAAAGGCATTTTTTCATGGTTTGGCAGATGCGCCATATTCAAAATGAACATACTCCCGCGTCTTCTATATCTATTTCAAGCACTACCCATCAAATTGCCAAAAGCCTACTTTCGCTCCCTGAATGCCATCCAACATAAAATTCATTTGGGCGGGTAAACCCACCAGGATTCAGCGTACCACTCTATATCGCCCAAAGATATCGGGGGGGATTGGGTTGCCGTTCTTCAAGGGTTATCATACGGCTGCTCATTTGGCCAGAGTCCTTGATTGGTGTTGTAACACAGACCTGAAACCTTAGGTGCGGCTGGAGCAGTCCTACACGTCAACCCCACTACAAGTGCTACCATGGCTGTCTATAGAAAGGAATGCAGCTTTAAAATCACACCCTACGATTGGCCCAACTCTCTCTCATTGCCAATTAGAGGCCATCAGGGAAAGACTGCTGCCCAAACACTCCCCGCTGACACCAGTGTTAGGATATCCTGACTTTAGCCCGGGTTGTGACGACCCTGTATTTAACCAATGGAGGCAGGCGGGCAAGTTTAGGGCTAAACACGTCAGCAGAGACTAAGCTTGGTTAACGACTCAGCAGCTCATGGAAATCACAGATCCATGCCCACTTGGGACATGGAGGGCTCAGCAATTACGACACTATTTAACCTCCTTGTTCTCAATTTTCTAAAAATCAAACCTCATTCGAAAGCCTTTGTTCCAGCACTGGGACTGTATGACATACGCTCTCCTCCTCCTATTCATGTCTCCTATCCATACCCGATGACCCTGGTCCTCAGTTTTTAAGGCAATGGGAAACAGACCTACATGTCACACTTACACCTGAACAGAAGTTTGTAGGTTAACAAAGTAAATGATATCATGCGTATGGAAGACCTCACATCTTCCTTGCACGGCACCTATGTGAAATTCAGCAAAACCTGGCAACCATGGATCCTCTTCCAGTAATCTGCTGAGTACAGACAACTTTTATAAGGACCTGAGGTGATCCCCTTTCCGGACTGCTTCAGTTGTCCTCCTGCCACCCGGCCTGGGCGCCTCCTCCTATCCACCTACTTGGTTACCCCTCTCGCCCTATCCCTTTCCCTCACTCCCCTCATCCTATTACTCCTTCTTGCTCCCCTCCCTATGTTTCTTTGGGGAGTTCCTTACGGGCACTTAATTGAGTCTAAGGACTTCCTAATGGTTCTGTTTCTGTTTCTAAATTACATAAAAATGGTGAGAGTGTGAAGCGGGCTGGAGCGTATACACGAAGAGATACACCAAAGGTTACATGCTGGTATATTTTGTCACTTATTACGGTTCATGTTTGATTGTTTGTACATGATGTTACAAGGACTGCGCTCCTGCTCTTTATTTGTACTCTTACTGCCAATAAAAACAAATTAAAAAAAAAAAAAAAGAATATACCAAGGGACCAACTAAACTTTTGTCACTCTGGAGTTATTGCAGGTCTTTTAGTAGTATATAGTGTCCATCCTAACTCCTCTTTTGGAACAGAGTCCTTACAATTGTTTACAATTTAACCCCTAGGCGCACCTGGACATTATAGTACGTCCCGGTGGCTAGATACTTAGCGCACCAGGATGCGCTATAATGTCCTGCTTCTGGCACCGGCTCACGAACGGAGCCGGTACCAGAAGCAGCGGCTGTCAGCTGTCAATCACAGCTGACACCACGCGCTAACACTGGCGATCGGAACCGGCTCAGATCGCGGGTGTTAACCCCTTACACGCGCGGTCATGCATGACCACGGCGTGTAAGGGTGTTTCTGCTATGGATCGGATCCCCCGTGCCGCTTACCGGGGAATCCGATCCTATTCTGGGCAGCCCCGAAGTCTGCCTAATGCTCCGGGGCTGCGGGGCTGCCCGATGTCCAAGACAGTCAGATCCCTTCCGGGTCTGACTGTAAACTGTCTGCGCAATAAATGCATTAAAATAATGTCACTTTCCCATAAGAACACTTAATAAACTATAAACACAAACACATAAAAAACTGCCACATATATGGTATTGCCATATATGGCAAAAATTGCAAAAAACGCTCTGAAAAGATATTTTTTAATTAATACCTTTAAAAAAATGCTCTAAAAAGTTATTTAAAAAAGTTATGCACTCTAAAATGAGACCACTAAAGAGAACAACTCTTCTCGCCAAAAATAAGCCCCTAAACAGATTTTTCAGCTGAAAAATAAAAAAGTTCTGCATATGAAAAGATGGTGATGCTAAAATGAACAAAATTTTCTCCAAATTAGTTTTTATTCAGTAAAATAAATAAAATACACAAAACCCCCACATATTTGGTATCGCTACGTCCGTGACAATCTGCATAATAAAACAGAATTGTTATTGGACCCACAAAATGAACCTCGTAAAATACAACCTCAAAAAATGCTCCAAAAAAAAGATGATTTTCAATTAATACCCTTTAAAAAATGCTCTAAAAAGTGATTTAAAAAGGTTATGTACTCTAAAATAAGAACACTAAAAATAACAATCCTTCTCGCAAAAAATAAGCCCTTAACCAGATTTGTAAGCCGAAAAATAAAAAAGTTATGCATATAAAAGTCGATGATGCTAAAATTAACATTTTTGCAAAATTACTTTCTATTCAGTAAAAATGAGGAAAAAAATGTAAAAAACTATATAAATGAGGTATTTTCGTAATCGTGGTGACCCATAGAGTAAAAATAATATACTATTTTTACGGTATGGTAAACAGCCAAAACACAAAAAAATGTTTCTAAAAATTGATGATTTCCATTTCCTCCAACCAACAAAGAGTTAATAAAATCTCACCAATTAGCTATAGATGCCCCAAAATTATGTACCATAAAAGTACATCTCATGTGGCAAAAAATAAGCCCCTATAGGTCCACAATAAAATAAAACACCTAAAGGGTTAACAAACTTCTTAAAAGTGCTTTTTCATACATTGAGGGGTGTAGTTTCCATAATGGGGTCATTAACAATTCTAGCTATTATTTAGGCCTCTCACAATCAATAAAAAGTTAAGCAGGTCCATCTAAATATTACTGTACTTTTGGTGATTTTCCCAAAAATTTTAAAAGTGGCACCCAAATTCTGAGCCTCATAACATTATTGTAAAATAAGTGGAATCTTAAAAAAACCATGCCAACATAAAGCAGACATTTGGGAAATGTAAGTTATGAATTTATTTGGGTGCTATGACTATCTGCATCAAAAGTAGAGAATTTAGAAAGTTGAAAATAAAGAATTTTTCCAAATTTTTTCCAAATTTAGTGTTTTTTCATAACTAAAACACAAAAGATATCATCCAAATTTTTAAACTAATTTGAAGTACAATGTGTCATGAGAAAAAAATCTCAAAATCCCCTATAAACAATATCGTTCCAAAGCTATAAGCACTTAGAGTGACACATGGCAGATTTGAAAAATGGGACAGTGTCCTTAAGGCTAAAAGAGGCTGAGTCCCGTAGGGGTTAACAGGCCTCTTTGTGTTGGCTTACAAATACAAAAAATAGAATACTACGATTTGGAAATCCGAGGAGCCACATAATAGTAGGTTATATCTAACTTATAAAGCAGATATCACTGCTGTACAATCTGTATGTGACAGGATTCATTACTACACCAAACAAATAAGCTATATATTTTGGGATAGCTGTGTTACAATTCTGCTTCAATTCAAAAGTTATTAGAGATGAGCGAACATGCTCGTCCGAGCTTGATGCTCGGTCGAGCATTAGGGTACTCGAAACTGCTCGTTGCTCGGACGAATACTTCGCCCGCTCGAGAAAATGGCAGCTCCCGCCGTTTTGCTTTTTGGCGGCCAGAAACAGAGCCAATCACAAGCCAGGAGACTCTGCACTCCACCCAGCATGACGTGGTACCCTTACACGTCGATAGCAGTGGTTGGCTGGCCAGATCAGGTGACCCTGGGATAGACTAGCCGCTGCCCGCGCTGCTCGGATCATTCTGTGTCTGGATGCCGCTAGGGAGAGAGCTGCTGCTGGTCAGGGAAAGCGTTAGGGTGTTCTATTAGCTTACTGTTAGGCAGGAGTGATTCTCAAAGAACCCAACAGCCCTTCTTAGGGCTACAATAACGTTCTACTTTTTTTATTTTAATTTGCATCTAGTACCATTTTGTGAGGAATTAGCAGGGGGACTTGCTACCGTTGTGTTTAGCTCTTAGTGGCACACATATCCATAGCAAAGACCGAAGTGGGAAAATTTAGTAGGGGTTGGATTTCAATTAGGCACTAACTCAGTGTCATCTCATCTGGCATAGTAGTGTGCTTTGATACTTGGCTAGAAAATAGCCATAGGAGAATACAAAGAGCTTATTTACGCATACAGTAGCGTTCTATATATTTGATTTCTGGTTGATCTGCTGGTGGCTGTACTTTCTGCAGTGCATGTACTAGACAATTCTGAGCAATTTGTAGTGAGACTTGCGACCGCTGTGTTCTGTGCTAAGTGACACACATATCCATAGCAAAGACCGAAGTGGGAAAATTTAGTAGGGGTTGGATTTCAATTAGGCACTAACTCAGTGTCATCTCATCTGGCATAGTAGTGTGCTTTGATACTTGGCTAGAAAATAGCCATAGGAGAATACAAAGAGCTTACTTACGCATACAGTAGCGTTCTATATATTTGATTTCTGGTTGATCTGCTGGTGGCTGTACTTTCTGCAGTGCATGTACTAGCCAATTCTGAGCAATTTGTAGTGAGACTTGCGACCGCTGTGTTCTGCGCTTAGTGACGCACATATCCATAGCAAAGACCGAAGTGGGAAAATTTAGTAGGGGTTGGATTTCAATTAGGCACTAACTCAGTGTCATCTCATCTGGCATAGTAGTGTGCTTTGATACTTGGCTAGAAAATAGCCATAGGAGAATACAAAGAGCTTACTTACGCATACAGTAGCGTTCTATATATTTGATTTCTGGTTGATCTGCTGGTGGCTGTACTTTCTGCAGTGCATGTACTAGCCAATTCTGAGCAATTTGTAGTGAGACTTGCGACCGCTGTGTTCTGCGCTTAGTGACGCACATATCCATAGCAAAGACCGAAGTGGGAAAATTTAGTAGGGGTTGGATTTCAATTAGGCACTAACTCAGTGTCATCTCATCTGGCATAGTAGTGTGCTTTGATACTTGGCTAGAAAATAGCCATAGGAGAATACAAAGAGCTTACTTACGCATACAGTAGCGTTCTATATATTTGATTTCTGGTTGATCTGCTGGTGGCTGTACTTTCTGCAGTGCATGTACTAGCCAATTCTGAGCAATTTGTAGTGAGACTTGCGACCGCTGTGTTCTGCGCTTAGTGACACACATATCCATAGCAAAGACCGAAGTGGGAAAATTTAGTAGGGGTTGGATTTCAATTAGGCACTAACTCAGTGTCATCTCATCTGGCATAGTAGTGTGCTTTGATACTTGGCTAGAAAATAGCCATAGGAGAATACAAAGAGCTTACTTACGCATACAGTAGCGTTCTATATATTTGATTTCTGGTTGATCTGCTGGTGGCTGTACTTTCTGCAGTGCATGTACTAGCCAATTCTGAGCAATTTGTAGTGAGACTTGCGACCGCTGTGTTCTGCGCTTAGTGACGCACATATCCATAGCAAAGACCGAAGTGGGAAAATTTAGTAGGGGTTGGATTTCAATTAGGCACTAACTCAGTGTCATCTCATCTGGCATAGTAGTGTGCTTTGATACTTGGCTAGAAAATAGCCATAGGAGAATACAAAGAGCTTACTTACGCATACAGTAGCGTTCTATATATTTGATTTCTGGTTGATCTGCTGGTGGCTGTACTTTCTGCAGTGCATGTACTAGCCAATTCTGAGCAATTTGTAGTGAGACTTGCGACCGCTGTGTTCTGCGCTTAGTGACGCACATATCCATAGCAAAGACCGAAGTGGGAAAATTTAGTAGGGGTTGGATTTCAATTAGGCACTAACTCAGTGTCATCTCATCTGGCATAGTAGTGTGCTTTGATACTTGGCTAGAAAATAGCCATAGCAATAGGATAGCATTGTTTGGTTTTAAAAACTCAAAAAAAAAACAAAAAACACAAAAAAAAAAAAAAAACACAAAAATAAACAAAAAAAAGTAAAAAAAAAAAAAAAGTTATAACTCTCATTTTAAAAATGTTTAACCCGAGGGCTAGGGGTAGAGGACGAGGGCGGGGACGTGGGCGTCCAACTACTGCAGGGGTCAGAGGCCGTGGTCCTGGGCGGGGTGAGACACCACCTGCTGATGAGGGAGCAGGGGAACGCCGCAGAGTTACACTCCCTAGGTTCATGTCTGAAGTTACTGGGACTCGTGGTAGAGCACTGTTGAGGCCAGAACAGTGCGAACAGGTGATGTCGTGGATTGCTGACAATGCTTCGAGCAATTTGTCCACCACCAGTCAGTCTTCCACGCAGTCCACCCATGTCACTGAAATCGCCACTCCTCCAGCTCCTGCACCTCAGCCTCCTCCCCCCCAGTCTGCCCCCTCCCAGGAAAATTTGGCATTTGAACCGGCATACTCTGAGGAACTGTTTTCTGGACCCTTCCCACAGTCACAAACCACTTGTCCGGTTGCTGCTGAGCAATTTTCCGATGCCCAGGTTTTCCAACAGTCACAGTCTGTGGGTGATGATGACCTTCTTGACGTAGTGGAAGTGTGTAAAGAGGTGTCCGACGATGAGGAGACACGGTTGTCAGACAGTGGGGAAGTTGTTGTCAGGGCAGGAAGTCCGAGGGGGGAGCAGACTGAGGGATCGGAGGATGATGAGGTGACAGACCCAAGCTGGGTTGAGAGGCCGGGTGAACACAGTGCTTCTGAGACGGAGGAGAGTCCTCGACCAGAACAGGTTGGAAGAGGCAGTGGTGGGGCCAGACGGAGAGGCAGGGCCAGAGCTGGTGCATCAGCGCCAAATGTGTCAACTAGTGAAGCTCCCGTGGCGAGGGCTCCTGCGGCGAGGGCTAGATCTTCAGAAGTCTGGAGGTTCTTTAAGGAAACACCGGATGACCGACGGACTGTGGTGTGCAACATTTGCCAAACCAGGCTCAGCAGGGGTTCCACCACTACTAGCTTAACTACCACCAGTATGCGCAGGCATATGAATGCTAAACACCCCACTCAGTGGCAACAAGCCCGTTCACCTCCGGCCGTGCACACCACTGCTCCTTCCCCTGTGTCAGCTGCTAGTCAGCCCCCTGCCCAGGACCCTGCCACAAAAACCCCATCGTCGCCTCCACGATCCTCCATAGCATCCACCAGCGTTCAGCTCTCCATACCCCAGACGCTGGAGCGGAAACGCAAATATAGTGCAACCCACCCGCACGCCCAAGCCCTTAATGTGCACATCTCCAGATTGCTTAGCCTGGAGATGCTGCCCTATAGGCTAGTAGAGACCGAGGCCTTTCGCAACCTCATGGCGGCGGCCGCCCCTCGGTATTCGGTCCCCAGCCGCCACTACTTTTCCCGATGTGCCGTCCCAGCCCTGCACCAGCACGTGTCAGACAACATCATCCGTGCCCTGACCAACGCCGTTTCTGACAAGGTCCACCTGACCACGGACACGTGGACGAGTGCTGCCGGGCAGGGCCACTATATATCGCTGACGGCACATTGGGTTAACTTGGTGGAGGCTGGAACCGAGTCTGACACTGGGGCTGCTCATATACTGCCGACGCCGAGGATTGCGGGGCCTACCTCGGTCCAGGTGTTTCAGGCCTACTATGCCTCCTCCTCCTCCCACCCCTCCTCCACCTCCTCCTCCGAACTACCATCCGTGGGCACGGCGCCATCAGTCGGTAGCTCTAGGCACAGCAGCAGTGCCGTCGCTAAGCGACAGCAGGCGGTGCTCAAACTGCTGAGCCTAGGCGACAAAAGGCACACCGCCCAAGAGCTATTACAGGGCATCACGGCGCAGACTGATCTGTGGCTGGCACCGCTGAACCTCAAGCCGGGAATGGTTGTGTGTGACAACGGCCGTAACCTGGTGGCGGCTCTGCAACTCGGCAGACTGACACATGTGCCATGCCTGGCCCATGTGTTAAATCTGATAGTTCAGCGTTTCCTCAAGACATACCCCAATCTGTCTGATTTGCTCACGAAGGTGCGCCGCATCTGTGCGCATTTCAGGAAGTCCAGCCCAGATGCTGCCACTCTCAGGGCAGCGCAGCGCCGCCTCCAACTGCCCGCTCACCGACTGTTGTGCGACGTGCCCACGAGGTGGAATTCAACACTGACCATGTTATCCAGAGTTTACCAGCAGCGCAGAGCGATTGTAGACTGCCAGATGTCAACTTCCACCAGAACTGGTAGTCAGGTCAGTCAGCTTCCTCAAGTCTACAATGAGGAGTGGACGTGGATGTCTGATATCTGTCAGGTGCTGAGTAACTTTGAGGAGTCAACACAGATGGTCAGTGGCGATGCCGCCATCATCAGCCTCACCATCCCGCTGCTTGGCCTGTTGAAAAACTCTCTGGTCAGCATGAAGTCGGAAGCTTTGCGCTCGTCACAAGAGACAGGGGAAGAATATTCCCCTGTTGATAGCCAAAGCACCCTCAGGTCTGTTTCTCAGCGCATATCGGAGGAGGTGGAGGTGGAGGAGGATGAGGAGGAAGAGGAGGAGAATGTTGGTGAGACACAAGAGGGGACCATTGTTGAGTCCTTTACTGTTCAGCGTGTATGGGCAGAAGAAGAGGAGTTGGAGGAGTTGGAGGAGGAGGAAATGGACAGTCAGGCCAGTGAGGGGAGTGAATTCTTACGCGTTGGTACTCTGGCGCATATGGCAGATTTCATGCTAGGCTGCCTATCCCGTGACCCTCGCGTTCAAAGAATTTATTCCAGCACCGATTACTGGGTGTTCACTCTCCTGGACCCACGGTACAAGCAAAATCTTTCCACTCTCATCCCTGCAGAGGAAAGGAGTGTGAGAATGCATGAATACCAGCAGGCCCTGGTGCACAAGCTGAAACAGTATTTCCCTTCTGACAGCGCTAGCGGCAGAGTGCGTAGTTCTGCGGGACAAGTAGCGAGGGAGAGTAGGCGAGCAGGCAGCTTGTCCAGCACTGGCAAGGGTACGCTTTACAAGGCTTTTGCCAGCTTTATGTCACCCCAGCAAGACACTGTCACCTGTCCCCAGTCTCGGCAGAGTAGGGCTGATCTTTACAGAAAGATGGTGAGGGAGTACGTAGCTGACCATACCATCGTCCTAAATGATCACACAGCTCCCTACAACTACTGGGTTTCAAAGCTGGACATGTGGCACGAACTGGCGCTGTACGCCTTGGAGGTTCTTGCCTGCCCTGCCGCTAGCGTCTTGTCCGAGCGGGTTTTCAGTGCAGCTGGTGGCATCATCACCGATAAGCGTACACGCCTGTCGACTGACAGCGCTGACAGGCTGACGCTTATTAAAATGAATAAAGGCTGGATTTCTCAGAATTTCCAATCTCCACCAGGTGAAGGAAGCTCAACCTGAATAATTGATCCACTCCTCCTCCTCCTCATTTTCCTCCTTCTCCTCCTCTTTGTACAGTAAAGCAGAGGAAAATGGCTATTTTTTGACAGGGCCCACTGGCTCTTGCTATAGTACTTCATGCATTTAATTTTTCTGGAGGGTCACCTACCCGGTCCTCTGTTTGAAACAATTTTTGTGAGTGCCACATACAGGCACTCAATCTATTCCATTTTACTGCAGGGCCACCTACCTGCTCCTCTGGTTTGAAACATTTTTGGGACTGCCACATACAGGCACTCAATCTATTCCATTTTACTGGAGGGCCACCTACCTGCTCCTCTGGTTTGAAAAATTTTTGGGACTGCCACATACAGGCACTCAATCTATTCCATTTTACTGCAGGGCCACCTACCTGCTCCTCTGGTTTGAAACATTTTTGGGACTGCCACATACAGGCACTCAATCTATTCCATTTTACTGGAGGGCCACCTACCTGCTCCTCTGGTTTGAAAAATTTTTGGGACTGCCACATACAGGCACTCAATCTATTCCATTTTACTGCAGGGCCACCTACCTGCTCCTCTGGTTTGAAACATTTTTGGGACTGCCACATACAGGCACTCAATCTATTCCATTTTACTGGAGGGCCACCTACCTGCTCCTCTGGTTTGAAAAATGTTTGGGACTGCCACATACAGGCACTATCCAAATTAAATTGTCTCCATAGCAGCCTCCACACGTTGTCTCCATTGCTACCTCCAAAAGTCGTCCATATAGCTGCCTCCATACATCGTCCCTTTATCAAACGAGGTGTGTCAGGCAGAAATTTGGGTTGTTTTCATGGATTCCACATCAAAGTTGTTAACTTTGTCGCCACCCTGCTGTGTTATCCACAAAATATACTGGCAAACTTTTACCATTTAGGGATATTATTTCAGCGCTTCTTGCGCATCTGTTTACATTCCCCTCACCCGGCATATCCTAAACTTATAAGAACGCTACTACACTTGATCTTATACAAAAGGTTCTTAGAAGTGCTGTTTGGGGAGTAGCCTAGAGACAGGGGCTTGAATTGGCGAAAGCTCGCCTGGCAGCGGAGCGCCAGCTCCATGCGCATCATGCGCTTCTTGCGCATCTGTTTACATTCCCCTCACCCGGCATATCCTAAACTTATAAGAACGCTACTACACTTGATCTTATACAAAAGGTTCTTAGAAGTGCTGTTTGGGGAGTAGCCTAGAGACAGGGGCTTGAATTGGCGAAAGCTCGCCTGGCAGCGGAGCGCCAGCTCCATGCGCATCATGCGCTTCTTGCGCATCTGTTTACATTCCCCTCACCCGGCATATCCTAAACTTATAAGAACGCTACTACACTTGATCTTATACAAAAGGTTCTTAGAAGTGCTGTTTGGGGAGTAGCCTAGAGACAGGGGCTTGAATTGGCGAAAGCTCGCCTGGCAGCGGAGCGCCAGCTCCATGCGCATCATGCGCTTCTTGCGCATCTGTTTACATTCCCCTCACCCGCCATATCCCAAACTTATAAGAACGCTACTACACTTAACTTGGTGCAGGCTGGGACCGAGTCTGACCCTGGGGCTGGTCATATACTGCCGACGCAGAGAATTGCGGGGCCTACCTCGGTCCAGGTCTCAAAGGCCTACTATACCTCCTCCCACCCCTCCTCCACCTCCTCCTCCTCCGAATTACCATCCGTGGGCATGGCGCCATCAGTCGGTAGCTCTAGGCACAGCAGCAGTGCCGTCGCTAAGCGACAGCAGGCGGTGCTGAAACTGCTGAGCCTAGGCGATAAAAGGCACACCGCCCAAGAGCTATTACAGGGCATTCCACATCAAAGTTGTTAACTTTGTCGCCACCCTGCTGTGTAATCCACAAAATATACTTGCAAACTTTTACCATTTAGGGATATTATTTCAGCGCTTCTTGCGCATCTGTTTACATTCCCCTCACCCGCCATATCCTAAACTTATAAGAACGCTACTACACTTGATCTTATACAAAAGGTTCTTAGAAGTGCTGTTTGGGGAGTAGCCTAGAGACAGGGGCTTGGATTGGCAAAAGCTCGCCTGGCTGCAGAGCGCCAGCTCCATCCCAAGATCCAACTAACATAGTTGCAGCACCTTTAATCTACTACTAGTTCACTGCCTCCATAATAATAATAATAATAATCTTTATTTATATAGCGTCATCATATTCTGTAGCGCTTTACAAATCATAGGAAACAAATACAAATGTAATGTAACAGAGCACAACATTTGTATGGAACAACAGGAGTGAGGTCCCTGCTCGCCAGAGCTTACGGTTTATGAAGATGATGGGGTAACACGAGGTAAAAGAATATTTAATGGTCAAGCCATTCTTCTTAGGGAATAGAAAAAAATATAATAAATGGAATTGCTGTCGCTTGAACCACTCAGCCGTCATCTTATATACCAGGTCCAGGGTGAATGGGACTGCAGAGAAGTCTGGTGCCTGTTGGTTGCTGGATAACAGATGGGAGGACGACACAGGACGGGTTAGTAGAAGAGTTAAAACTTCATGCAGTTAATGAGTGTTATAGGCTTGCCTAAAGAAATGGGTTTTAAGAGCACGTTTGAAACTTTGGAGGTTAGGTATTAGTCTGATAGTCCAGGGCAGAGCATTCCATAGAATTGGTGCAGCTCTAGAGAAGTCTTGGAGACGCGAGTGGGAGGTCCGCACTAGGGTAGAGGTTAATCTAAGATCACTGGCGGATCTAAGAGCACGGGTTGGGCGATAGACTGAGATAAGAGAGGAGAGGTAGGGGGGTGCAGCATTATACAGAGCTTTATGGATGAGGGTTATTATTATTTTAAACTGTATTCGAAAGGAGACTGGCAGCCAGTGCAGCGACTGGCATGAACTGTAAGCATACATGGTCCCCTTATCAAACGAGCTGTGTCAGGCAGAATTTTGGGTTGTTTTCATGGCTTCCATGTTAACTTTGTCGCCACCCTGCTGTGTAATCCACAAAATATACTGGCAAACTTTTATCATGTACCGATATTATTTGAGCGCTTCTTGCTCACCTCCTTTGGTTCCTCTCTGACACCCATTGGTTTGAAGCCTGAGTCCAATTAGGGTATGTCGCCATGCCACTCTCTAGCCTGCTGCCGCTGCCTCTGCCTCTGCATGCCGTCCCCTATAGTGTCAGGGTCAATTATTGGATGTTTTACATGCTATCTAGCTTCATTCTGTCACTCTGTCATGGCCATAATTTCGGCATAATGGTGCGATGCATCCATGCATGCTGCCCCTGCTGTTTCCTGTCCATTTCCGTGGTGTTTCCATCCTTTTCTGAGGTTCCCAGGTGTTTGGCCAAGCTTCCCTGTGCAGAGCCTTGGTCCCCTTGAAAAATGCTCGAGTCTCCCATTGACTTCAATGGGGTTCGTTATTCGAGACGAGCACTCGAGCATCGGGAAAAGTTCGTCTCGAATAACGAGTACCCGAGCATTTTAGTGTTCGCTCATCTCTAAAAGTTATGTGTATAAATCCTCTCATAATAAGGAATATAACTGACCCCTAGTGGTGTGATGTAGTAATAACAAAGCTTACTAATTCAACAACCCTTAAAGGAAACCTACCACTTGTACCACTTTTTAAACTTTATAGCGGGCGCAGGCAGGTATGCGCTCGGCGCTTACCGTGCACGCGGCTACATAGGAAGTGAATGAGAGCCGCGTGCACGGTAAGCGCCGAGCGCGTACCTGCCTGCGCCGGCTATAACGTTTAAAAAGGGTTTTAAACCGCGATACCGCGGTTTAAAACACTAACTAAAATAAGCTCCGGCACCAGCTCACCCTGAGCTGGTGCCCGGTATTGCCATCGGAAACCTGCCACTACAAGTGGTAGGTTTCCTTTAAGGGGGTATCTCATGGGCCTTAAAAAAAAACAATTTAAAGGACATCTACCTATACTATCAGGTATAGTGATGGTAGACGCCTATAACCCACCAGTCGCTGTCTGCTGCACTTTCTAAAACATATTTTATTGCTTGATAGTATGTTGAAATATAAATTTATATTATATATGCTAATGAGTCGGAGGCTTACATTACCTGAGTGCCTCTTCGCTCGGGTGGCCGAAAATTTTTCACTCCCTTTATATTTTAATTGTAGCTGGGTCCACCCCGATATCACTCAGACTGCTGTTAACGCCACCCGGCAGTCTGTAAGTCTTGCGCACACATGCAGAGACTTTACATGAAAGCGGAGTGAGGCTGCGAGATTTACAGACTGCAGGTTAACGTCAAGGGCAGTCTGAATGATATCGGGGCGGACCCGGGTACAATTAAAATATACAGGGCATGAGTAAATTATCGGCCATCGGAGCTAGGAGGCGCTCAGGTAACGTAAGCCTGAGCACCTCCGACTCATTAGCATATAGAATATAAGTTTATATCTCAACATAGACAATACCTTATCAAGTAATAAAATATGTTTTAGAAAATGCAGAAGACGGGGACTGGTGAGTTATAGGCATCTACCATCTCTATACCAGTAGGAAGATGTCCTTTAAATCTCTTCTCCCCCACTATCTGGTGCACAAATAACAACTCCCTTTCAATCCCCATTATCTCATAGTGGACCTTCATGCAGAAAACTTTGCCAACCTAATTCTAATGTACCATATATACTCGTGTATAAAAATTGTGTAAAAATTGTGCTGAAAAACCTCACCTCCCGCAGCTCCTCTTGTCTTCTCTCTCCTGTAACACTATGATGCGGTGGTGTTGCCGCTGATGACATCATAGTTTGTGCCAGCCGGCAGTGCAGCAGAAGGAAGAAAAAGGAGGAGCCGCAGGGACAGGAGCATAGGGGCTGGCTATATACTAAAGGGGGCTGGCTGGCTGGCTAACTGGCTATATACTACTGGGGGCCTCTTTGGTTATATACTACAGAGGGCTGGCTGGCTATATACTGGGAGGCTAAGACCAATGCATTTCCCACCCCTGGCTTATACGCAAGTCAATAGGTTTTCCCAGTTTTTGGTGGTAAATTCAGGGGCCACTGTAACTGTCAATTACTTGGTAAAACTGGAGCTGAAAAGGACTTGGGGGTATTGGTGGATGGTAAACTTAATTTCAGTGACCAGAGCCAGGCGGCTGCTGCTAAAGAAAATAAAATTATGGGATGTATCAAGAGAGGAATAGATTCTCATGATAAAGACATAGTTTTGCCCTTATACAAATCCCTGGTCAGACCACACATGGAATATTGTGTACAGTTTTGGGCACCAGTGTATAAAAAGGATATAGTAGAGCTGGAACGGGTGCAGAGGAGAGCAACCAGGATTATTAGGGGAATGGGGGAACTAGAATACACTGACAGATTACAAAATTTGGGATTATTCAGTTTAGAAAAAAGACGACTCAGGGGAGACCTCATTACAATGTACAAATACCTGAAAGGACAATACAAGGATCTCTCCAAAGATCTTTTTATACCTAGGCCTGTGACCAGGACAAGGGGGGCATCCTCTGCGCCTAGAGGAGCGGCGATTTTACCATCACCATAGACAAAGGTTCTTTACTGTAAGAGCAGTGAGACTGTGGAACTCTCTGCCGCAGGAGGTTGTTATGGCGGACTCTATGTACATGTTCAAGAGAGGCCTGGATGCCTTTCTGGAGAGAAAAAATATCACGGGTTATGGGGATAAAACATTTATTTAATTCTTAAAAGGTTGGACTTGATGGACTTGTGTCTTTTTCCAGCCTTATATACTATGATACACAGCTTATACTATTGTACATACGGTAACTTTTTTGCTAAAACCATTGCACTAGAGTGAAATAGTGAGTTGTGATTTTGAAATTCTTCTTTAATCAGTTCATTTGATTCCAAGTGTTAATAGTTCCCCCCTAATGTATAGAGAATTTTCCCCATGTCAAAGACCTATGAGAGCCCTTTTACCACCCCTACCCACACACACACACACACATCAAAACCCTTATTATAATATTTTATAAAAAATAATCATAAAAAACATTTTTTGTTATCGCTAGTGGGCTATTCTGAAAACAAAAGAACTTGGCAGTATCACCATTTTGCATAAGGTAAATTCATTTTTTTTCTATCTTACTTTAGTCAGCATGGGCATTACATTAACACGCATATAATTATTTATATCTCTACTCTTAGATCACCCCACTAATTATCTAAAGCATATAACCCAACTGATCTAAGAACAACAACAAATCATCAGCACAGAGTTACAGTCTGCCCTTACCAGCTTATTTTCTCTTCAGCAACATGCCAATGGCTCCAAAGCTGTTGCAAACAACAGGGGGGACAGAGGGCATCCTTGCCTTGTTCCCCTACATAGACTCAACGCCACTGAAGCTCTACCATTTATGCTTACTCTTACAGATGCCCCATTGTATAGGAGCTTTATTTATTGAGGCCTAAATTCCATTCTCCTAAGTACCGCCCAGTTCAGGGCCACATCTGCTATGAGGCAGGGTGAAGTCCCCACCTCAGGAGGCAGATTATGAACCCCTTTGAGGGGTGTCATTTTGCTGCCGGTAGTACTGGCTGGCCAAATGCTGGCAAGTTCGTAACTACCTGAAAAATCAATTACATTACAATACATTACAATTGATAGGCAGAGCGGTGCAGTACATTGCGTCTGTGCGTACCACTCTACAGGACACAGGCCGGAGTGAGGTCTTCACTGTACACAATGTGGCTGCTGGCATGAGAAGAGCTGGGGGAGAGCGTCGGAGCTGGAGGTAAGTACAAGTTTGTTTGTTTTTTTAAAGGGTGTCAGCTGTGTACACTGGTGGTGGAGGGGCGTGGCCGAACGATAAACCGACGGATTCGGAGAAACTGCCGCATTTTAAAAAAAAAAAGTGTCACGGGACACGCGCTTACCTTCACTAAGTATAGGATGGTGCACTCCGGCGGACCTCGGGGAACTTCAGCGCAGCAGCGACACCTGGTGGACGTCGGAGGAACTGCCATAGTGAATCGCTGGAAGACCCGAATCCACCGCAGAGAACGCGCCGCTGGATCGCGAATGGGCCGGGTAAGTAAATCTCCCAATGAGTCTGCAAATTACACCTTTTGTTCAGGATTTTTTTACGGACCGACTTCCCTGCCGTAAACCTGACTGATTCTCATGCATCACATATGGTATAACTAGAGATGGGCGAATCGTTTCTAATGATTCTAACTTCGGTTAGAATTTCAGGTAAAATTTGACTCGTCACAAAGCCGAAGTTTATGCTGATTCGCGGGAACAAAGTTGTTTTTTCCCCTCTTTTTTCATCTAAATGAGAGTGACAACAACGTGTTACTCCGTGTTACTCTGAGGCAGAGAACTCTGGGAAGGAGAAAGGAACACCCCCGATGACATCTGCAGACCAGTAAGCCAATCAGTCACCAGCAGGCTTATGTGATGTCACACAGCCCTATAAAACCCAGCCATTTTACATCTCGTACTTCACACTTCATGTAGCGTCTAGCTGCTGCTACAGTACTGTGCAGTAGCGATTCTTGCTGCAATCCCTGGATGTTCTTTAAGGGGGATCTACATACCCCCAAATAGCAGTTCTATTTAGTGACAAAATCGTATAGGAAGAAATCAGTTTGACATTCATGCATCTGCAGTAGCGATTCGTGGACCAATCCCTGGTTGTTCTTTAACCCCTTAAGGACGGAGGGTTTTTCGGCAAATTTCTCGCTCTCCAACTTCAAAAATCCATAACTTTTTCAGTTTTACGTGTACAGACCTGTGTGAGGGCTTATTTTGTGCGTAACAAATTTTACTTTCCCGTAATGTTATTTATTTTAACATGCCGTGTACTGCGAAGCTGAAAAAAAAATCCAAATGTGGAAAAATTGAAAAAAAACCGCACGTGCGTCACGTTCTTGTGGGCTCAGTTTTTACGACTTTCACTCTTCGCTCCAAATAACACGCCTACTTTATTCTTTGGTTCGGTGCGATCGCGGTGATACCAAATTTATATAGGTTTTATTGTGTTTTAATACATTTTCAAAAATTAAACGAATGTGTACAAAAAAGAAAAAAAAAATTTTGCCATCTTCTGACGCTAATAACTTTTTCATACTTTGGCGCACGGAAATGTGTGAGGGGTCATTTTTTGCGAAATGAGGCGACGTTTTCATTGCTACCATTTTGAGGTCTGTGTGACATTTTGATCATTTTTTATTTCATTTTTTATGTTATGTAAAAAGGTGTAAAAGTCGCATTTCGGACATTTGGGCGCCATTTCCCGCCTTGGAGGTCACCGCCGGCCGTAACCGTTTTTATATTTTGATAGATCGGGCATTTTGGGACGAGGCGATACCTAATATGTCTGTGATTTTTACTGTTTGTTATGTTTTATATCCGTTCTAGGGAAAGGGGGGTGATTTGAACTTTTAATATTTTATTAATTTTTTTATTTTTTAAACTTTTTTTTTTCTTTTTTTTTTCACTATTTTTTAGACCATCTAAGGTACATTAACCCTAGATGATCAGATCGCTCCTACCATATACTGCAATACTACAGTATTGCAATATATGGCGTTTTTGCAGGTCTTACATTACAATGAGCCACTGGCTCATTGTAACGAACCTGCATAAACCATGTAGCCTCGTGTCAAGAGAAGACCCGAGGCTACCATGGTAACCGATCGCCGCCCCCCGATGACGTTCGGGGGCGTGGCGATCGAAAAAAAGATGGCGGCGCCCGTGCGCCGCCGTCTTTTAAACGCCGCCCGCGACTTTGCGGGCGGCGTTTAGAGGGTTAATAGCCGCGATCGGTGCAAGCACTGACCGCGGTTATTAGCGGTGGGGGTTTTGTGCAAAATGCAAAAACCCCCACCTCTGTATGAAGAGGACTCAGCCCGTGAGCCCTCTTCATACATCCCTTATACCTCTGCGCCGTAGAGCTACGGCGCAGAGCGTTAAGGGGTTAAGGAGGATCTGTATACCCCAAATAGCAGTTCTATTTAGTGACAAAATCGAATAGGAATAAATCTGTTTCCCACTTATGCAGCTGCTGTAGTGATTTGTGGACCTCTAACTGGGTGTCAGTTGTCGGGTATCTGTATAATGCAAATTGCCATACCTTTTTGGGGCTATAGTTTACAGCCAGATTTATGTGTCAAATCAACATAGTTTATACAGCGATTTTCGCTGAAATTACAGTGTCAGTTGTGGGGAATCTGTATAACACAATAAAGCGATTACAAAGAGACAACTCTATGCGTCCAGCAATCCTAAGGTGCAGAAGCTGACCATGCTCTTGTCAAAGTTGTTGGTACTCTCCCTTTCCAGGTCGTGGACTCTGCACCCTTCAGAGAACGAATGGCTTGTGCCGAACCAAGGTGGAGAGTTCCGAGCCGCAATTTTTTTTCCAAAAAGGCGATACTAGCCCTTCACAAAATATGTAGAACAGAAGGTGGGCCAGTCCTTGAGCTTATCCATTTCTTCCAAGGTGCAGGGCAGCGCGGACGTGTGGAGCTGTAACTATGGTCAGGGCCTGTTCTTTACAGCCCACTGGGTGAATGTGCTTCCCTCCCAGCCACACCAACAACTTCCACAAGACATAAAATAAATAAAAACAAATCTGACCGGAGCTCCTATTGTGTCCTTTTAACCGGTTCGCGACCGCCCGCCGTGTATTCACGGCGGCGGTCGCGTTCCGGTGCATGGAGAGGGCATAAGGGCCGAGCCCTCTCCATAGCCGGTAAGTCTCTGCTGCATATTGCAGCAAAGGCTTACCGGTAACACCCGCGATCGGTGCCGGCACCGATCGCGGGTGTTTTCTTGCAGAACGCCGTCGGCAAAGCTGCCGGCGGCTTCAAACAGATGGCGGAGCATCTTTCCGAGGATCGCCGCTCCCCGTGACGTCATCGGGGAGCGGCGATCCGTTGCTATGGTAGCTTCGGGTCTCACGAAGACCCGAAGCTACTTCGGGTTAACCTATTCATTACAATGTGCTATCAGCACATTGTAATGTATGAGGAGTAAAATCCCCATATACTGCCATACTGTAGTATGGCAGTATATGGTAGGATCGATCAGACAACCTAAAAGTTAAAGTACCCTAGGGAGTCTGAAAAATAGTAAAAATAAAAATTAAAAAAAAGTAAAAAAAAAAAAAAAATTATAATAAAAAAACCTAAAAATTCAAATCACCCCCCTTTCCCTAGAACTGATATAAATATAAATAAACAGTAAAAATCATAAACACATTAGGTATCGCCGCGTCCAAAAATGCCTGATCTATCAAAATATAATAACGGTTTTTCACTGCGTTTAACCCCGTTACGGAAAATCGCGTCCAAATCAAAACTGGCACTTTTTTGCCATTTAAAAAAAAATTAAAAATTCTATAAAAAGTGATCAAAAGGTCGTACAGTCCTAAAAATAATATCATTGAAAACAATATCAAAAGTCGCAAAAGATGACACCACCCTCAACTCCATACACCAAAGTATGAAAAAGTTATAAGCACAAGAAGACGGCAAAATAAAAAAAAAATTTTTGTTCATGAGGTTTTAATTGTTGTAAATGTATGAAAACATTATAAAACCTATACAAATTTGGTATCCCTGTAATCGTACTGACCCACAGAATAAATTAGATGCGTCATTTGTGGCGTGAAGGGAAAGCCGTAATATCCAAGTCCACAAGAATACGACACAAATGCGTTTTTTCACCATTTTCACTGCATTTGGAATTTTTTTCCCGCTTCCCAGTACATGGCATGGAATATTTAATACCATCACTATGAAGTGCAATTTGTTACGCAAAAAACGAGCCCTCACATAGCTTTTTACGTGTAAAAATAAAAAAGTTATAGATTTTTGAAGGTGGGGAGTGAAAAATGGAAAGGAAAAAACGGGAAAGGGCCCGGTCCTTAACCGGTTAAATGTCCTTTGCCGAATCCACGGTTCCGTTCCACTTCTATTCCGAATTCTATTCCTAAGGAATAGAAGTGGAACGGAACCTAAGGAATAGAAGTGGAACGGAACCGTGGATTCGGCAAAGGACATTTAAAAGGACACAATAGGAGCTCCGGTCAGATTGTTTTTATTTTATGGCTTGTGGATATGGGATTGGTCCTTGAGTGTAGAGCAGCTCCCAAAGGGCTGAGTGTGTGACTCAAAATATTACAACTTCCACAAGAGACGGTGCTTTCTCCACCACGTTGTCAAACTGCTGCTCCTGCGGCAGTGTCCGCCTCCTCAATCTCCACCACCACCTCAGCCTCCAAAAGTGCTGCTCCATCATACTACATGTGCAGGGCACAGCGGTGTCACGCAGTTCTACACCTGGTTTGCCTGGTCGAATGAAGTAACACAGGGGAGGAACTGCTCCGCGTCATGCAACAAGAAATCAATGTGTGGCTTTCTTCGTGACAACTAAAAATCGGCTGACAACTAAAAATGGGGAGCTGGGGGGTAAGAGCAGTAGCAGCTCCATCAGCAGCAGCTTAAGTATGGATTCCTTATTGAGCAACTACCTTCACCCGCCTAGTGAGGAGGGTAGCCACCTATTTGGACAGCACTTTACCACCACAGGTAGAGGATCCCCTGGACTACTGGGCAGCCAAACTTGATGTGTGGCCGCAATTTGGGGAGTTTGCAGTAGAGAAGCTGTCCTGCCCAACCAGTAGTGTGGCATAAGAGCGATGTGCAGTGCGGCGGGGGCCATCGTTACCCCAAGGAGAACCCGCTTGTCCACCAGTAATGTGGAGAGACTGACCTTTGTCAAGATGAATCAGGCTTGGATCAGCCAGGATTTCAACTCACCAATGCCTAATACATCAGATTATATCAGCCATGACGCCTACTCCAAACGTTGAGAAATGAGTCAGGGTTCTAACTACCTTCCTCAGCCAATATTCTTATGCTGCCACGCGCCTGATGCCACACATCTGCTGCCAGTAGCTCCATCTGCCTCCTACCATCATTACCAGGGACTGGAATTGTCTGCCACCTCCACACTATATCATTGTGCCACCCTGCAGGCTCCTGCTGCTACCTTCACACTATATCATTGTGCCACTCTGCGGGCTCCTGCTGCTGCTACTGATGCCACCTTCACACTATTTCATTGTGCCACTCTGCGGGCTCCTGCTGCTGCTACTCATGCCACCTTCACACTATATCATTGTGCCACTCTGCGGGCTCCTGCTGCTGCTTCTGATGCCCCCTTCACACTATATCATTGTGCCACTCTGCGGGCTCCTGCTGCTGCTTCTGATGCCCCCTTCACACTATATCATTGTGCCACTCTGTGGCTTTCCATGTTGCTGCCACCAGTGGCTTCCTGTTGCTGCTGCTGCCGCCACCTCCACTCTCTGTCATTGGACCACTCTATGGCTTTCCATGTTGCTTCCACCATGTTGCTGCCACCTGTGGGCTCCTGTTGATGCTACCTCCACACTAAATCATTGTGCCACCCTGAGGGCTCCTGCTGCTACTGATGCCACCTTCACACTATATCATTGTGTCACTCTGTGGGCTCCTGCTGCTACGGATGCCACCTTCACACTATCATTGTGCCACTCTGTGGGCTCCTGCTGCTACTGATGCCCCATTCACACTATATCATTTTGCCACTCTGCAGGCTCCTACTGCTGATGCCACCTTCACACTATATCATTGGGCCACTCTGTGGGCTCCTGCTGCTGCTACCTTAACACTATATCATTGTGCCACTCTGTGGCTTACCATGTTGCCACCACCTCCACACCTCTGACCTCATGCTGCTGCTGCTGGTGCCACCTTTGCAGTTCTTTTTTTGGCAAAGACCTGATATTGTCAGGAAAACTGTAATGTATAATGGGTGTGGCATCTCGAATCAACAAATTAAAATTTACATTGAATACTTTGAATTCAAATTCATTTCAAACTTCATTATTGTGCCACAATGTGGCCTCCTCTGCTGTGGGTTTTGTGGGCTCCTGCTGCTGCTGATGCCACCTCCACACTATATCATTGTGCCACCCTGCGGGCTCCTGCTGATACTGATGCTACCTCCACACTGTATCATTGTGCCACTCTGTGGCTTTCCCTGTTGCTGCAACCATGTTGCTGACACATGTGGGCTCCTGCTGCTGCTTCTTCTTCCACAACCTTCACACTCTTATCATTGTGGCCTCCTGTTGCTGCTGCTGATGCCACCTGCACACTATATCATTGTGCCACTCTGTGGCTTTCCATGTTGCTGCCACCTGTGGCCTCCTGTTGCTACTGCTGCCACCATCATTGTGCCACATTGTGGCCTACCATGTTTCCGCCACCCTCATGCTGCTGCCAACTGACCGCTGTCTCCCTGGAACACCCTCTGATTTCCATAATGCTGTTTTTACCCTCCACCACTCTATGACGTTGCCACTGTTTGGTTTTCCCCTTCATTTCCTCTGTCAGAAGGATGAAAAGCTTCAGGATTGATAGCCAAAAGCAGGAGTGAATACAGAACACACAGGACATGCAAGTATCCAATTTGCAGCTCATCTCTATTCTGGATCAACTCCTGTTTGTTTCTGGCTTTAGCAATACTGATGGATTTTTGACCGATTGAAAGAGGACACTGACGGTGAAAAGAAGGGCAAAATGATCAGTGACGTCAATGCAAAATTACTGGCGACACCCTCTCCACTCTTTTGGGGGTTTTCTATATGTATCCGCGTTTAATTGAACAGGTTCTGTCGTAATCTATGGAATCATCTGATGTCAGTGTAAAAAGAGTGCACTCTTTGATGTTATAGTGGGATCTTGGCCCTCAGCTCAGTCCTTTCGAGCTGGCACAGACGTTACCTTGTCAGGCTGCTTTCCTGCTTCGCTTATTTGGTGAAGCTGGCCTTTGTAAGTGCACATGGAAGTGAAGAGTGAAGCGATTCTAATAGCAGCGGCTGTCATGTGCGTGTCATACTAAAACACAGCATTGTTTGAAGACCAAATCATGCTCCCTATGCATATTTAAGCATGGCACAACATTCTACAACACCCTACAGGCTCTCTGCAGCCAGGAAATACCAGTTTTTTTTTATTGTGATTCATTATGATTCAATTTGGGTTGAATCTAATTTTTTCAAAAAAATTTGGCGAATTGGGACAAACCGAATTTTAACAAATTCGACCATCTCTAGGTAGAACTCTCTGTAACCTATTTGACAAGATTTTTGGAAGTAGTTTGTAATCTGTGTTCAGTATGGAGATTGGTCTATAGGCATTCATTTCTTGAGGGGTTTTCCCCTCTTTTAACAGTAAAATAATAAGGGCCTTTCTTAAACCCTTTTAAACGAAAACTTATAAACATCAAACAACGGCAGCAGCAAATCAGAGAACTGCAAGAAAACCTCTGGAAGAATGCAGTCTGACCCTACTGCCTCCCCCCTAGGTAGATTTTGGAGTGCATCCAACACTCATTGGGTTATCTAACATTATTGCTTCATCCATAGAGATATTTGGAATTGAAATGTTCGCCAGTACTTCCTCAAGAGCTCAGAGGAGTATACCTCCTTGAAGTATTCTAAGTACTTGTTACAGATAAGAGCTAGGGATGGGAAGCTGGTAGTATCCCAGGAAGTTATTATCCCTATAGTATCTCTAGGACTCTGATTTCTTATGAGGGATGCTAATTTCTACAAAGATGTCAACTGCCCCAGTATATTCCGCTGAGTCTGCACTTTCAGGGATAACAATGATTTCTCCATACAAAGATTCCTCATGCAGTCCTTATCCAAAAGCCATTGATTGTTATTACCTTCCAAAGGATCAGTCAAAAACCTTCTCTCAAATTCTAATACCCTTACTTTGGCCTGTTGCAAAAGTACATTTTCCTTTTTCTTATATGGAAAAACACATATGCGTCCCTGCTTACTCCCTTATCCTGCAACTCCGTCCAACTGCCCAGGAATATTTTAATATCCTCAATAATTGTACTTTCTTCCTTAACAAGATTAAGCAGAAAAGGCTTCATTTTGTAAAAGGTGATTTCCATATCACCACTATTAACCAGTGTAAACTACATGGGAGAATAATCCAAGAGACCCCTTGCACCAATATTGATTTTCCCGATCAAATAACATCCCCTATCATTGTTAATATTAGATCGATTCTTAACAGTGTGCTATGAGATTTTGAGTAGCATGTGTAACATAATCTAAAGGGTAATCTCTCCCTCCATACATCTTGTAACCCAATCTCCTCCAATAATTTACCTAAGGAGGTAGTCTGGTTTCCTATCCAATATATTGGGATGCTATCATAATTTTTTACCTGACCCCAAATATCTAAGAGTATTCCAGTATTTCCAGTAGCGCAGACGGGGGGAAATAGACCACTACCAATACTGCCTCATGTTCATCTAAGAGGCGATGCAAGATAACATATCTACCCAGTGGATCCACTCTTACCATCAGTTCTTGAAAACTAACCTGTTTATTAACCCCTTCCCTTCCTACTAGTACGGCGCGCGCCGGGTCCCGGTGCATGGAGATCGCGGGTGCTTTCACGGCGATCGCCGACGGCAATGCTGCCAGAGGCTTCAAAAAGATGGCGCCGCACGGATGCCGCCATCTTGCCGCGGATCACCGCTCCCCGATGAGGTCACGGGGAGCGGTGATCCGTTGCCATGACAGCTTCGGGTCTCACGAAGGCCCGAAGCTGTCTCGTTTTAACCCATTCATTACAATGTGCTATCAGCACATTCATAGTATCATAGTATCATAGTATATAAGGCTGGAAGGAGACGCAAGTCCATCAAGTCCAACCTTCAAGAATTAAATAAATGTTTTATCCCCATAACCCGTGATATTTTTTCTCTCCAGAAAGTCATCCAGGCCTCTCTTGAACATGTACATAGAGTCGGCCATAACAACCTCCTGCGGCAGAGAGTTCCACAGTCTCACTGCTCTTACAGTAAAGAACCTTTGTCTATGGTGATGGTAAAATCGCCTCTCCTCTAGGCGTAGAGGATGCCCCCTTGTCCTGGTCACAGGCCTAGGTATAAAAAGATCTTTGGAGAGATCCTTGTACTGTCCGTTCAGGTATTTGTACATTGTAATGAGGTCTCCCCTCAGTCGTCTTTTTTCTAAACTGAATAATCCCAAATTTTGTAATCTGTCAGTGTATTCTAATCCCCCCATTCCCCTAATAATCCTGGTTGCTCTCCTCTGCACCCGTTCCAGCTCTACTATATCCTTTTTATACACTGGTGCCCAAAACTGTACACAATATTCCATGTGTGGTCTGACCAGGGATTTGTATAAGGGCAAAACTATGTCTTTATCATGAGAATCTATTCCTCTCTTGATACATCCCATTATTTTATTTGCTTTAGCAGCAGCCGCCTGGCTCTGGTCACTAAAATTAAGTTTACCATCCACCAATACTCACAAGTCCTTTTCAGCTTCAGTTTTACCAAGTAATTGACCTTTTAGAACATAATTATACTTTTTGTTTCCATGGCCCAAGTGCATAACTTTACATTTATCTACATTAAACCTCATCAACCATTTCTCTGCCCATCCCTCAAGCTTCCACAAATCCCTCTGTAATGCTAAACTATCGACCTCAGTATTTATTACTTTACACAGCTTAGTATCATCTGCAAATATTGAAACTTGACTGTGTAAACCCACTACAAGGTCATTAATAAAAATATTAAAAAGAAGTGGCCCCAATACTGACCCCTGTGGCACTCCACTGGTAACATCAACCCAATCTGAGAATGTGCCATTAATGACCACCCTCTGTTTTCTATCACTAAGCCAATTACTTACCCAAATACACAGATTTTCTCCTATTCCCAGCAGTCTCATTTTATATACCAACCTTTTATGTGGCACGGTGTCAAATGCCTTTGAGAAGTCCAGATATACAACATCCACAGCGTCCCCCAGATCCAGTCTTGAACTTACCTCCTCGTAGAAACCAATCAGATTAGTCTGACAGGACCGATCTCTCATAAACCCATGCTGACGCTGGGTTATAAGGTTGTGCACAGTGAGATACTCCAGGATAGCATCTCTAATAAACCCCTCAAATATTTTCCCCACCACAGCAGTTAGACTTACGGGTCTGTAGTTTCCAGGATCGCTATTTGATCCTTTTTTGTATATTGGTACCATTGTAATGAATGAGGAGTAAAATCCCCATATACTGCCATACTGTAGTATGGCAGTATATGATAGGATCGATCAGACAACCTAGGGTTAAAGTACCCTAGGGAGTCTGAAAAATAATAAAAGTTAAAAAAAGTTAAAAAAAAAATTATAATAAAAAAACTTAAAAATTCAAATCACCCCGCTTTCCCTAGAACTGATATTAATATTAATATTAATATACATTAAAAATCATAAACACATTAGGTATCGCCGCGTCCGAAAATGTCCGATCTATCAAAATATAATTTTTCACTGCGTTTAACCCCGTAATGGAAAATAGCGTCCAGAGTCAAAAATGACGTTTTTTTGCCATTTTGGAAAATATAAAAAAATTAATAAAAAGTGATCAAAAGGTCGCACAGTCCTAAAAATGATAGCAAATGAAAACGCCATCAAAAGTCGCAAAAAAATGACACTACCCAAAGCTCCGTACACCAAAGTATGAAAAAGTTATTGCCGCCAGAAGATGGCAAAATCAAAAAAAAAATTTTTGTACAGGAGGTTTTATTTTTTTTTTTAATGTATGAAAACATTATAAAAACTATACAAATTTGGTATCCGTGTAATCGTAGCAACCCAAGGAATAAATTAGACATGTCATTTGGGTCACACAGTGAAAGCTGTAAAATCCAAGCCCACAAGAAAACATCGCAAATGTGTTTTTTCACCCTTTTCACTGCATTTGGAATTTTTTTCCCGCTTCCCAGTACGCGCCATGGAATATTAAATACCGTCACCATGAAGTGCAATTTGTTACGCAGAAAATAAGCCTTAACAGAGCTCTTTATGTGGAAAAATAAAAAAGTTATAGATTTTTGAAGGTGGGGAGTGAAAAATGGAAGTGAAAAAACTAAAAAAGGCCAAGTCGTTAAGGGGTTAATCATTATACTTACATGTATATGCAGAAAAGGCTGAGTGATAGTAGTGTCTTAACCAGGATTTCTTGACCTTGTAGATGAAATCTTTTAACAGATGGGTCTGCTGCAAACAGACTATATTGGGGGCTGGTGGGAGAGGCACATATCAAATAACACTTTATTCTTAAGCTTATTATTCAGGCCACGCACATGCCAGAAAAACACCTTGATCAGGACATGACAATATCAAATAATATGTTCCCACTTTTCATAATAGAACTTGTAGCCACCAGCCGCTTCACCCTCCCCTTACCTCTCCCCAACAGCCCAGGCCAAGATAGCATTGGACTCATTAGAAAGCAATACAGAGCTACCTATGGGCATTACCTCCTAGATCTTAAGAATGCTTTTCTGCCCATTCGTTGCAGAGTATTTCCTATGAACTTTCCGTAGTTGTAGGGAAACAAAGTGATTTCCAGCATGAGCAAAGCCATGAAGGGTCAGGTTGAATATAGTAAACCAAGACTGAAGACAGAACTCAAAAGGTTTCAATCCAAAAAAGTTGCAGTAATAATAATAATCTTTAAATATTTATATAGTGCCTTCAAATTCCATAGCGCTTTACAAATCATAGTAAACATATACAAATATAATATTACATTACAGAGTACAAACAGTCATATGGAACAATAGGAGTGAGCGCCCTGCTCCCAAGAGCTTAAATTCTATGTGGATAAAGGGGTTGACACAAGAGGTAAAAGAGATTGTATAATGAATGGTCCAGCCATTCTTTATAAGGGAACAATATAAAATAATTTTCTTATTTACAATGTCCAAGGTGAAAGTGACTGCAGAGAAGCTTAGAACTTAGTATATATCTGCTGTTTGCCAGATAATAGACAGGAGGAGGACAAAGGAGGGAATAGTAAAGGGAGAGTTGACGTTTCATGCTGTTAGCGAGTGTGATAGGCTTGCCTAAAGAGAAGAACTAAGAGCATGAAACTTTGGAGAGTGGGTATGAGAGTCAGGGGAAGGGCATTCCAGAGAATTGGTGCAACTTGGGAGTAGTCCTAGAGATGAGCATGGGAGGTTTGAATTAAGATAGAAATTAATCCAATATCACTGGCAGATCAAAGAGCACGGTTTGGGTGATAGACTGAGTTGAGAGAAAAGAGATAGTGTGGTACAGCATCATTCAGAGTTTGTGGATGAGGGTTATTATTTTAAAGTGAATTCAGAAGGAGACAGGCAACCAGTGAAGTCACTGGCACAGGCTGAAGCAATCCGTGTAGCGTTTGGTCTGAAAGACAAGCCTGCCTGCTGTATTAAGAATAGATAGTAGAAGAAAAAGTTTAGTGAGAGCATTTTAGAAGTATCAATTGTCAGAAATGGTCAGATTCTGGTGAAATGGAGAGGTCGGAGTCCAGCACAACCCCAAGACAGGAGGACTTCTGCCTCGGTGCTATAGTGATCCCACAGACCAAGATGGAGAAATTATGGTTGGTAGATGGTGGAAAGATAAGGAGTTCAGTCCTAGAAAGATTAATTTTCAAGAGGAGAGAGAACATGACATTTGAGACAGCAGGTAGACATTCACTAGAGTTCTGGATTAAGGCAGGAGTGATGTCACATGCAGAAGTATATAGCTGGGTATTATCAGCATAGAGATGATACTGGTATAGGGCAATGCCAAAAGATATGCTCAGTGGAACCTTTATGCCCACAGTTTTTCAAATACCTGCCGCATGTGCCCGTGAAGATTTGCGATAAGAAGGATGGAGTGTAGTGCCATCTTGTTAATATTTTCTGTTGGACCTCTGTGAGGTTGGTACAGTATGAGGCTCTATTACACCAAAAATAGGCTTCTCTCCATTGGTCTGAAGGGAAGTCTTCCCAAGTTTTTTTCCCAGTTGAGAATATGAGCTTTCTTGGAAATTTCCCCACCATGGCCTTGTAAATTTGTTTAGTGAGTGTAAACTCCTGAAACTTCTTATCTAGCATGTTAGAATATAGGTCTTTGGGAAGGCAAACCTTGTGTAGGCTGTGAGTGGCTACAGTTTCCCTCAGAAGGGTTGTGGGAATAATCTGAGAAGAAGGGATATTATATTTTTGCAATATCTCTTTGACAGTTTTGATTATTTCCGCAAAAGCCAAGTCGTTGAGGGTAATAATACCCTTGTCAGCCCAGATTTTCGTTAGTAAGGAAGAAGAGAAGATTTCCACTATTTGTATTGGCAATTGTACTGGCACTTTAGCAGTTTCCTTACCTTGCCTGAATATCAAACATTTTCAGCTTAGAATTGATGCTTGGATAGAAGAGCATTGGGCTTTGGGCATTAGTATGGAAGAATAGATGCTACACTACATCAGAAGCCGCCACATCTGTGCAGCCCTGGTCAGCCTTGATCAGGAGAAGGCCTTCGACCGAGTCTTGCATGAATTCATGGGTAAAGTACTGCGACAGCTTGGTCTGGAGAAAATGTTTTGTACCTATGTAAACCTGATGTTTTCTGACATTTGCAGCACAGTGTTGGTGAACGGCTGGAAGACTAACCTCTTTCCTATCCTTTCAGGGGTTAGCGATAAGACAGAAAAGTCCAAAGAAATGCACAGGTAGGTGTGTACGCGCTGCCCCTACGGCTAAAATTGTAGTATAGAGGTAAAACTTCAAAAGAGTGTAGGAAGTACTTTTTTTTTTTTTTTTTTTTAAATATAAAGTTTTTATTTTTTCAGTGGCGGATGACGCATTTCAAGGACGTATTGTCCTCTTCATCAGGTCCATAAGCATATTACACTAAAAAGACATCGAACAAGATAGGGAGTGGGGGAGGTGGTACAAATAAATAGAGTAAATAAATAATTATATGTAAAAAGAATTCATAAATACGTACAAATAGAATATAAATAGAGTATGGATATGTACAAAAATACAAGAATATGTATAAAAATTCTTAAATTACATAAAATTCATCAAAATGCATAGAGCCTTATAAAATTTCAGCAAAATTCATACAGACTTTGTAATATATGTATCTAATTTTACATAAGTGGTAAAATACATAGTGATGATACTAGACAGATCTGGAAGGTGTGGCTGTCATGGATGACAAAAAGATAATGAGGCTTACCTGAACAAAATGCTTTAGGGTGTATCAGAGAGGAGTACTATTTTGGAAAGTGTTGCAATCCTGCATGGGATAAGGGGTATGGAAAAATGAGTGGGATGGGGGAGGGGAGGGGGGGCTAGGTGGAAGCGATGGGTTTGAACGTACCTGCAGGGTGATGGAGCAGGGTATAGGGGCAGCGCCACTGGTTACTGGCAGGATAAACCACTGTGGGTAATGAAGAATGATGGTGATAAGTAGAGGTGTGAGGAAGGAGAAGAAGGGAGAGCTAGGGGATGGGGGTCCGAGTGGACCGGTACTTACAGTTGTCCAGCGATTCGTGCGCGCTGCAATGCAATAGCAGTGCGGGGAATACGGCGGGTTTTTAAAAATGGCGCCCGAAATTGGCGCATGCGCAGAGCGGAGCGCCCGATTTTTGGCGCATGCGCAATAATCCTAGTGGAATAGAGCCTAGCTGGATGGTGGTGGGGAGAGGGCGGGGAACGGGGAGGTGTGGGTGGGTAGGGGGGGGGGAAGAGCAGAAGGCATAAAAAGGGAATAAGGGGGTATAGGGCAGAATATATTGATGGGTATAGAAAGTACAAAAAGAGGCAAATAAAATGTATACATTAAGGCTGATGTTTAAATGGTAAAGATAGTTATAACAGCAAGATACATATAGTTACTCTTCTGGCATCAATATGATAAAATGGGTTTGTTAAGGACAGTGGAAATATTGAAAATTCATATCAAAACAACATAATACTATATTGGAAGATGATCAAAACAGTAACAAAGGGAGACATGTGGAACAATATAAAGTAAAACAACAAATTTAATAAATATATAGATGAATGTTGGCCGTGCGAAGTCCATGGGCACAATTCATGGGTCAGTCTCTGGATCCGGTATGTAGATGCAGGGATCATAAATGTAGATGATATGCTTTTCTGGAGGGAGTTGTCATCAGATGCGTTCCAGAGATTCGTTGAGACCGTTGGGGGACAGGGTGTTCAGTTTGAAAATCCAAAAATTTTCTCGTTTAATCAACGGATCCAATCTGTTCGGGTGGTTCTTCGGGATTCTCTCGATGGGGATCAGAGACAGGCTACAAAAGTCCCTATCGTGGTGAGTGAGACAGTGTCTAGAGACACTATGAAGTAGAAAGCCCGCCTTGGCCTTGCTGCGGTGGGTATTCATGCGTTCCCTGAGTGTTTGAGATGTCCTGCCTACATACTGTAAGGTGCAGGAGCATTCAAGGAGATATATGACAAAGTCAGAATTGCAATTGATGAATAAATTGATAGGGAAGGTTTCTTTAGTGGTCTTGGATGTAAAGGTAGTGGATCTGTGTAGGAGGATATCGCAGGTTTTACATTTTGACACCCCACACTTGAAGGCCCCTTTTAGTTCGGGGAAAAGGCTGGTTGTAGTTTTGGTGGCAGATTACGTACGGAGTTTGGAGGGTGCTAGAAGGTTTTTTAGCGTGGGCGCTCTTCTGAAGGTAATTTGAGGTTTGGCCGGGAGAGTGTTGGTGATATGGGGATCCTTCTGTAGGATATGCCAATGTTCAGTGAGGATTTCCCTAATAATCTTATGGTCAGTGGTGTACTTGGTGATGAAGTTGGCACTCCTGTTTTTATGGGTGGTTTCGATGTGTCGGGAAGGTAATAGGCACTCCTTCTGCGTCAGAGCGTGAGTTTTATTATATGCATCTTTGAGGACCTTTGATGGATAGCCCTTTTGTGCAAAACGATCCCTGAGGAGTTTGGACTGGGTTCTGAATGTGCTGGTATCTGTGCAATTTCTTCTTACACGTTTGTATTGGCTGTAAGGTATGTTTAGAAGCCATTTTTTATAGTGTGAGCTGGTAAAGTCTAAGAAGCTGTTAACGTCTACTTTTTTGAAAAAAGTCTCAGTGGTCAGACCAGAGCATAGTTGGTTTACCGATATTGGAAGGTCCAGGTATTCGATTTGAGTTGGGGAGATGTTGGCTGTGAGTTGGATACCCCAGTTGTTTGTGTTGATTTGTTCTGTAAATAAGAGCGCTTCGGTTTCAGTGCCTTCCCAGATGATAAAAAGATCATCTATATATCTTTTGAAGTATTTAAGTCTATGGGAGAAATGTGGATTTTCTGTAAGGTGGTTCTTCTCAAAGGCCCCCATGAAAATATTTGCGTAACTGGGAGCGAATCTGGTGCCCATGGCTGTCCCCTTAATATGTTTATATATGCTGGATCCGAATGAGAAGGTGTTATGATCAAGAATGAATCGAATGCTGTTTAGAATTAATTCAGTTTGTTCAGGTGGCATTAGGGTGTCTGATGAGAGGGTCTCTCGGATAGTCTGAATTCCTAGATTGTGTGAAATGTTGGTGTACAAGGAGGTCACGTCCATGGTCATGAGTAGATATCCTGGTTGCCATTTAATTTGTTCAAGCTCCAGTATGAGCTGTACGGAATCTCTGAGAAAAGTTGGTAGTGTTACCACATATTTTTGGAGAAGTATATCTACATACTCGGAGAGGTTGCATGTAACAGAGTTGACACCGGATATGATTGGTCGTCCAGGGGGTTTTACCGGATTTTTGTGGATCTTAGGGAGGTAGTAAAAGAGGGGAGTGCAAGGATTTTTAGGGATTAAATCATTTCTTTCTTTCTTTGTCAGGATGCCAGATGAGTGGGCTTCTTGTACCAGGGTGGAGAGTTGGTTGAGATGGTCGAGTTTTGGGTCCTGGTCCAAATGACAATAATATTGGGAGTCTGAGAGAATAGAGGTACTTTCGGTGATATAGTCGTCTCTGTTAAGAATGACAGTACCACCACCCTTATCAGCCGGTTTGATAACTATCAAGGTGTTATCCATAAGTTGTTTCAGGGCCTTCTTCTCATTAGTGGTGATATTGGATGGGTGGGGTCCTCTCTTTAGCATCCTGAATTCAGTGGATACTGTATGGAAGAAGGTGTCTATGAACGGTCCTCTGCTATGTGTGGGGTTAAATGAAGAGGGGGGTTTTAGGTTGGTATGTAAGAAACTGTCTGGGGGATCAGAGGAGGGGCTGGATCAGCTATATTTTTCAGAGAAAAGTGCCTAGTGAGGGTCATCTTGCGAATAAATTGATTCAAGTCAAGAAAGAGGTCAAATTCATTAGAGACGGTAGAGGGGCAAAAAGAAAGCCCTTTGCTGAGTAAGCTTGTTTCACTGGGAGTGAGAGTATGTGCCGAGAGGTTAAAGATTTTCACTTTCTGGGCTTTGGTGTTGGTTAATGGCTTACTTTTTTGTTCCGATTTCTCCCTCCCCTACATCCTCTGGTCCTCCTTTTCTTTTTTGTCTGTTGGCTGGGGAGAATATGGAGAAGGTCGCTTTCGGACTCAACAGGGGCATGACCAGATTTTCCATTATCATGGGTGGGGGGTCCTTGAGATTGGGTGGTAGGTCTAAAAAAGACAGTGAATGGCTCGAGTCCTGAGATAAAGGAGTTTTGGGATTCAGAGTGTCATTATGTATCTCTTGGGGAGTAGGTTGGGCTATCAGGTTAGTAAGTGGCAGTATGGGTGTCGTTGATTTTGGTGTGGAGGAACAGGGAGATATTTCGATTTGGCTGTCTATTGTCACATTGTGAGTAGTTATTTGTGAAAGCCGGAAGTGTACATGAGGTTGGTGGTTCCGGATGGGATTGTTTGGGTTCTGTTTGGGGTCAGGTGGTGGAGCAACATTATGAACGGGAGAATAGGAGGCGTTGGGTTTCTTGTGGGTCCGATTGACATAGGTACGTCCTTTGGTGGGTATGTGGGTGTATTTTTTATTATTTGTTGTCTGATTGGAGATAGACATTAATGGGGGGATGTTTGGGTGGAGAGGTGGGGCTTTATGTCTTGTGTCGGGTGGTTTTCCTGAGTCGGTTTTGGGGGGGGGGGGGTGTGGGGGCGGAGACTAGGGAGTATTCTAGTGAGCGGAGCCTGTTGGAAATGGATACGTTTAAGCTAGAGTAATCGCTATGGTCAATATAGTGTTCTAGATCATTTTTAATCGTGTCAATAGATGCAGTGTTGGTGTCAACCATTCGGGATCTTTTGTGTATGAGCCTATCTATCAAACCCGATGAGCAGGTTTCAAGGTACAGTTCCCAATCTTGGGAAAAAGATGTGTCGTTGGGAAAAGGGGATTTGAATGGTAGTCTAAGACCTCTTGGGGTAATTTTCTCTTTCAGGTAGATTTTAAGAAAGGCAATATCTATAGAGTGTTGAATCTCCTTTTTACAGGCAGCTTCCAGACGGAGAAAGAGGTCTGTCATTTTTTTCGTGTTTGTCTGTGAGACATGTGTATCTTCTGAAGAGATAGCGAGGGTGGATTTGCTAGACACTGATAGTTTATGTATCAGGTTCTCTCTATTTATGAATCTGGAATTGTAGTAGTCCATGCTTAGGTGAGATTGTGGTCAAGACTGACAACTAAAGGCAGCCTAACGTGTGAAAAATGGAGGTTCACTGATGGGTGTCCTCCTACCGGGGTCCCTGTGGGGGTCCGGACTGGATATAGTATTGTGGGGACACATGGCGCCTTGGGGGGGGGGGAAATAATAGTTTTGGGGGGATATAGAGATATGATAGTGAAGATAAGATATGGAGGGAAGGGTAGAGAAGGGGGCTGCTGCGGATCCTGTGGCACGCAGGAATGCCTGCGGTTTAATTGGTAGATAGCGATAAGACAGAAAAGTCCAAAGAAATGCACAGGTAGGTGTGTACGCGGTGGGGGAGGTGGTACAAATAAATAGAGTAAATAAATAATTATATGTAAAAAGAATTCATAAATATGTACAAATAGAATATAAATAGAGTATGGATATGTACAAAAATACAAGAATATGTATAAAAATTCTTAAATTACATAAAATTCATCAAAATGCATAGAGCCTTATAAAATTTCAGCAAAATTCATACAGACTTTGTAATATATGTATCTAATTTTACATAAGTGGTAAAATACATAGTGATGCCGGAAGAGTAACTATATGTATATTGCTGTTATAACTATCTTTACCATTTAAATATCAGCCTTAATGTATACATTTTATTTGCCTCTTTTTGTACTTTCTATACCCATCAATATATTCTGCCCTATACCCCCTTATACCCTTTTTATGCCTTCTGCTCATCCCCCCCCCCTACCCACCCACACCTCCCCGTTCCCCGCCCTCTCCCCACCACCATCCAGCTAGGCTCTATTCCACTAGGATTATTGCACATGCGCCAAAAATCAGGCGCTCCGCTCTGCGCATGCGCCACTTTTCGGGAGCACGAATCGCTGGACAACTGTAAGTACCGGTCCACTCGGACCCCCATCCCCTAGCTCTCCCTTCTTCTCCTTCCCCAAACCTCTACTTATCACCATCATTCTTCATTACCCACAGTGGTTTATCCTGCCAGTAACCAGTGGCGCTGCCCCTATACCCTGCTCCATCACCCTGCAGGTACGTTCAAACCCATCGCTTCCACCTTTTTGTCATCCATGACAGCCACACCTTTCAGATCTGTCTAGTATCATCACTATGTATTTTACCACTTATGTAAAATTAGATACATATATTACATATATTACAAAGTCTGTATGAATTTTGCTGAAAGGCTCTATGCATTTTGATGAATTTTATGTAATTTAAGAATTTTTATACATATTCTTGTATTTTTGTACATATCCATACTCTATTTGTACATATTTATGAATTCTTTTTACATATAATTATTTATTTACTCTATTTATTTGTACCACCTCCCCCACTCCCTATCTTGTTCGATGTCTTTTTAGTGTAATATGCTTATGGACCTGATGAAGAGGACAATACGTCCTTGAAACGCGTCGTCCGCCACTGAAAAAATTAAAACTTTCTACACTTCCTACACTCTTTTGGAGTTTTACCTGTATACTACAATTTTAGCTGTAGGGGCAGCGCGTACACACCTACCTGTGCATTTCTTTGGACTTTTCTGTCTTATAGCTATCTACCAATTAAACCGCATGCATTCCTGCGTGCCACAGGATCCGCAGCAGCCCCCTTCTCTACCCTTCCCTCCATATCTTATCTTCACTATCATATCTCTATATCCCCCGAAAACTATTACTCCCCCCCCCCCCCAAGGCGCCACGTGTCCCCACAATACTACTTTCAGGGGTTAGACAAGGCTGTCCTCTTTCACCTCTTCTCTTTGTTTGTGTTATAGAACTGTTTGCAGAATCTATCCGGCAGAGAGAAGACATCAGAGGGATCTCCGTACCAGTACCAGAACACAACATTGTCAAGTGCTCACTGTACATGGAGGATGTGACCATCTTCTGCGCAGACCACGGTCGGTGAGTCAGCAAGGCCATTACCAGGACCATGTTCAAGTTTGTTTGGGGTTCAAAGATAGACAGAGGTAAAAGGTCAGTCATGTACGAAGAGCAGCGCAAGGGGGGTAAGAGTATCCCCGACATTTCCATCCACTCTGCTATAGATTTCTTTTGTTTGTGACTGCGTCCAAACTCTGAGAACACCAAGGGACTTTGCCGGAAAGTCCATGTCCCGCTTTTTCACCTGTGGAACCTGGGTTGGGACAAGTGGAACAGCTCCCTCTCTTACAACTGGGATCCTCCCTGGTACTATGCCAAGGTGCTGAAATTTGTGAGGGATCGACATCTGGAGGGACTCAAGCCAAATATGTGGAAGCCCAAGACTATCCACAAACTCATTAGAGCCAAGGACATTGTGGACATCGTGGATAGGTGCTAGGTGTGTATATTAATTTATTGTGTGCATTGTACAAAGCCCATGTTACGTCATGGGACACACTCTCTATGAGTTTTACTGAGTTCTGGTGAATAAAGGCCTTTTCAAAAAGAATAAATAATTTTGCACAGTTACACCTCTCCAGAATAATACCTCTCTAAAAGATGGGTTTTATATTCAATCACTGATATTTTAGATTATACTTTAAAGGAAACCTTCCATTTAAAATGGCAGGAGTAAGCTGTAAGCACCGAGCACCAGCTCAGGGTGAGCTGGTGCCGGTACTTACTTTCGCTAGTGTCATAAACCGCGGTATTGTGGTTTTAACACTTTTTAAACTTTAGAGCAGGAGAGGCTTCGGCGCTGCGCGCGACTGTGCGCGCGCAACATCTCCGCTATTTCCTATGTAGGCGCGCGCACGCAGCGCCGAAGCAGCTTCTGGTCTAAAGTTTAAAAAGCTGGTGCTCGGTACTTACAGCTTAACCCTGCCCTTGTAAGTGGTAGGTTTCCTTTAAGGAAGATGCCCCCTATCTGCAGACAGACCCCTTCCTGTGCAAAAAGGTTTCACTGTACATCCCCGGCCGCAGAATCGCAGACAGCCTGGTCATCGAGAGGGACTCAGTTCAGTACATCGAAAGTCTCCGGCTCCAGGCAGCCCTGTCAGTCTCGATCAGGAGAAGGCGTTCAACGGGGTCTCTCACAAACTCATGGGCCAGGCCCTGCGTAAGTTTGGTCTGGGTAAGATGTTCTGTGCCTATGTTAACCTCATGTATTTTGACAACCACAGCACGTTGCTGGTGAACGGCTGGAAGACTGACCCCTTTCCTGTGCTTTCAGGGGTCAGACAAGGCTGCCCTCTCTCACCTCTTCTTTTGTTTGTGTTATAGAGCAGATCGCAGAATCTATCCGGCAGAATCCAGAGATCAGAGGGATCACTGCATTGGGACCAGACCGCGATGATGTGACCGTCTTCTGTACTGACCAGGGTTTGGGAACTGCATTCTTCCAGACCTGAGACAAGTTCGGACAAGTTTCAGGGGCAAAGGTCAACTGCACGAAGTC
Source organism: Engystomops pustulosus (assembly GCF_040894005.1). Classification (NCBI taxonomy): domain Eukaryota; kingdom Metazoa; phylum Chordata; class Amphibia; order Anura; family Leptodactylidae; genus Engystomops; species Engystomops pustulosus. The sequence continues at coordinate 45,916,384 of NC_092420.1, forward strand.
AGAAGCCATGCTCTTCGGGAACTGGCACCATTCTTCTTCTGCCCCCTTCCCGTTCACCATCCAGCAGGACTTTATCAAGGTTTTGGGAGTTTGGTTCGGAAAGAAAGGAGCAGCTCTAAAGACTGGGGAAGAACGCTTGGCCAAGATCAAGAACAGGACTAACCTATAGAGCCTCAGACAACTCTCTCTGGAGGGGAAAGCTATTGATTTGCATAACGAGGTGCTACAGTACACTGCACAGGCGTGGCTGCCCCCGGCTCGAGGTCAGCAACGAAATTACCAGGACCATTTTCCAATTTGATTGGGGCAAAATGGACAAAGTCAAGCAGAGCATCATGTACAAGGCACCACTCAAAGGGGGTGGAAAAGGCATCCTCGACATCCCCACTTTGCTCTGGATTGTTTTTGTCTGTGACTGCGTTCACAGAACCCGAAGGACTACCGTAAGTTCACCAGGAAAGTCTGTGTCCTGCTACTTCCTCCTGCCTCTCTGGCGCAAGCCGGGGTGGGACAAGTGGGACAGCTCCTTCCCTTTCAACTGGGCCGCTCCCTGGTACTATGCCGGGGTTGTGGACTTTGTTAGGGACCACCATCTGAAGGGACTTAAACTGGACCTGTAGAAGCCCAAGACCACCCATAAGCTCATCAGAGCTAAAGACACTACAGAGCAGCTTCCAGGAGTCACCGGAGGCTGAGCAAAACATGCTTCTGTCCCAGGTGCCCCAGGATGGTAGAAACACCCATGCACCTGTTTTGGGAGTGCCCTTTTGCTCAGCATTTGTTGGATGCTCTGGACCAGGACTTTGCTACTTCTGTGCCCAGGAACACCATGACCCACCATGCTGTGCTTTATGGCTTGTTTCAAGGGACACACACCATGGGAGTTATCCAGGATGCCTGGCGACTTGTTAATTGCTTCAAGGACGCCATTTGGTACGCCATGAGGTCCCACTTAACACAAAGAGACCCTTTCCACTGCCGACTGCCACCCAATGGTCCTCAGGGGCTACACCATCTGGAAGGCCCAAGTAGACTACACTGAGGAAGAATAGGATTTGGCCTAACCCACTCCCTCCCCAGAGGGCGTGTTTATGGATGAACCCAAAGGGCACTTATCCACCTACGTGGGGAGAATGCCGCACAAAACTTTTTATTCTTGTTTTACTGTTGATACCACTTATTCCCCCTGGACTTACCTGTTTTTATAGGCTCCCACCCGTCCCACACTTGTTTCCAGCTTGCTTTCCACAAGAACCGAAGCTCCCTTGAACCAGAGCAGGGAATCATGGGACTCTGCCTCAACTGCATGCAGCAGAAAGGAAGTGTAGACCTCTCAAGCTTCTACTTCCTCCCTACCTTTCCCTCTTGTATCTGTGTTTTTCAATAAAGCTTAGAGCCTGTGAACAAAACACCCTGCACCCCTCTTCCTCTTTTTACATGTGTGTTTTTGCTTGGTGGAGCTTGTTTGTTAGAGTAGCATTTCTGGCAAAGAGTTAGGATGTCATAGTCTTTGTGTCTGTAATGCTAGGAGTGAATCTTAATTTATTGTGTGTTCATGTACAAAGCCCATGCTGCGTCATGGCGCACACTGTATGTAAGTTTTCTGTACGAATCTAGAATAAGACTCTTTTCAATAAAAAAAGATTAATATATCCTGACGAAGCTGTTTGGTGAAACGCCCGTCGAGGTGTCTCCTGGGCTCAAGGTTGTCACTGGTGGCCGGCATAAATTCCCCCCCCCTGCAAAAATGTAAACCGTGATTATGGCATTGTGTCTATCTAAGAGTAAGGTTATGTCTGGATTGATCTAGAAATGAGAAACACCAAAAACATTAAATCCTTTGTTGTAAATAGATTAATTTTTGTGGCCGGACAAACAATGGCGCAATACCTATTTCTCCTAGCCACCAGTCAGGATCCGTCATGCCCTGTGCATAGTTTTTAACATTCCTTTTCTTTTCCCCCCTTTTTTTCTCTTTTTTTGTACCTGACCTACACTTTTCTCAGTAAAAGAGAAGGGCATCAATATAAAGCTAAATTAATAATGTAATTGATATGTTTTATTTTATTTGAATATCTGAATAAAACTCAGATTTTTAGCACTCTACAGCCATCTAGTGGTGTTATTTAGAAGGTGTGGCCTGGAGGACAAAATATGGTATAGAGCAGTGATGGCGAACCTTTAGACCGAGTGCCCAAACTATAACCAAGTCCCACTTATTTATCACAAAGTGCCAACGCAGAAATTTAATTTGTGATTTATACTCCCTGCTTTGTCACAGCTTTCATTCACATCAGCACCCTGAAGACACCAATTAACCAGAAGCTAGAAGGAATTTGGATGATCATTATAGCTTCCCTCCAGGGTACATAAACAGGAAGAATTATCAGGGCCGGAGCAGGAGCTACAATGCTAATGCAGATCTGTAGTCCTGTCACTTTAAAATAGCTCTGTACACAGCAAGTCCTAGGCTGTTTGGGTCTGTAGGAAGATACCTGGAGTCCTCTCTGGTGATGACCTGGGTGCCCATAGGTAGGGCTCTGAGTGCCACCTCTGGCACCCGTGCCATAGGTTCGCCACCACTGGTATAGAGTTTTCTATATTGATAGACATATTTATGTCTGAAAGAGGACGTTTTTTTGGTGAAATATATATATATCTATATTATATATATTCACACATATATGCACAGTGAAACCTCTCCAGCAGACCATCTCTCTAAAAGACGGGTTTTATATTCAATCACTGATATTTTTGATTATACTTTAAGAAAGATGATCCCTATTTGCAGACCACCCCATTCCTGTGCAGAAAGGTTTCACTGTATATATTCTGTGCTGATATCCAGGACTGGGATATATCACCACCCCAGGAGCTCCGCCCCCTGAATGGTCTCAGGTGCAAAGAAAGAGGAATCGCCCATCATCCCAACATTCGCCAATGCACTCAAACACTTGAAACTCACCACTTGGAGAATTTTAACCTTAGTTCCTGTCCAGAAGGGTTTCGGACTTCCCTTGACGCTAAGGAGACCGGAGGGCCATGTAGATGAAAACATTCCTCACGAATTCAAGTTTACTATGTTAAGTCTAGAACTATCACACATAGAGGATATGCTTTTCGATATCACAGGGCATCCCTGTTTGGACCAATGGAGACCGTGGTCCCTTGACAGCGGTCATGGACTACCATTAAGGATTCCCTCTCCAACACCAGTCTACATAGACACGGTTTGGTCATTGTTGACACTTAACGGGGGTGAACGGTATCATTTGCTTCTCCTGCTGAATCAATGTCACTGCTGACTTGCTGGGAGGTCCATAAGATGATGATCAGGGGGGAATGCATCGCATTGGCTATGAAAAAGGAACAAACAAAAACTAAAGTAGAATTAGAGACCCGACTCTGCTCCTTGAAGAGGACCCTCCTAACAACCCCGACCCCTCTTTAAGAAGGTTATAGAGGTTAGAGCCAAACTCGAATAACTAACAATTGCACGCATAGAGAAAATCCTGCACTACTCTAAGCAAAAATATTTCGAAAAGGGTAATTAGGCATATACCCTCTTGGCGAGACAATTAGAGAAATGATGTAGGTCCACAGACCATTGCATCCACCAGTCAGACAGATCCATATCCTATGAGATTACAACTATTTTTCATATATACTTTTCTAAGCTGTTTAACCTACCCATCTCATTGCCCCTCGACCCTACCTCGCCTGACTCCCAAATTGTCTCCTATTTGCAGTCCAGTGACCTTCCCCGCTTCCCTCTGAATTGACAGAGGTCTTGAAATCACTTCCCAATGGCAAATCCCCGGGTCCGGACAGGGTAACATATATATAACCAAACTTTTCAATCACTCTTATCCCCTCACCTACTTAAATTGTACAATGCATTTTTTTCTAGGCGACATTGATTCCGTTGGAAATGTCTCATTCCCACATCACCCAAATGGACCCACTGGACTGCTCCAACTATCAGCCCATTGCATAATTAAATGTAGATTATCACACAGCTTTTGGCTAACAGTCTTATCCAATGGATTCCCCCCTAATCCACAAAGACCAAGTCAGATTTGTCCCATGCCGTCAGGTGGGTGACAATATCAGGCGGACACTTGACCTGATTGAAGTAGTGAACAAGACCAAAAGTGAAGCCCTTCTCTTAAGCTTAGATACTGAGCAGGCGTTTGACCGCTTGAGATGGCCATTTATGCTGCGGTCTATGCGGGCCTATGGATAGCATGGTCCATTCTTAAATGTTATAGGGAATCTATACTCCACCCCTTCAGCCTCAATTAAATTACCCCATGTAACATCACCTAGATTTTTGATACACGATCTGTGGATGTTAAGGGGGTGTTAGTCAGGGACAAAGAATTCAAACTTTCGCTGTTCGCAGATGACATCCTTTTGACTCTTGGTCAACCCCATACTTCACTCCCCAACCTACATAGATTGCTGGATGAATATGGTTGATTATCCAAGCACAAAGTCATCATCAATAAAACTAAGGCCCTCTCACTCTTGCACAAAACACACTTGCCCTATTGAAAGCCAATTAGATACAAATGGCAAACAATATGCATAAAATACCTGGGCACATGGGTCACCCCTACCTATAAAGCACTATATTCCCAAAACTACCCTCCCCTTATTGACTCTGTGAAGAGACTACTGCACAAGTGGAACACATTACCGATTTCCTCCTCGGCAGGACCTTGGCAATCAAAATGTCTATTCTCCCAAAGCTAATGTATCATTTCAAGACCCTACCAATCCCAAACCCCCTCAAAATACTCTGTGGGGTACAGGCCTCACTTATGAAGTATATATGGGCGCATGGGCACCACAGATTGGGTTGTACCATGAGCTTACGAGCCAAAGACAGAGGTGGTCTTGGGGTGCCCGACCTGATTAAGTATTACTTACTTACTTAAGTATACACTTGCTAAGGGTTCTGGCATGGTCCACTCTCCTGGCTTATTCAAAATAGATGGAAATAGAGAAAATCTGGAGCACCCTGGTGCAACCCAATACTTACCTATGGGCGATTGCCTCAACCCCACACAAAACATAATTTCTAGGCCCCATGAAACACACCAGGTCAATATGGCTTTAGTGTAGCAAACTATTCCCCCTGGAATCTAATCACTTCCCTATGACATCTTTCTTGTATAACCCATATCTTCCATTGAGTCTCACAGGTCACATGTCCTGGCCCTGGCACCTCAAGGGCCTATTTCACTTTGCAGACATTACCGACTGTAGTTCCAAAACCATACTAGACCTCTCAGATAGATTTAATTTACCATCTTTGGCTATGTATAGTTACTTACAAATCAAATCCTTTCTATCCTCATTATATCCTTCACTGACGGTATCTACACCTACTGACTTTGAATGAGTTTGTAAGTCATATGTATCTACAGTAGGACTCATCTCAACAAAATAAAGGATTTTAACAAACCATGGCCCCACAGAGATACTTAAACACGAATACATGAAAATATGAATCTTTTCTGGGGAACTTCCACTTGAGACCTTGAGGCAAGTCTTGGACAGGGTGACTAAAACATCTCAATGTGTCCAATATAAGGAGAACCAGTATTGTTAATGCTCTGGTATCACACCCTGCATTATTAAATCGTATATACCTTGATTCTCCTGATGTTTGCTGGCGGTGGGAACGGCGGGAGCAGATGTGCAGTACAAATTCTGGCTCTGCCCAAATATACGACCGTACTGGACCACAGCTACAAATATTTTATCCTAGGTTCTCAAATACCAGACCCTCCCTAGACCCTAGTATCTGTTTGTTAAATCTCTATCCTAAAGGAATGAGTAAGCATGCCTCTAGGTTACTTTGCACCTTCTTACTGCAGGCAGATGTTTAATTTCTGCAAAACGGAAACAACCCACACCACCTTCCCGACTAGAGCTTTGCATAAGAATACTGGAGATTAGAATAGCTCTCAACACTCCTGCACAACACAGTAGGAAAATTTGACCACATATGAGCCCCATGGGATGATTATTGGACTGGTCAAAGTGTCTGCTAAAATGGTAGCTTCCACATTGGGAAGCACCCACCACCCAGCCGACTTAGATACCACCCCTTGCCCTTATCCCTTATGTCTCTAAACCATCATGTCTCTTATCCATTGAGGATCCCCCTCTTCTATTTTTTTCTGTTTTGTTGTTCCTACTCTATGGGAAAGTTACCCCAACTAGTCTGAAGGGATCTTCCCTCCCCCTATATATTGGCATGACCCTGTTACATTACCTGATTACCTGTTGCTACTTGTACTTATGTTACATTATGATTATTGGCAATGCTGGAAAAACTTCAATAAAAATACAGTTAAAAGAGAAGAGATAAAAACTTGAAAAAAACACTTTCCCTTAAAGAGGACCTTTCACTACCTCACTTATATGGAGATGATGCCATTTTGTAGGGGCTGCCACACAGATTCATTGGCACTTTGAATTTTCCTTCTAGCCCCCACGGTTGTGGAGTTATTAGTCCCCAGATCTGCCCATTATAATCTGTGTTTCGTCAGAGAGGAGGAGCTGGGGCAAGAGCTGGGGGGGGGGGGGGGGTTGTGGTATGCTAATCTTCTCTCATACTGTCAGTAGTGAGCTATAATTTCTTTATGAGTATCTAATGGCTTCTTCACACACATTCTTATATTCTATTGACATTAACTTTACACCACACCAAAAATACAATGTTACACGCATTGTAAACACCCATGAAATGTAAACGGAAATGCAAACGTTATGTAAATGCAAAGTGCAAACGAGACATCAACGCATACACCACATAAGCATAAATAAGCGTAAAACAAGACATAAACACAAACAGCATGTAAATGGAAGTGTAAACGCAAACGTGATGGCACGGAAGTGTAAATGTGCCGTAAACGCGAGTGCCTTTTACGTAAACACGAGTCAAACTCAACATAAATGCAAATGCTGCGTAAACATGACACAAAGGCAAATACAACGTAAGCTTGAACATGACGCAATTTTGTTTACGCTTATGGCCGTTGCATAGCATTTACGCTTCTGAGCCGTTTGTGTAGCATTTCCCCTTACGGGCCGTTTGCATTGCAATTACGGTTACATGGCATTTGCGGCGTGCTTCTGCCTATGTGGCGTTTGTCTCACATTTACATTTACGCTTATGCAGTGCTTGAAATGCGTTTACACATATGTACATTTTCCATTTAAACTACGAAAATCTACGGATGTGTAAACGCACCTCAAGCACTGCATAAGCGTAAATGTGCCAAAAATGTTGCAACGCTGCAAAAGAGTAAAAGCGGCACAATAGCTACATCAACACTACGCAAACGGCCCGTAAGCATAAATGTGCTGCAAATGCTGTGTAAGCCTGCGGCAAATGTAACAAAGCGTAAACGTGACACAAACACAGTATGAGCTTTACTGTGATGCAAACCGCAGGTAAACAGAACTGTGATGCAAACGCTGCATAAGAGTAATGCATACGGTGCATAAATGTGACATAAATGTCGTGTAAGCGCAAACATGACGCAACGCCTCTTAAGCGTAAAAATGCTGCAAACGTGACGGTGTGTAAGCGTAATGCAAATGGCGTGTTAGTGTAACCGTGCTGGTGCGTAAGCGTAACGTGACGCAAACACCACGTAAGCACAAACGTAGCTAAAGCGCAAACACTGAGCAAGAATAAAAGTGTCGCAAACACAGCATAAGCAGAAACGTAATGCAAACTGCGCAATAGTGCAACCATGTCGCAAACGCTGCCTAACCGTAACCGTAATGTAAGCGCCATGTAACCATGGCGTAAGCGCCACGTAAGCATAGTCGTGATGCAAGTGCTGCTTAAGTGTAAGCGGAACTGTAACACACACGCCACGTAAGTGGAACCGTGCCGCAAGTGCTGCGTAAATGCAAACGACACGCAAACACAGCAGAAGAATAAACATGACGTGAACGCAGACACAAGCGCAACATAAGTGTAACCATGACGCCAACACCGGTTAAGCATAACCGTGACAGAAACGGCACGCAAACATGATGCAAACATTGCATAACAGTGACGCAAACAACGCATAAACGTAACCGTGCCACAAACGCCACCGCCAGTGAATCTGGTGAAACGTGATTCTTTATAACAATGTCAACAGAATATTAGTGGAATATGTGTGAACAAAGCCTTTAGATAAACATAGAAAAAACTCACAGCATACTCACAGTATGAGAGAAGGATTAGCATAACACACGCCTCCAGCCCCAGCTCCTCCTTTCTGACCAAACACAGATTACAATGGCAGAAACTTTGAAAGTTACCTCCGCAACCGCAGGGGCTAGAAGGAAAATTCAAAGTGCTCCTGAATCTGTGTAACAGCCCCTTTGGGATGGTATGCTAAACAACATCTGTGCAATGTGGTGAAAGGTCCTCTTTAACTTTCCCTTTCCAGAATAGCCCTTGTCAAAATGTTCCTTCATCCCAAAAAAAAAATAAAGGGAACACTCAAATAACAGATAGTAGATCTAAATGAATGAAATATTCTCATTGAATACGTTGTTCTACCAAGTTGAATGTGCTGACAACAAAATCACAAAAGCATCATAAATGGAAAACATATTTATTAACCAATGGAGGCCTGGATTTGGAGTCACTAAATTAAAGTGGAAAAGCACAACCCAGACTGACCCAACTTTTATGTCATGTCTGTAAAACAAGACAAAATGAGGCTCGGTACTGCAGTATTTACCAATAATGGAACTATTTAATCTTTTGATGAAATGAAAATGGAATATGGTTTGAAAGAGAATGACAAGTTTAGATATATTCAACTTAGACGTGCTGTATTGACACAAGTAAAGCAGAGATGTTTATCCTAGGATAGTACGATTATTTGGAATATAATTATTTGCTCCGCTGTTTATATGAAAACAAATTAAAATGTCTCACTTCAATATCCCTATGTTTGAAAAAAAGAGGTCCACTGGAATTAAAGATAAAATGGGCCAGATAAATTAAAGAGGTATTCCCACTTGAGCAAATTAATGTTATTGTTTGTATGATGAAAAAAAACATACAATTTTTCAACATACTTTCTGTATCAATTTATTGTGGTTTTCTAGATCTCTGCTTGCTGTCATTCTATAGAAAGCTTCATTGCTTACTTTCAGTGGATAGCAATCTGACCCTGGCCACAGAGGTGCACGGCTCATTAGTATCATAGAGAGTAAGCAGAGCTGTGTTATAACAAACTTATTATTAAAAAAGAGGAAGAGAAAATCTCATCTATTCAAACTTCACCCCAGGAAGCATACTCTTCGATACAATCTAGTTCTAAGTTAGAAAAATATACAATACTCAACAATAAGATGAAAGAAAAATTGCAAACTATAGAGAACCATATCATGTAAATCAAAAAAAAAATTACCAGGGATGTTCAGGACTATGCCTCGGACAATGTGTATACTTGGAAACAAAAACGCAGATACTACCGCAAATCAATCCTAAAGAAGAGAAATCAACCTCATGTAACTTTCTCATCATTAGAATGGGATTCTGATGCAGCCACAGATCCTTCAGACACTGAAACCAATGTACCCCCACAAAACAAATCTCACTTACAAAAATCAAAAAACGAGGAGTCTCTATGAAAACAAAAAGATACAGGAGGAGAGCCGGCCGCAAACATAAAAACAAGGGCGCAACATCACAAATCACGCAACAACAAGCAACAAACTTAACCCCTAATAGTGTTGTAAACATGTCGGCATGTATACTTACAAATCAACAAATGTTACTATTTGCCATTGGACTTAATTTTGCTTCTACTTGTCACATGAATTTATACAATACTATTCGTAATGTTAATAGATTCATTAACATCGCCTTGCCTGATCTCAATGAACGTGAATCCACACTTTTTCTCTTGGACTTTAAACTGTGTGACCAAATCCTAGTATCAAACTTAAATACTCTCATGACAGACAAACAAGATTTTGTTACCCAAGTACACAACACTTCTCACAAAGTCCAAAGGTCTAACCCATTTTTTTACCCCATACAAACCAGAATTCCTGCTATGGACACTTTCCAAACAGCTGTGGAAAGAGACCTAAAAAAAACTTTCTGAAACACAGGATTCGCATAAAAATAATTTTACTTTTGGAGAACGACGAGCCTTGAATGAATTGAAACATAATCCGTATATAGTTGTCAGAAATGCCGATAAAGGCGGTTCTGTCGTAGTCCTAGATTCAGATCTCTATGCTCAAGAAATTATGTCCATGCTACAAGATATCTCCACTTAAAGAAAACTAGAAGATAATACTACAGATTGTATACGGAGAAAAATGGTTTCATTATTACCTGAAGGCAAAGCTTTGAATATTTTTGATGAAAAAACGGCAGAAGCTCTGCTGCCGGCCCATCCCATAATTCCTATCCTCTACACCTTACCCAAAACTCACAAAGAAGTTTTCCCTCCCCCTATGCGGCCCATAATATCTGGGGTGGGTTCCCTTACTGAACAATTGGGCAAGTGGTTGGACAGTATGCTACAACCTCTTGTATTACGTATTCCTGGTTACATTAAGGACAGTCGGGAGGTTCTAAAAAGTATGTCCAATTTCCAATGGCATGAGAATTCATGTTGGGTTACTTGTGATGTATCCTCTTTGTATGAATAATTTATTTTGATGTCATGCAGCTTACACATCAAATATCAATTTTACGTATTTTCAGAATTTACTATTTTGGGGATAAATACAGTTTTTAATGAAATTTTAAATAATCAAACCATTTTCAAATCTGCACTCCTCAAACTATCAGAAACAGCTTTAAGGAAGATTATTAACTCCTTGAGATCTTCATAATAATTGAATCATAATTGAGGTGAAATTTAGAATGGCCAAATTTTGTCGGTCATACGTTCATTTAGCCCTAAAATTTACACATTTCCAAAAAAATAAAAAGGAGAAAACACATCTTAAAATTTGTTATAAAATTTCTCCCGAGTACAGAAATCCCCCACATGTGGCCGTTACTTGTTTTATGGGCGCAAAGCGAGGCGCAGAAGGGAAGGAGGGACCTGCAGCTGCCAGGATTTTAGTTTTCTCTTTGGCCCCTTTTGTAGGCTATAAAGTTGTTGCTTTTTTGTTATTTGGGCCATGTGATGGCATTTATTTTGTGTCATAAGATGCTTTTTCCAGTGTTACCATTTTGGGGTTGGTATCTCCTATTGTTTATTCTAGGGGTCAATACGATTACGGGGATATGTTTTACTAAATGTGCCAAATAAAACCCTAATGTGGGGAAAAACCTATCATTTTTGCATCACCGTCTTCCAAGTGGCATAACATTTTTATTTCTTTTACAGAGCTGGTTGATGGCGGGACATGTTGTACTTTACAACAGTATCATTCTTGAGAACAGATGTTTTTTTTATCACTTTTTATTGCATTTTTTGTGGGATTAAATAGGTAAAAATCATAATTTTGGGAAGTTTTTTTTACAGCGTTCATCGTAGGGGTTCAACAATGATTTACTTTTATTCTACGGGTTGTTACGGAAGCAGTGATACTATATATGTGGGGTTTGTGTTATGATTTAGACTTTTTTGTGCATTAAATGTCTCTTTATATGTTTTGGGGCTTATGGCCATTTTTAGAAGTGTATTTTTTATTGAATAACTTTTAAACTTTCTTATCATCTGATTGTTCATGATAATACTCTGCAATACTGATGTATTAGCATTGTCACCCTATGCACATGCAAAGGCTGACACTTAATGGCACTGCCTTCAAGCAGCCCTGGGGTCTGATCTGCGACAGCCCTGGGGTCCGATCTGCGACCCCCGAAAACGGTGTGGGGGGGGCGATCGTGGGGGATAGACCTCCAAAGGCAATTTAAATGCCACGGTCTCACTGACTGCAGCATTTAATGGGGTAAACTGGGGATGCTGACATCCCGCGGCTTCCGATGCCGGTTCGGCTCAGTGCCATACTAGTACTGCGCTTAGGGCCAATAGCGGGAGCCTGCGCAGTACTAGTATGGCGCAGTGCGCTAAAGGGTTAAGCTTTCTATAGAATGACAGCAAGCAGAGGTCTAGAAAATCATGAGGAATTGATACAGAAAGTATATTTGATATTTGTATAACTTTTCATTATTCAAAATCAATTACCTGCTGAAATGGGAACATCGCTTTAAAACTTTAAGTTCTATTCAATGGGCACAATTGATTCCATCACATAGATGTGCCCAGTAGTTTATATTGCATAGACCATATTCCAGCTCACAGGTTGGCGAAGATGTACAAGGAACAAAATGTATCATGTAAACGGTGTAATGGAATGGCGGCAGGTTATATAAACTTGTGATAGTACTGTCCCAGGATAGATGTCTTTTGGGATAATGTTATTAAGGAAATACAAAAACTGACAAGTACGCATGGGCAATACTCATTTCAAGTGTGTATTTTAGGGTTGGTGGAAGATAGATCAGACTACAGACTAAGAATAAATATTTTTTAAAAAATTGTTCTAATCAAGATTTTGTAATATTAAGAAATGGATCGCAAAAAAATCTTCCAACCACCTATATTGGGATTAGAATATATAATGTCTTGACAAGGAGAATGGTGCAATTTAAAGAGTGCTTCAATTAAAAATGCTGTACAATTTAACCCCTAGGCGCACCAGGACGTTATAGTACGTCCCCGGGGCTAGATGCTTAGCGCACGGGGACGTTCTATAACGTCCTGCTTCTGGCACCGGCTCACGAACGGAGCCGGTACCAGAAGCAGCGGCTGTCAGCTGTCTAGTACAGCTGACAGCCTGCGCTAACACCCGCGATCGGAGCCGGCTCCGATCGCGGGTGTTAACCCCTTACACGCCGCGGTCAAACATGACCGCGGCGTGTAAGGGTGTAAGCGCTGTGGATCGGATCCCCCGTGCCGCTTACCGGGGGATCCGATCCTCTGCCGGGCAGCTCCGAGGACTGGCATGTGCCCCGGAGCTGCCCGGTCTCCATGGCAGCCAGACCCCTTCCGGGTCTGGCTGTAAACTGTCTGAGCATGCGCAAGCTTGCTCAGACAGTTTACACTGCTCTACAATAAAATAGTATTGTAGAGCAGTGTATTGAACTTAAACCAGTGATCAGAGCATCAGTGGTTTAAGTTCAAGTATGTATAAGTAAAAATATGCAAAAACAGTTAACACTACACATTATAATAAATAAAAAATTAATACATAAAAATATAAGCCCCTAAAATGTCACTTTCCCATAAAAAAACTTAATAAAGTATAAAAAACATAAAAACACAAAAAAAAACCGCATATTTGGTATTGCCGCGTCCGTAACAATCTGCATAATAAAACAGAATTGTTACTGGACCCGCACGGTAAACGCCGGAGGAAAAAAACGCAAAAAACGTTCCGAAAAAAGATAATTTTTAATTAATACCCTATAAAAAATGCTCTAAAAAGTGATTTAAAAAATGTTATGCACTCCAAAATAAGCCCACTAAAAAGAACAACTGTTCTCGCAAAAAATAAGCCCCTAACAAGATTTATCTGCCAAAAAATAAAAAAGTTATGCATATAAAAAGATGGTGATGCTAAAATGAATAAGATTTTCTCCAAATTAGTTTTTATTCAGTACAATTGAATAAAATACACAAAACCCCCACATATTTGGTATCCCTGCGTCCGTAACAATCTGTATAATAAAACAGAATCGTTATTAGATCCGCAAAGTGAACCCCGTAAAAAACAACCTAAAAAAACTCTCTCTGATAAAGATGATTTTTTATTAATGCCCTTTAAAAATGCTCTAAAAAAGTGATTTTAAAAAGTTACGCAATCTAAAATAAGACCACTAAAAAGAGCTATCATTCTTGCAAAAAATAAGCCCTTAAACAGATTTTTGAGGTGAAAAATAAAAAAGTTATGCATATGTAAGTCGGTGATGCTAAAATTAACAACAATTTTGCCAAATTACTTTTTATTCAGTAAAAATGGGAAAAAATAAAAAAATATATATAAATGAAGTATTTTCATAAACGTGGCGACCCAAAGAATAAAAATAATATACTATTTTCATGGTATGGTTAACGGCCAAAAAAAAAAACACATAAAAATTTTCCTAAAAATTGATGATTTTCATTTCCTCCACCAACAAAGAGTTAATTAAATCTCACCAATTAGCTATAGATGCCCCAAAATTATGTATTAGAAAAGTGCATCTCATGTGGCAAAAGAAATAAGCCCCTATAGGTCCTCATTAAAAAAAAGAAAAAAATTATAGCCTGTACAATGTGACAGCAAATCTGCTCCGGATGGCGCCTCCTTCCCTTCTATGCCCAGCCGTGCGCCCATACAGCAGGTTACCACCACATGTAGGGTATCGGTGTACTCGGGAGAAATTGCGTATCAAACTTTGTGGAGCCTTTTTTCATTTTATCCATTACAAATGTTTAATTTTCCACCCAAAATGAGTGTATTGTGAAAAAATATTACAATTTGCAGACTCCACCTCCATTTTGTTTTAACCCCTATAAAACACGTAAAGGGTTAACAAACTTCTTAAAAGTGGTTTTTCATACGTTGAGGGGTGTAGTTTCCACAATGGGGTAATTTACGAGTCTCGCTATTATTTAGGCCTCTCAGTGTCAATTAGAAACTGTGCAGGTCCATCTAAATACAGGTTTTGGCGATTTTACAAAAAATGTGAAAAATGGCTCCCAAATTCTGAGCTTCATAACATTCTAGTAAAATATGTGGAATCTGAAAAAACCATGCCAACATAAAGCAGACATTTGGGAAATGTAAGTTATGAATTTATTTGGGTGCTATGACTTTCTGAATCAAAAGTAGAGAATTTAGAACGTTGAAAATAAAGAATTTTTCAACATTTTTGCCAAATTTTGTTTTTTTTCATAACTAAACGCAAAAGATTTCATCCAAATTTTTAAACTAATTTGAAGTACAATGTGTCACGAGAAAACAATCTCAAAATCCCCTGGATATCTCACAGCGTTCCAAAGCTATAACCACTTATAGTGACACAGGCCAGATTTGAAAAATGGGGCCGCGTCCTTTAGGCCAAAAGATGCTGTGTCCCGTAGGGGTTAAAAAGAATATGAAAAATAAATATTTTGATAAATAATAATTTTTTTCAGCAGTACTTTATTGATGAAAAGTAGAAAGGAAACAAGGTAACGTTCCAGTGGTAGAGGTGGGGTGAGAGAGAGAGAGAGAGGGTTTATCTTTTATTAATTCCTCTTTTGGGTTGGGTAATGAATGTTGGGTTGCAGGTGGTGGGTAAAAGAAAACAAATAAATAAATAAATAAATAAATAAAAGTATGGCCAGTGTAATTTAGATTATTTGTAAAATTATGTAAAAAGGAAACATTATAATATGTGTATTGATGGGAGTTCTCTCTTTTTTCTTGCAATATTCATGTTTAATAAAAAATGTAACAAAAAAAGATCGTCAACGGTGTGTGCAGAACATACCGCAAGTGCACGCTTCAGGGCAACAGAAGACTTGTCAGTGTGTTATTTTTAGCACAGTGCCATGTACTGATAAGATGGCATCCAGCTACAGCATATTTTAAAAAAGATATCCCATTAATCCATAAGGCAAATGTTTGTGTCCTCTCAAAGACACATGCAAATATTGAAATAGTGTGACTCAATAAAAAGATTATAGTGGTCAGCCAATTTTAAGTGCCCCATCCCCCCTATGACACACATAGCACAATAAGAGTTTCTTGATAGGGGCTAAAAATAACTGAATACTTAACACACCACTTTGCACACATTCAGCAGTACTACATCTGCCAGGCATCACTCTGTGAATGTCCCCTGATCCACTTAATTTTAGCACAGGAACATAACACAGGGGGTCACCCTGGCACACTGTGAAATCAGAACTAATATTGTCCCTTATCTATTGTTTTTTTTTTTCCTGTGAATTTTTATTGGTTTTTCAAACATAACACAGTACAGAGGGTAATGCATGCAATGCTGGTCTAGTTATACATCAAATCTCAGTCAAGATTTATATAAAGAGAAACAGTAGCTACCGCAGTGTTCAAGTTACAATAACCAGATCTAAGGATAACGTCACAATGCAATGTTCTGTACTTTCACAGCTGTTTGCATTTAAGTTATGTATAGCTGTCCTGTTATGCAATGTATCTCCAGTAATTTTCAAATGGATTATCGCTTCAAAACTTAAGTAACTAATAAAACATTCCAGACAAGTTACACACATTAGGAAAGGTAGGACCTGGGGAGGGATAACTGGAACTGCAGATCAAACAACTCTACCGTGGTGTACTAGCCAAGCCCTATATACATGCTTCTAAGTGCGCAGAAGGAGTTCCAAGGCTCCCATACCTTCTGATAGTCTTCAATTGTATTGTTAATTGTATTGGGAAGCCATTCGTTTTTCTAGCGAACACATCTCTTTCAACCTGGCAAATAGGTCCGATTCTGTGGGAGGCACGCTTTGCTTCCATGCCCTTGCTATCAAACATTTGGAGGCTGTACAAAGGCTCAAAAACAATTTGGAAAAAGGTGCTTTAACCCCTTAAGGACGCAGGGTTTTTCGGCCGATTTCTCGCTCTCCAACTTCAAAAATCCATAACTTTTTCATTTTTACGTGTACAGACCTGTGTGAGGGCTTATTTTGTGCGTAACAAATTTTACTTTCCCGTGATGTTATTTATTTTAACATGCCGTGTACTGCGAAGCTGAAAAAAAATTCCAAATGTGGAAAAATTGAAAAAAAAACGTCACGTGCGTCACGTTCTTGTGGGCTCAGTTTTTACGACTTTCACTCTTCGCTCCAAATAACCCACCTACTTTATTCTTTGGTTCGGTGCGATCGCGGTGATACCAAATTTATATAGGTTTTATTGTGTTTTAATACATTTTCAAAAATTAAACGAATGTGTACAAAAAAGAAAAAAAAATTTTTTCCATATTCTGACGCTAATAACTTTTTCATACTTTGGCGCACGGAGATGTGAGAGGTGTCATTTTTTGCAAAATGAGGCGACGGTTTCATTGCTACCATTTTGAGGTCTGTTCGACATTTTGATCATTTTTAATTTCATTTTTTATGTTATGTAAAAAGGTGTAAAAGTCGCATTTCGGACATTTGGGCGCCATTTCCCGCCTCGGAGGTCACCGCCGGCCGTAACCGTTTTTATATTTTGATAGATCGGGCATTTTGGGACGCGGCGATACCTAATATGTTTGTGATTTTTACTGTTTATTAAGTTTTATATCCGTTCTAGGGAAAGGGGTGATTTGAACTTTTAATATTTTACAAAATTTTTTTCTTTTTTAAACTTTTTTTTTCTTTTTTTTTCACAATTTTTTAGACCATCTAGGGTACATTAACCCTAGATGGTCAGATCGCTCCTACCATATACTGCAATACTACAGTATTGCAATATATGGCATTTTTGCAGGTCATACATTACAATGAGCCACTGGCTCATTGTAACGAACCTGCATAAGCCATGTAGCCTCGTGTCAAAAGAAGACCCGAGGCTACCATGGTAACCGATCGCCGTGGGGGGGTGGGGCGTGGCGATCGGAAAAAAGATGGCAGCGCCCGCGCCCGCCGTCTTCTAAACGACGCCGGCGACTTTGCCGGCGGCGTTGAAGGGGTTAATAGCCGCGATCGGTGCAAGCACCGACCGCGGTTATTAGCGGTGGGGGTTTTGTGCAATATGCAAAAACCCCCACCTTTGTATGAAGAGGACTCAGCCCGTGAGCCCTCTTCTCACATCCCTTAAACCTCTGCGCCGTAGAGCTACGGCGCAGAGCGTTAAGGGGTTAAGGTTATGTGGGGGGACATTGAGAAGATACTGCATAGGATCCAACAGGATGGTGCTGCTGAGCAGCAACCCAGTGAGAGTTTCCACTCTCCGCCAAAACGGTATTATAAGTGGGCAGGTCCAAAAAAATATGATACAAAGTACCTATTGCATTATGACATCGCCAGCAGGTATTCGGAACCATAGGATTCATCTTATATAATAATGCCGGGGTATGGTACCAGTGCAACAAGACCTTGTAATGAGATTCTTTATAAGTGGTACAAATAGATGATTTGGCGGTTCTATTCCATATGGTTTGCCATGTCTCCGGCGAGATTGTTTAACCCCTTCCCGACATTTGACGTAATAGTACTGCATCGCGGGAGGTGCGTTCCCGCAAAATGCAGTACTATTACGTCAAGCTTCTGGCCCCGGCTCCTGAACGGAGCCGGGGCCAGAAGCTGCGGGTGTCGGCTATATGTTATAGCTGACACCCGCCTCTAACACCCGCGATCGGAGATTTCTCCGATCGCGGGTGTTAACCCCTAACACGCCGCGGTCGCGCTGACCGCGGCGTGTCAGAGGCATTTAAACCTATTTAAATGCGAATCGGACCCCCCCGCGGCGCTTACCGGGGGGGTCCGCTCCTCCGATCGCAGCCCCGGGACTGCCGGTGCCCGGGGCTGCGCGATCCTCCCCTCGGTGCCGGGTCCGTGCCTCCTGGCAGGACCCGGCTGTAAGACACTGGGCATGCGCAGCATGCTCAGTGTCTTACATTACACAGTGCAATACATCTGTATTGCACTGTGTAACCTGTAAAAAAAGCTTGAACAAGTGATCAGAAGATCACTTGTTCAAGCTTAGATGTCATTACCTGTAAAAAAAGGAAAAATAAATAAATAAAGGTTTTTTACAGTAAAAATAAATAATAAAAGAAAGTGAAAGTCTCCCCAAACACCACATTTCCCTTTACACAAGTAATAAAGTATAAAAAACACTAAATCACGAAAAAACCCCACTTATTTGGTATCGCCGCGTCCGTAACAATCTGTACAATAAATCCTAATCATAATTGGACACGCTCGATGAACGTGGTAAAAAAAAAAACCCAAAAACGTGCCAAAAATTAAAACTTTTTATCAAATTGCTTTACAAAAAATGTTCTAAAAAGTGATCCGAAAAAGTTACAAGCACCAAAATGATACCGATAAAAAGAGCAACTTGTCACGCAAAAAATAAGCTTACAACCAGCTCCGTAAACCAAAAAATACTATAATTATGCCACTATAAAAATGGCAATACTAAAACAAATGAAATTTTTTCTATTCTAGTTTTCCTTCAATAAAATTGGACAAATATAAATAAAACTATATAAATGAGGTATCACCGTAATCGTAGTGATCCGTAGAATAAAGATAATATATTATTGTTATGCTACAGTGAACAACCCCCCAAAAAAATGCTAAAAATCCAAAACAAGAATTGATGATTTTATTTTCCTCCACACTTAAAAAGTTAATAAAATTTCTTCAATAAGCTAAAAACCCACTAAAATTAAGGTTTTTTTTACAGTGCATCTCGTCTCGCAAAAAATAAGCCCTTATTTGTCTAAATTGCTTAAAAAAATAAATAAAGATTGTATAGCCTATTCCCAACGAGCGTTGTTATAGAACGGTGCGGCGGGTAGTGACTTTCCAACACCGGTCAGGGTAAGACGGCGGCTGTTCACTGATCGGGGTAAGACGGCGGCTGTTCCTGACAGCCATCCATCCTGCCCCATGGACCAGAAGGGTTACGTCCCCCCCACACACCCCCAGTTTATTATCGCTGCTATTGGCTCATCGATTCAGACAAGCCAATAGCAGCGAATTTACTTATGACGTCAGTAATACCGGTCACCATGTCTGTAGACACGGTGATCGGGGCAGAGTGGCGGCTGTTCCTGACAGCCACCAATTTTGCCTTGCGGTCCAGAGGGGTTTTGTTGCCCCCCTCTGTCCATGTTTGCCGCTATTTGCTGGTCGATATGGTCCAGCCAAAAGCAGCAATATTCGTCACAATGGGCATCGCTAGGGTGAATAAGAGCAACACTTGGCGATAATTTCCCAACGAAAAACCAAGATATGGTACAAAAGTGCTGGCCATGCACATTGTACAGATTACGCTGTACAACTCTTACGAGCTGTTCCAATGTGCACGTCCTGCCGTATCATTTCTCTGTTTTCAAGAGGAAGATATTAGGAAACTAATATTGGGACAAGAAGGACGGGGCCCCAGTACCTCTGGTTTAGATGTTCCTGTGTTTTGCCAGGACAGCATTTTCCCGGTGAATTCTGCTGCTTCTAATGGTAGGACTCAATAAAGAGTCTGTTCCAAAAGAGAAGTTAGGATGGACACTACATACTACTAAGAGACCTGCGACACCTCCAGAGTGACAAAAGTTTAGTTGGTCCCCTGGTATATTCTACCTCCTTATACACTAGACATTCACAATTTACGCCCAACCTGTTGTGAATTAATTTCGGTAAAATGAATAATTGTAACAACTGTTATGTCCCGTTGCTCCCTATACCCCTCCATTATTTCATAAGGGGCGCCACATAACGGGCACTGAACTTTCCAGAAATAATTGCAATTTCCATCTTGGACTCCATTGCACATCATATTTGGAAACCACGTATATGTTCAAAATGCTCATTTCACCACGTGTATTACACTACACCACATATTACACCTTGCTATATTCCCCAAGGGGTGTACATTCAACAATTATGGTCACTTTTCGGGTTTTCCTCTGTTTTGGTACCACTACGGCTCTCCAAATGTATCCTGACACATGTGAAGGATTTCTTACAAATTTGGCCTCTAAAAGACAAACATCCCTCTTTTCCTCTACTGTGCGCCCATAAAGTATTTTATATGCACATGTGGGGTACTTCTACACTCGGGAGAAATAGTTTTACACCTTTTTTGGGGTTATTTAATATATTATCCCTTGTGGCTTACATAAATTAGGGGTAAAGTGACATTTATAGGAAAATTTTCACCTTTTTAATGATTCGGGCCTAATTGGATCATTCACCTGTAGGGGCAAATACATATATTACACATTGCAAAATTCTCTAAGGGGTGTGCATTCAAAGATTAGGGTCACTTTTCGGATTCTTATCTGTTTTATACCACTAGGGTTCTCCAAATGCATGTCAAACATTTCTGTCAAATTTGGCTTCTAAAAGGCAAACATTCCCCTTTCCTTTTACTGTGCGCCCATACAACATTTTATATACACATGTGGGGTACTTCTACACTCGAGAGAAATAGGTTTACACATTTTGGGGGGTTATTACATTTTTTTATCCCTTGTGGCTATATAAAATTAGGAGTAAAATGACCTTTATAAGAAAATGTTCACCTTTTATCTATTTAAGTCCTAATTAAATCAAACACCTTTACAGACAAATACACATATTACACCTTGCTAAATTCTCTAAGGGGTGTGCTTTCCAAAATGGTGACACTTGTTGGGGTTCCCCTCTGTTTTGGTACCACTACGGCTCTCTAAATGCATCCTGACACATGTAAAGGATGTCTGTCAAATTTGGCTTCTAAAAGGCCAACGCCCCTCTTTCCCTTCTGAGCTTCACTGCGTACCCATACAACATTTTATTTGCATGTGTGGGGCAATTTTATACTCCGGAGAAATGCTAGTACACATTTTTTGGGGTTGCTTCATCTTTAATGCCTTATGGGATACAAAAATTAGCCGTAAAAGTGACTTTTTTGGGAAAATGTTCACCTTTTTCCTTTTAGGGACCTAATTGAAGCAAACACCTGTAGGGGTAAATACACATATTACACCTTTCTGAATTCTCCAAAGGGTGAACTTTCCAAAATGGTGACACTTGTTGGGGTTCCCCTCTGTTTTGGTACCACTAGGGCTCTCCAAATGCATCCTGACACATGTAAAGGATGATTGTCAAATCTGGCTTCTAAAAGGCCAAAGCCCCTCTTTCCCTTCTGAGCCCTACTGTGTACCCATACAACACTTTATATGCAAAAGTGGTGCAGTTCTGTGCTTAGGAGAAATAGTTTTACACATTTATGGGGTTGTTTCATCTTTTATCCCTTGTGGCTTACAAAAATTTGGGGTAAAAGTGACTTTTTTGAGAAAATTTTCACCTTTTTTCCCTTTTGGGGCCTAATTGAATCAAACACCTGTTGGGGAAAATACACAAATTACAAGTTGCTAAACTCTCCAAGGGGTGTACTTTCCAAAATGGTGTCTCATGTTGGGGCTTTCCTCTGTTTTGGTACCACTATGGCTCTCCAAATGCATCCTGACACATGTAAACTTTTTCAGCCATATTTACCCTGCAAAAACGAAACAACGCTCTTTCCATTCCAAGTGCCCCCCTGTGCCCATACAACAGGGTACAGTGACAAAATGGGTGTTGGCATACTCAAGAGGAATTGCCCTCAACATTGTAAAATGCATTTTCCTTTTTAACCCATTGTGAAGGTGCAAATTTTAGTGTTCAATGAATCTATAGTAAGATAAAATTACATTTCTCTAATTTCACTTTCATTTATCTTTCACGCTCATGAAACGCTCAAAGGGTTAACAAAATTCCCAAAGGTTGTTTTGAATATTTTGAGGGGTGTAGTTTCTAAAATGGTGTCATTTGTGGGGGGTTTCTGTCATGTGGGCCTTATAAAGTCACTTCTAACTAAATTGACCCTCCAAAAGCAGGTTTTGATGATTTTCGTGAAAATCTGAAAAATTGCACCTAAAGTTATAAGCCTCCTAACATCCAAAATAAAGGAAAAGATGTTTGAAAAATGATGCCAAGTTAAAGCAGACATATGGAAAATGTTAGTTATCAAGTTATTTTAGTGATATGACCAACTTTCCAAAAAGTAGAAAATTTTGAATTTGGAAAACATTGTTTTTTTCAAAATTTTTGCCAAATTTCCATTTATTTCATAAATAAATACTAAATATATTTATTAAATTTCTCAACCAGCATGAAGTACAATGTGTCACGAAAAAACAATCTCAAAATCAACTGGATATGTTAAAGCGTTCCAAAGTTATAACCACTTAAATAGACACATGTCAGATTTTAAAAAATGGTCCGTGTCAGGAAGGTGAAAAGTGGCTTCAGCGTTAAGTGGTTAATTAAGATCTGCCTCCCACTTGGTCATGTACTTATGCATTGGCAAAGGGCCACCCACCGGGGCACAAGTCCCTTATCTATTCTAATAAACATTTTCTAATAGATTTTAAGAATAATAAAAGTTATATTTTATGCTTGCCTGCTTCCTTCTTTCCCCAATTTTCTTCTACTCAATGTATACATATATGGTGCACACCAGGGCAAGAACACCATTTTATCTCTGTAGAAGGCTCCCAGTATGTATCGGGGATGTTCCTCATCCCTTCTGTATTTTGTATCCTGACCTCTCTTCTTTTCGGTGTGGGACATTACCTTATTGTTTTTAGGCAGTTTTGCATTTAAGATTTAAGGTTTGGACTATTCCACCCCTTGAGAAGTTTAATATCATAATTTATATTTTGTGGCTACTGGGTATTTAGGAGCAGACTCCCCACTTGGGGAGCTACCGTTATTCTTCTTGTTTCTATTGTTCTACCATATGTCATACAAAATTTTACTTGAAAGTTGTTAATTAGAGATGAGCGAGCACTAAAATTCTCGGGTACTCGTTATTCGAGACGAACTTTTCCCGATGCTCGAGTGCTCGTCTCAAATAACGAGCCCCATTGAAGTCAATGGGAGACTCGAGCATTTTTCAAGGGGACCAAGGCTCTGCACAGGGAAGCTTGGCCAAACACCTGGGAACCTCAGAAAAGGATGGAAACACCACGGAAATGGACAGGAAACAGCAGGGGCAGCATGCATGGATGCCTCTGAGGCTGCTTAATCGCACCATTATGCCAAAATTATGGGCAACAGCATGGCCATGACAGAGTGACAGAATGAAGCTAGATAGCATCTAAAACATCCAATAATTGACCCTGACACTATAGGGGACGGCATGCAGAGGCAGCGGCAGCAGCGGCAGGCTAGAGAGTGTCATGGCGCCCTTTCCTAAAATGGGGTCACTACTCGGGGGGTTTCTGTTGCACTGGTACCTCGCAGGCACCCCAACATCAGTCTAGTGAAAAGGGTGCTCCAAAAGCAGAATTTCCCTTCTCCCTTCTGTCAATTATTGGAACGTGTGATATTGCCGAACTCAAGACAACCCTGCAGAATGATTTGGTGTTTGTCTAAAGTGACATGGGTTGGGCACAATATATAAGGCACTAAAATGACATTTTTGAGATAAAAATGCATTTTTAACTCTGCACCATTTACTTTGCATTAGATTTTGGCCAGCATGTTGGGGGTTAAAATGCTCACCACAACCCCAGATAAATTCTTTATGGGATCTAGTTTCCAAAATGGTATAATTTCTCGGGGGTTTCTATTGCACTGGTCCCTCACGGCCCTGTAAACATGACATGGCACTCCAAATCCAAACGTGTGAAAACGGAGCTGCAAAAGCAAGATTTCACTCCTTCCCTTCTCAGCCCTGCTGTGTGTCCAGCCTGTCAATTATGTGCAAATGTGTGGTTTTGCTGTACTTGGCATAACCCTGCAGAATGGTTTTTGGGGTGTTTATCTAAAGTGGCATGGGTTAAGCACAATATATTAGGCACTAAAATGAAATTTTTGAGATAAAAACACATTTTTTACTCTGCACCATGTACTTTGCATTAGATTTTGGCCAGCATGTTGTGGGGTTAAAATGCTCACCACAACCACAGATAAATTCTTTGAGGGGTCCAGTTTCCTAAATGGTGACATCTTTGGGGGTTTTCTATTGTACTGTTACTTCAGGGGCTCTTCAATTACACTGTGGCACAAAACATTTGCAGCCAAATTGCCCTTCCAAAACCCCAATAGTGCGAACTCTGTTCTGGACATCGCTATGCAACGAAACAGCAGTTTACATCCACATGTCTTGTATTGCCGTAATCGAAAGAAGCAGGGCAAACATTCTGGGATGTATATATACCTAAAATTCTTTCTGAATGTGTCAATTTTAGGGCTAAATGAGAAAAATCATAATCAAAAATTGAAATTTCAAAATTTCCAATCCATTTTTGTTTTCTCCCGGAAAAATAATTAAAGGGTTAACAGACTTCTTAAATGCTCATTTGAATAGGTTGGGATGTTAGGTTCATAAAATTGTGTTACTTGTGGGGGTATATAATACATAAGCCTCACTATAGGGCACTTCCAAACTGAATTGATCACCAAAAATTTAGCATTTTTCAAATTTCAAGAAAATCCCTACTAAAACTTGAAACCTACTCACATTCATAAAAAAAAATGGAAATATGAAACAAATAATGGAAATAAAATGAAGACTAATGTCAAAAGGTTTGTACCAAAAAAATGTGTGGTGTGACTTTTTGTCTAAAAAGTATAACATTTGAAACTTTGAAAACTGACATTTTTTCAGAATCCGTCGGGTTTTCAGACGACAACCAGGCAGAAAACCACGATTTGGACCCTTCGTAAATGTGCCCCAAGAACGGGGGGCACTAAAATTAAATTTTTGCAATAAAAAAGCAATTTTCACTCTTTATTTTGCATTAGACTTTGACCAGCATGTTGGGGATTAAAACGCTCACCATAACCCCTAGATAAGTTCTTTGAGGGCTGTAGTTTCCTAAATGGTGACATCTTTGGGTGTTTTCTATTGTACTGTTACTTCAGGGGCACCACAAAGCATTTGTAGCCAAATTAGCCTGCCAAAAACCCAATAGCACTAATTCTGTTCTGGACATCGCTGTGCGACAAAACAGCAGTTGACATCCACATGTCTGGTAAATGAGAATAATCTTTTTCAAAAATTGAATTTAAAAATGTTCAATTTTTGTATGCTTCCAGATAAAGAATTAAAAAGGTTAACAGAATTCTCAAATGCAGATTTGAATAGTTGAGATGTTAGGTTCATAAAATGATGTTAATTGTAGGGGTTTATAGTACAGAAGCCTTCATAGGGCACTTACAAACTGAATTGGTCACCAAAATTTTTTCAAGTCTCCTGAAAATCTGATAAGTTGCTACTAAAACTTGAAACCTTCTCACATCCGTAAAGGAAATTATGGAAATAAAAAGAAGACCAATGGCAAAAGGTTTCTACTAAAAAAATTGTAGTTTGACTTTTTATCTGAAACTTTGTCATTTTTTTAAAAAAAATCCTAAATTATTGAATTTTTACCCTCTAAAAAAAAGAAACTGTTTATGTTAGTGTTATCATTTCTGTTTTCAATCTCAAACATACAAACAGGCTGCCCCTTAACCCTTTAACGCTCTGCGCCGTAGCTCTACGGCGCAAAGGTATAAGGGATGTATGAAGAGGGCTCACGGGCTGAGTCCTCTTCATACAGAGGTGGGGGTTGTTGCATATTGCAGCAAAGCCCCACCGCTAATAACCGCGGTCGGTGCTTGCACCGATCGCGGCTATTAACCCTTCCAACGCCGCCGGCATCTTTTTTACGATCGCCGCGCCCCTGAACGTCATCAGGGGGCGGCGATCGGTTGCCATGGTAGCCTCGGGTCTTCGTTTGACCCGAGACTATCTGGCATCTGCAGATTCGTTACAATGAGCCAGTGGCTCATTGTAATGAACGTGCTGCAAAAATGCCATATATTGCAATACAGACAGCGCCACATCTCCTGTTCAATATGCAGCCTGGTTGGTATATATAGCTATTTTGCACGATGCACTTTATTTTGTCTTGTTTGGTTTATATGACCTCCTACCAGGTTCCATGTTATTTAGATTAGGTTTACATTATAAACCCCTTGTTTACACTTGTAATATATTATATCGATTGACTTGTGTGTTACATTGAAACCTTATGTTTACACCTGTAATGAATTGACTGACTGTGGTTTACAATGTGATTGTACAGGAATGGCGGTGTACCTTTAGTCCACCAGGGATTGATTTTATGGGTTGTTTTTATTGCAGTGATCATATGTGTATTATTATTTTGTTCAATAAAATTTTGTGTTTTCCATATTATGGTATTTATACATTTATTTTGTGTACTTTGTTGTATAAGGCCTGTATATAGGTACATATAGTTGGTGTTCATAGCAGTCCTTGCTTTCCACACATTTTCTGGATAATTGGTATTGAACATTTCCCATTTGTCTACTTTACATTTTCATAATTTTTGAAATGTGTGGATAATTTATTTTGATGTCACACAGCTTACAAATAGAATATCGCTTTTCCATATTTTCAGACTTGATTATTTTGGGTATAAATACAGTTTTGAATGAAATTTTAAATAGTTAGCACTAAAACCCCCTATATAACCAACCCATTTTCAAATCTGCGCCCCTCAAGCTATCAGAAACAGCTTTTAGGAAGATTGTTAACCACTTGAAATCTTCATAGTAATTGAATCAGAATGGAGGTGAAATATAGAATGGTCAAATGTTGTCGATTATACGTTCATTTAGCCCAAAAATTTACACATTTCCAAAAGATAAAAAAAGAAAACCCATCTTACAATTTGTTATGCAATTTCTCCCAAGTACAACGACCCCTCCCCCACATGTGACCGTTACTGGTTTTATGGGCGCACAGCGAGGAAGGAGCACCCTGCAGCTGCCAGGATTTTAGTTTCCTCATTGGCCCTTTTTGTAGGCTATAAAATTTTAGCTTTTTCGTTATTGGCATGTAATGGCATTTTTTTGCAGGATGAGATGCTTTTTCTAGTATTACCATTTTGGGGTTGGTATCCCCTATTGTTGAAAATGTATTTTTTGAGGAAGTGGGGTGGACCATTAATTCTGTACTGGATTTTTGGATGTGGGGACAAATCATTTGTGCATTGCCGCCAAGTGGCATAACATTTTTACTTTTTGGCTACAGAGCTGGTTGTTGTTTTTTGCGGGACATATATACAAAAGTATAAGCCGACCCGAGCATAAGCCGTGGTACCCAATTTTCACACAAAAAACTGGGAAAACCTATTGACTCTAGTATAAGCTGAGGGTGGGAAATGATTGGTCACAGCCTCCCAGTAGTATAGTCTGCCTGCCCCCCAGTATATAGCCCACCAGCCCCTGTAAGTTATAGTCAGTCAGCCAATGTAGTAAAAAGAAAAAAAAAATTAACACTCTACTCACCTTTCCGACGTCCCCCATAAGACCTCTTCTGCTTCCGACGCCGCCTCGGGTCCTTCAGTCCTCTATAGGTTCTTCCGCTCCTCTTTGAGACGTTCCACTACTCTTCAGGTCTTAGCGGTTGGCCGGCACACAAAATGACGTCAGCCGCTTGCTGGGAATGCCTTTTTCTTGACAATACCCCAGGACATCCAAACACTTTAGATTGCATGCACCCCAATGTAAATGTGTTCTTTCTACCCCCCTAACACCATATTACTAATTCAGCCAATACTATCAAGCCTATAATTTGAGGAGGACATTTTCAAGTGCTGTCAGGGCTACACATAACAATGAGATGACCATAAGGGAGGTCTGGAAGAAATATAACACTTCTGATGCATAAAATATTGCTTCTTTGAATAAAATGTAAGAGGCAAATATGAGAATTTGGAACAAAGTGAGCCCCAGGAATTTCTGGGTTTGACAGATGATGAAATTGCTGAAGTTGAACTCGAAATGATAGTGTAGAGCTACTTTACTCCCAAGGCAAAGAACTAACCAATAAAGACCTAATGGAAATAGGACAGCAGATCATGGAAAAAGCAGGACCTGGAAACTCCAAACCAAAAAGGCATTCTACATGAGAATTATTCAATGTTTTTCATGTTTTTGAAACAAACATGGAAGAGTTAGAGGAGTGATATCCTAATACAGTGAGGTTTACTGTACAATAACTAAAGGCCTGAGATGATACATAGTGATTTATGATAAGAAAAATAAATATTTGTACACAACTTCATTGAAGTCTACTTCTCCAAACTGACTCCAGCAGCAGAATCAGATTCTGACACTCTTATACCAGTCCATTATCTTCCAAAGATTGGTACTGTACAGCAGTGGCCCCGACTGCCTGGCAGCGGCCAAAGAGCTTTCCTGTTAATGACATGTCCAGCAGAGCTTCCTCCACATTAATGTAATGTCCCAGAGCAGAGCCCCCTTAAAAAAAACTCTATACTCACCCACCTAAACTCTATTCTTTTTCCTGCAGTTCTTTGTTATACCTACTTGCGTGCACGCACTGTGACGTGGCTGCGTGATGTCACAGTGTGTGCATGCAGGCAGAAAGAGAAAAAGCTGGAAGTACAGAGTTTTTTTCATTTTTTTATATAAGGGGCTCTGCTCTTGGACATTTCATTAATGGGGTGCTCTGCCGTGGGCATTCCATTAATAGAGGGCTCTGCCGTGGACATCCCATTAATGGGCGAGGCTCTGCCGGAGACATCCCATTAATGGGAGGGGCTCTGCCGGGGGCATGCCATTAATGGGAGGGGCGCTGCCGGGGGGGGGCATCCCATTAATGGGAGGGGCGCTGCCGGGGGGGGCATCCCATTAATGGGAGGGGCGCTGCCGGGGGGGGCATCCCATTAATAGGAGGGGCGCTGCCGGGGGGGGCATCCCATTAATGGGAGGGGCGCTGCCGGGGGGGGCATCCCATTAATGGGAGGGGCGCTGCCGGGGGGGGGCATCCCATTAATGGGAGGGGCGCTGCCGGGGGGGGGCATCCCATTAATGGGAGGGGCGTTGCCGGGGGGGGGGGCATCCCATTAATGGGAGGGGCGCTGCCGGGGGGGGCATCCCATTAATGGGAGGGGCGCTGCCGGGGGGGGGCATCCCATTAATGGGAGGGGCGCTGCCGGGGGGGGGGGGCATCCCATTAATGGGAGGGGCGCTGCCGGGGGGGGGGGGCATCCCATTAATGGGAGGGGCGCTGCCGGGGGGGGCATCCCATTAATGGGAGGGGCTCTGCCGGGGGCATCTCATTAATGGGAGGGGCTCTGCCGGGGTCATCTCATTAATGGGAGGGGCTCTGCCGGGGGCATCTCATTAATGGGAGGGGCTCTGCCGGGGGCATCTCATTAATGGGAGGGGCTCTGCCGGGGGCATCTCATTAATGGGAGGGGCTCTGCCGGGGACATCTCATTAATTAGGAGTGACTGCTGCTAGACACTTTATCAGTGTGGAGACTGCTGGAAATTTTATTAAAGGGTAGCAGCTGCATTTCTCAGCTTAGGCTACATTCACACTGCCGCATGGGGGTCGTATTTACGGCTAACATATATACGGCCGCTATAAGTCCCCCATAGACGGCAATGGGCGCACGGCGCCCTACGGGAGCAGTACGGTGCAGTACGCGAATCTTAAACTCCAGTCAATTACTTTTCCCAGCTATTTTTGTGGTAAAATCAAGTACCTTGGCTTACACTCGAGTTGGCAAGCTCTGCCATCGAGTACAATGGGGAAGATGTATCAGAAGTGTCTGAGGTAAAACTGTTCTACTTGCCCAATCAGAGCTCAGCTTTAATTATTTTAACCAGCTGTAGGAAATTGAAAGCAAAGCTAGGATTCATTTCCATGGGCAATGAGAATAGTTCTGCCCTCAGACACTTCTATTAACCCCTTAACGCTCTGCGCCGTAGCTCTACGGCGCAGAGGTATAAGGGATGTATGAAGAGGGCTCACGGGCTGAGTCCTCTTCATACAGAGGTGGGGGTTTTTGCATTTTGCACAAAACCCCCACCGCTAATAACCGCGGTCGGTGCTTGCACCGATCGCGGCTATTAACCCTGTAAACGCCGCCCGCAAAGTCGCGGGCGGCGCTTAAAAGACGGCGGCGCCGCCATCTTTTTTTTGATCGCCCCGCCCCCGAACGTCATCGGGGGGCGGCGATCGGTTACCATGGTAGCCTCGGGTCTTCTTTTGACACGAGGCTACATGGTTTATGCAGGTTCGTTACAATGAGCCAGTGGCTCATTGTAATGTATGACCTGCAAAAATGCCATATATTGCAATACTGTAGTATTGCAGTATATGGTAGGAGCGATCTGACCATCTAGGGTTAATGTACCCTAGATGGTCTAAAAAATAGTGAAAAAAAAAAGAAAAAAAAAAGTTTAAAAAATAAAAAAAATTAATAACACACAGACATATTAGGTATCGCCGCGTCCCAAAATGCCTGATCTATCAAAATATAAAAACGGTTACGGCCGGCGGTGACCTCCGAGGCGGGAAATGGCGCCCAAATGTCCGAAATGCGACTTTTACACCTTTTTACATAACATAAAAAATGAAATAAAAAATGATCAAAATGTCGCACAGACCTCAAAATGGTAGCAATGAAAACGTCGCCTCATTTCGCAAAAAATTACCCCTCACACATTTCCGTGCGCCAAAGTATTAAAAAGTTATTAGCTTCAGAAGATGGCAAAAAATTTTTTTTCTTTTTTGTACACATTCGTTTAATTTTTGAAAATGTATTAAAACACAATAAAACCTATATAAATTTGGTATCACCGCGATCGCACCGAACCAAAGAATAAAGTAGTCGTGTTATTTGGAGCGAAGAGTGAAAGTCGTAAAAACTGAGCCCACAAGAACGTGGCGCACGTGCGGTTTTTTTTCAATTTTTCCACATTTGGAATTTTTTTTCAGCTTCGCAGTACACGGCATGTTAAAATAAATAACATTACGGGAAAGTAAAATTTGTTACGCACAAAATAAGCCCTCACACAGGTCTGTACACGTAAAAATAAAAAAGTTATGGATTTTTGAAGTTGGAGAGCGAGAAATTAGCCGAAAAACCCTCCGTCCTTAAGGGGTTAAATCTCCCCCAATATCCATTTGTTTATTTACATGCACAGGCTAAAAAGAAAACTATGAAAAACTTTTGTCCAAGTTGCATTTTATGTGCAGTATACAAATGTTATGTTTTTGTTAGGGATCATATGGCAGACACTCAGATCCACTGTGACGTCTCTCTGTGTCTTTACTTGCATATTAATTCAACTCAGTAAATAGGATTCAAAACATATCTTGTACCTAACCTGGGGTCTACCTATATACACTGGAGGACACAATATACTAAATGTCAAGGTCATTATGTAGTCCTATGTGACTAAAACAGCTGTATCCTAAGATAATTTCATCAAGTATATACTTACTATGAAGCACAAAATACAATTGTAAATGCAATCATTGTAAAATACACTAATGAAGACTCCCACTCTTGCTATCTCAGACTGGCTTCACATGTCCCCTCATGTCTTCTATTCACATGACCTGTATCCCCATCTGCACATTCATTTCCTTCACTTGTCATTTCACAGCTCACTGCTGCAGCTGCATAACTCCAAGATGGCTGCCCCCCTTCTGCTAAAAGACTACATCTCCCACAATCCCCCTGGTCAGCACAGCTTCTTCATACAGAGGAACGTGCAGCCACACCCCCACAGCAGGGAACAAGGAGCTGACTGCACATGTAAGACCAGAGAGCACCGCTTCCACCACAGTGTCCTTTTCTCTCGCACAACCTCCCTTCTCCTCCAGTACCCCCGTAACCCCTTCATTTCCCGCAGCCTGTTCTCCTCTATAAAACAACCCTCGCTCTCTGAAAGAGCCTCACCTACTGTCCTGCAAACATTGGACTCGCTCCTCCCGCCCAAGAGTCTTGTGGTCACATGGCCATGACGTCATCGCAGGTCCTCCAGCCATTAGGAAATAGCGTCTCTCTTGCCGGAAGTAGTGTCTGGATTGCGGCACAGGTGTTTGTCCTGAGGTCAGTGTATATGTAAACATGTAGCACAGCGCTCTTTATGTGTATGTTTCATCTAGTTCATGTAGGCGCTGAATCTCCATTCTCGCATGCTTTAAAGGATATCCCAGCTAGAAGCATTTGTCACCTGACTTCTGGATATGGGGGAACAGGGGCTCTGACATCAGTTTCCAGCACCCTAAGCTGTGTATCAGTGTGAATGGAGTGGGGTATAGTGTGTGCCCTGTTATACTCCTCAATACTTGTGTGCCAGGATGCTGACAGCCAAGCACCTGCAGCAATGGTGGTGGTTGGTTCTGGATGTTGCACCTTCTTTTAACCCCCAAGTTGTCATAGAGTTTACTGAACACAGCATCCTAAGGCCTCATGCAAACAACTATGTTGGGTGCCTGTGGACTGCCCATACAAACTGTGGCCAGCTCAAAGCCCCAATTGATTTGTTAACTGTAAGGGGCTCTAGTCTCTCCCATCACTGCTATGTGTGAAGCTTCACCCCCCTGCCCCCCTCCCAGTCTCCCCGTTTTAAGCCAGGGTGAAATACATGTGTATTAAGCCTGCGTTTGCAAGCGCAGACAA
Source organism: Engystomops pustulosus (assembly GCF_040894005.1). Classification (NCBI taxonomy): domain Eukaryota; kingdom Metazoa; phylum Chordata; class Amphibia; order Anura; family Leptodactylidae; genus Engystomops; species Engystomops pustulosus. The sequence goes on from NC_092420.1 coordinate 45,949,627, forward strand.
AGCGCTACGCGTGGCACCAGCCTTTGGCTTCAAAAAACTGCATCTAAAAAAACTAAACTGTACCCTTGGGGCGCGTTCACACATTCCGCTAGCGTGGCGTTCTTAACGTGACGCTAGTGCACAAAGACGGGGCTCGGGCCGATTGCATATGCGTTTCCAGATAAATGCATGGGTTATCAATCACATGCGTTTCCCTGGATGCGTTTCACCAGATTGTCCTGGTGACTTGCAGAAGAAAAGTAAAGCTAATATTGTATGGTTAACAGTTACATGATAAAAAACTTCAGTAAGTTGGCCAGTTATAGGCAGCTGTTGGGAGACCAAATATTGTTGAGAAGGTATCTACAAGGCATCAATGAGGTAAGCTTATTGCTTTAAAGGGGTTCTCCGGTCACTATATGTACTTTTTTTTTTTTAACTAACCAGTTCTTTTGCATATATTATAGTTGCACACCCTTACCTCACCACACTGGGCTGTATACTTTCATTTCCTTCACTTGTCATTTCACAGCTCACTGCTGCAGCTGCATAACTCCAAGATGGCTGCCCCCCTTCTGCTAAAAGACTACATCTCCCACAATCCCCCTGGTCAGCACAGCTTCTTCATACAGAGGAACGTGCAGCCACACCCCCACAGCAGGGAACAAGGAGCTGACTGCACATGTCAGACCAGAGAGCAGAGACAGTATACAGGTCGTTTCTATGGAAACTGTAAGTGTAGCAGGAGCTGGCAGTGCACAGGAATGACTTTGATTTCATGAAAAGGGGGCAGAAGATTTAATAATAATCTTTATTTATATAGCGCCATCAAATTCCGTAGCGCTTTAATGACACTGAATTAGTAAAGTGATAACTGAGGGGAGATAAGGTATAGTGAGGTCAATCTTTGTCCCCGGAGAACCCCTTTAAAGGAAATTTACCATTAAATCAAGCATGATGAAACAGGGACACTTACTTCTTATATTTGTTATCCATGGTCTATTACCTCCTTAAATCACACAGCAAGGAGGTGAGGATGTGTCCTAGCCATATTTTCTAAAGTTAGCACACATCCTCATTTTCCTCTACAGGCTCATACACATGGCTGTGAATTTCACAGCTCCTGCTTGAGCCAATTGCCTGATACGTAAATTACAGTTTTTAATAAATCTCTTCCATTGGACAATGTTTGCAATTATTTGTACCTTTTCCTTCTTTGAGAGCTTTAGCCTTTCCAGGTTCTCAACATGCTGCCATTTGCATGTATATATATATATATATATATATATATATATATATATATATAGATCTTCCCGTTTCCCAACACCTTCAGTCCTTCCTAATGGCGTCACCCACTGTGCCTCTTTGTCTTAAATTCCATCTCTCTGTCAGGAACAGGGAGTTGGGTGGAGCAGGATGAGTCTTAACTTTCCTTCTGCCTTTCATTTGAATATTGAACTCTCTGCCGCAGGAGGTTGTTATGACGGATTCTATGTACATGTTCAAGAGAGGCCTGGATGTTTTTCCGGAGACAAGATGCTTTGATTTTATATGGTGTATAGAGAAGGCAGTATGGAGAATCCTTTCTATTTATGTCCTACAAATTTAACTCTGCATTATATAAATCCATTTATTCTTTGTACAGATCCACTACAGTATAACCTGCAAAGATGCCAAGTCCACGGGTAACAAGAGCAGCCAACTCAGGAAGTCCTAATGCCAATGGAAGGTTTGAGTTTATGTCACTTATGACTAACAAAACTGGTGCATCGGACCAAGCATCAGCAAGGCATCGGCCATCAGATAGTCCAGTTCACCGCAAGGACTCCTCATCTTCTCAGCAGCAGCTTCCAGAAGAAGACTGTATGAAATTAAATCCATCTTTTCTGGGAATTGCACTAAGGTCATTATTGGCTGTAGATTTATGGTTGTCTAAAAAAATGGGAGTCTGTGCAAGAGAAGGATCTTCATGGGGCAGCGCTCGTCCTATGATGAAGTTGGTGGAAATTTCTGGCCATGGCATACCTTGGATTGCTGGAACCATCTATTGTCTCTACAGAACCGACAGCTATGCTGGCCGCGAGGTTATACTCAACCTGCTCTTTGGTAACGTACATTACACTTCTGTTTTGTCAGGTTTCCATTGCCTTCGCTTAATAAAGTGGAAAGGTTTGCTTCATAAGTTTACTCATTATATTTGCACAAAAGTGGGTAATTTTTACTAAATCCCACAGAGAATAACAAGGCGTAAAGACTGGCATTACATTTAATAGATTTTTTATTCCTCCTAATCCATGATATCAAGTATCATGAGCAGACTATTTCAGACACTGAGCTAAGTGTACCAAACACACTGTAAAATCAAATATATTACATCACCATGAACCAAAGCATATTTGGTTAATAAGTCATAATTAGATCAGATGCTTTTTGTAACTTTTCAGTTATTTTGTATAGAGTATTTTAGATGTACTGATTTATTAGTCTTCATTTTATTACCGTATATAAAATTAGTACTCACCTTAGGCGTTCAGCCCCGGCAACACAGCGGCAGCACTTCCATGCTCTCTGCCCGCATTCACGCACATGCGGCGTCCTGTGTGCATGAGGGCAGAGACCATATACGTACCTCTGCTCGCACTGCCGTTTAGATGGAAGATGACGGGAGAAGAAGAGCCGCGGAGAGAAGAGGACGCTAGAGGTGAGTACTAAGTTCATTATTTTATCGTAACAGGGGGCACCGCTGGCCAATAGTTTTTTAAAGGGGACACTTTTGGACAATTATTTTTTTAAACTGAGTCTCTGCTGGACATCTTATTAAAGAGTAGTTGTTGAAGTTTTCACCCTAGGCTTATACTCCTATACACCCTGGGATTTTCTAAATCTATTATATGTAGTGCCAGTCTATGCCTTTTTCTTCTCACTTCTTGTATATTAGTGATGCCCTATCACTAGACTTGAGTACATAAAGTGTGGCTGCCTGTTTGTTGGTGCATTCCTTATTACAAATTTTATTAAATGCTTTCACCTCATGCTACATCTCTTGCAATGTGAAATCCACATATGTCTTTTACAAGAATCACATTTAAAATATTGTGACAAATCCACAGTAGATCTTGTTGGTTTCTGTGTGAATATATCCAAAAGGTCAATGCTTTTAAAATGTGGAAAAACCAAAACTATTTCCCTATAATTCAGAACTTATCATTTGTAGTCCATTACTTTTCTAATGTGCTATTTTTTGTTTCGGCAGCACTACTATTGGATATCATTCTGGTGGGAATTGTGAAAGGAATAGTGAAGCGTCGTAGGCCTACACAGAACCGTATGGACATGTTTGCTACATTCTCAGTGGACAAGTATTCCTTCCCGTCAGGTCACGCCACAAGAGCAGCAATGGTTTCCCGTTTTATGCTAAATCATCTGGTACTGGCTGTACCAGTTAGGATCCTGGTGATGCTTTGGGCTATTGTGGTTAGTTTGTCTAGAGTCATGTTGGGTAGGCACAATGTGACTGATGTGTTATTTGGCTATTTCATGGGGCATATGCAGTATAGTTTAGTGGAATATTTCTGGCTGTCACCAAATACTTTACCTGCCCTATTCAAAATATGAAGTAATGATAGAAAGTGGAGGGATAACCCTACCTGTTTTATCATTTGGATATGATTGCCCACCACATCTTGAAGCTTTTTATACATGGACCTCCAGCTTTAAGTCCAAGAGGTCAACTAATTGCAGAAATGAGGCAAAAAATTACACTAGTTGTTATAGGAACAAATTAGTAGGCAACACTGGCTGTAAACATCATTGCACTTCAATCCAACATTCCGTCTTCTGCTGCATTAAACATGGAAAACAAACAAGTGTTAAACGAAAACCACAACGCTTTGTTCTACCATTTCTTCAGATGGTAGATTTGGGAACATTTTAGCACAATCTTTGTGTTTGGAAATTTTTTAAATACACACACACACACCATCTGAACCTGTAGCTTTCATACTGTAATTTTGTTAAACAGCAGTTAGTTCAGATGTTTTTCTCCATGTAAAATGCTCTGTTTTTCTTCGGTTTTCTTACACTAAGATTTGGGGTCATTGAAACTTAATACTCTGTTGTTGAAATTCATTTTTCATGGACATTGGAGTATATATCTTCTCTTCAAGCATGCAAAAAAGTTTTCAAGTTTAGAATAAGTCTTCTGTCTGGATAAAGTTTATCTGCACATCAGTGGAGTCATGTCACAATGCCACTGCTTCCTTTACACCAGCATATCTTGAACTTTGCCAATCAGCCGGTCGGCCTTAAAGCATACATACTGAGATGGACAAACACTTTTTATTTGGAACATAAATTTATAGCTATATTTTTTACAAATATTAAAATCAAATACATAAGTGAAAAAAGCCTTATCATGGTGTCAAAGAAATTATTTTTTTAAATCCTTTTTTTCCCTCTCTAATCTCCAATTTTAGTATCTGTATCTTGAGTTTCTGTACATGGAAAGGCATTTGCAGCACAATAAGTTTACTGAGTGGATATCTAAGCTCACATTTGCGTTCATGGATCTGTCATAACAAGTCTGTGATGGGGTTATGCTGCCGTTTTACTAGTAGAATAGCAGGCATGTCTCTATACTATGTTACCCAGAGAGGCATTATAATAGAAGATAAATTGCAGTGCTTTATAAATAGGCTTTTAGTAATCTATGCAATCACAAACTTTCAGTCACAGAACGTTGTTCCATATATAAATATAGACACTTAGTCACAGATTATATTTTGCTTTTTCCTGTCCCACATTTCATGTGTGTTTCACTGCCCATCTTAGAGAACATAATATACTGACAGTATATGATAGGATCGTACAGACAACTTAAGGTTAAAGTACCCTAGGGAGTCAGAAAAATAGTAAAAATAAAAAAATTATAATAAAAAACCTAAAAACTCAAATCACCCCCTGATATAAATCTAAATAAACATTAAAAATCATTAACATATTAGGTATTGCCGCGTCCGAAAATGCCCGATCTCTAAAAAATATAACGTTTTTTCACTGCGTTTAACCCCATAATGGAAAATCACGCCCAAAGTCGAGAATGGCACTTTTTTGCCATTAAAAAAAAAAATTTAATTCTATAAAAAGTGATCAAAAGGTCGCACAGTCCTTAAAATGATAACATTGTAAAATTCATCAAATCCGCAAAAAAACGACACCTCCCAAAGCTCTGTATACTAAAGTATACAAAATTTATTGGCCCCAGAAGACAGCAAAATCCCCCAAAAAAATTTGTACAGGAGGTTTTAATTTTTTTAAATGTGTGAAAACATTATAAAACCTGCACAAATTTGGTATCCCTGTAATCGTACTGACCCAATGAATAAAGTAGACATGTCATTTGGGGAATACAGTGAAATCCGTAAAATCCAAGCCCACAAGAATACGGCACAAATGCTTTTTTTACTTATTTCACTGCATTTGGAATTTTTTTCCCGCTTACCAGTACACGGCGTGGAATATTAAATACCACCATTTTGAAGTGTAATTTATTACACAGAAAATAAGCCATCACTCAGCTCTGTACATGGGAAAATAAAAAAGTTATAGATTTTTGAAGCTGCCTTCTGATTGCTATATGCAATATTCTGTTATTCTGCAGCAACAATTGTAATGGAAATCTTGTGTCTTGTATTTTGTCTGAAAAAGAAAGTAAAGCAGCTATATGATAAAATGAAACAAGTGTAAATGTTTGACTTAACATATCCCATGTGACAAAGGTGCTGAGCAACTGCCTACTGTTGGGTCATCACTTAGAGCAGGGGTCGGGAACCTATGGCTCGCGAGATGTGGCTCTTTTGATGGCAGCATCTGGCTCGCGACCAGGGCCGCATCCAGAGATCGAATTTAAAAAATGTACTCATTTAAAAAAGCCCCCGAGTGTATAAATGCGCTCGGGGCTTCTCTCCTCCCTCAGTCCTGGTAGACACTGATGGCCGATGGATGGTCATGTGACCGGAGCCAGTAATTGTGTACATAGTTGTTGCTCCGGTCACATGACCACGAGGTCTGCCTCCTGCTGCTCACTGTGTGAGGAGAGAGGAGGGGCTGAAGCTCATGTCTGCCGGGATCCAGCTCAGAGAGCAGACACTGAGCTTCCTATGCAGCCTCTGTACAGACCCCTGCACTGATATCCTGGGGGATTTGGGGTCTATTCTGAAGATGTAAGTGTGTAGAAGTAACTGCCAGTGTGTGACATGCATTGTACTGTGTGTGCACTGTCAGTGTGTGACATGCATTGTACTGTGTGTGCACTGTCAGTGTGTGACATGTATTGTACTGTGTGTGCACTGTCAGTGTGTGACATGTATTGTACTGTGTGTGCACTGTCAGTGTGTGACATGTATTGTACTGTGTGTGCAGTGTGTGACATGTATAGTACCGTGTGTGCAGTGTGTGACATGTATAGTACCGTGTGTGCACTGTCAGTGTGTCACATGTATTGTACCGTGTGTGCACTGTCAGTGTGTCACATGTATTGTACCGTGTGCGCACTGTCAGTGTGTCGCAGGTATTGTACCGTGTGTGCACTGTCAGTGTGTCACATGTATTGTACCGTGTGTGCACTGTCAGTGTGTCGCATGTATTGTACCGTGTGCGCACTGTCAGTGTGTCGCAGGTATTGTACCGTGTGCGCACTGTCAGTGTGTCGCAGGTATTGTACCGTGTGCGCACTGTCAGTGTGTCGCAGGTATTGTACCGTGTGCGCACTGTCAGTGTGTCGCAGGTATTGTACCGTGTGTGGCAGGTATTGTACCGTGTGTGCACTGTCAGTGTGTGGCAGGTATTGTACCGTGTGTGCACTGTCAGTGTGTGGCAGGTATTGTACCGTGTGTGCACTGTCAGTGTGTGGCAGGTATTGTACCGTGTGTGCACTGTCAGTGTGTGGCAGGTATTGTACCGTGTGTGCACTGTCAGTGTGTGGCAGGTATTGTACCGTGTGTGCACTGTCAGTGTGTCGCAGGTATTGTACCGTGTGTGCAGTAAAATAAAAACTAGATAATTTACATTGGAGCTTGTGATGCAGCACACCTTGTCCAGGACTCTGGCTTCTTCTTTTTAATGGGCATGACTGGATCTGGCTTCTTCCCACCTGATGAGAGATGCCAGCTTTCAGGCGTGCGCAGAAGAAGGAAGAGTGCTGGACGAGATGTCATGCATCACAAGTGCAAATGTAAATTATCTATTTTTTTATTTTAAAGGGAATTACCATTGTTTTGCTCCAGTTGTGGCTTAGTACATGGGGGAGGAACACTCCTTGTTGTCCTAATGACTGCTGGAGCGATTGTTCTGTCAGTGACTCTTTAAACATATTGTACGGCTCTCGCAGAATTATATTTTAAAATATTTGGCGCTTATGGCTCTCTCAGCCAAAAAGGTTCCTGACCCCTGACTTAGAGGAAAGATATTTTTTAACCCCTTAAGGACAGCCTTTTTTTGCTTATTTTTTCACTCCCCACCTTAAAAAAAAATCTACAGAGCTGTGTGAGGGCTTATTTTCTGCAGAAATTTTTTTTCCCCGGGTAATCAATATTTGAAGATCTCTACTGTCATATCAGTGGAGCCAGTAACAGCCTGCAGAGATCCTATTGGACACTGTAACTAGGATAAATTTATGCTCCCTGCACTTGGCTCCGCCAACATAACTGTAGAGGTTTTAAAATATTGACAATGATAATTCTAAAGACTATAACTCTTATAGACTAAAAAGAAAGATAATACACAATACATGCAAAACCTAAAAAACCTTTAGCAGAGCCTGTCTGACAAAAAACGAATTCATGGAGTTACTTAAAAGCAGAGTCTGGAGGGTCTGATCAGTGTGACCTGTGCTGGCTCAGGCTCTCTTTTAGAGGGGAGCTTTTATTATTTATTTATTTTTTTGGCAACCCCTTTTGATTTCTTAAAGCTTTACAGTCACATTATCATTCTACAATAACAATTAAAATTAGAGAGGACCAGTCTAAATACTATTTGTGTTGTTTCTTGACACTTGATCTGTTTGTCATAATTAAGTGCTTTTTTCACGGTGTTCATAAAATTAAAATTTGGGGGAAGTTATTTTGCTGTACCAGAGAAGTTTACATTGTATTAGTATATTGGTGAGTCTGTGTAATAACTAAATTATTTTCATTATCTGTCCAGAAAAATTGTTAATCCATGGTATGTGTATTTCCATTATATATTAATACTTGAAAATGTAATCCTTCTGTGTGCCCAGAAAGGAATTGGACTTCTGCTGCTATTTCCTAACCTGTGACATATCCATAAAATAACTTATTATACCTACATTTTAGAGAATTATTTGAACATGCTTTTCTAGTTATCTTCCTTATTCCTATGTTTTCTTATTTTTATTTTTTTAGTAATTACTGTGATATTGAGTTGTCATTTTATTTTTAATAAAGGTATGATTGGTGGATCGTATGTTGCCTGTTTTATGCTTTTATTATTACAGCATAGGCATTGGGGGAGATCAGGACTTTTGCCCAGCTTTCTAGAATGGTATGCCAGCACAAGCTCCCCCCCATTCCCCATCAGATACATCGGGAGGCATGAGCCCGATGGATCCCAGGAATTCGACCTTCAATATATGCCGAATGGCATATGGATTATTAGCGCCCAGGTGCATCGCCTTACATTTATCCACATTGAACCTCCTTTGCCAAGTGGATGACCAAACACTCAGTTTGTTCAAGTCATCCTGCAGCCTATGAACATCCGACATCCTTACATCATTGCACAATTTTGCTTGGGTGTTCAGATTCGGAGTCCTTTTCTTGGACCCCTTTCTATCCCCTCTAATTACAGTACCCCGGTTACCTACCTGGTCCCCCTGGCTTACCTAAAGGGGTATTCCCATCTTGGCGCTTACATTTAATTACATTCATTTGCCTTATGTAAACATTTCTTCAATTGGATGTTAATTAAAAAAATGTTCCTGTGTGAAGATAATTTCTCATAAATGTAGTCATGTTGTCCCTTAGAAACGAGATAGCTTCCTCAGATACGACCACGTCACACTCTGGCAGGGGTGGCCAGACTTGCGCTATAGAGTCCTGCCGGACCACCAGGATTCGGCAATCGTTACCACAGGACGACTGTGGGACATGTAGTAATTACCGGACATTTTATATACAATAACTTTTTGTTTCTTTGTGCACTCAATCCATCAGAGGTGGTCGTATGCGAGGAAGCTATCTCGTTTCTAAGGGACTACATGACTACATTTATGAGAAATTATCTTCACACAGGAACATTTTTTTTTTAATAACATCCAATTGAAGAAATGTTTTCATATGGCACATTAATGAAACTGAATGTGGGTGCCCAGATGAGAATACCCCTTGAATCATCATTCACTTCTATCCCACTTATTGCTTGCTCCGTGATTGTCTCGTCTCTTCTCAAGATTGTCTATTGCTTGCACACATGCAATATCTTCCTCCAGATCTTACTGAAGCTTCCAGGAGAAAAATATGGGCACATCTGTCGCAGCGGTTTTCACCCTGGGACTCCTGCTCCAGCAGTGTATACATACTGCAGAGTGTGCACTGGAGCATACAACCAATCTTACTAGCCATATCCTAGTTACAAAACTGTGAGGATTGCATAAATCCAAGACATAGAATGAAGATTACTTACAGTTCTGCGGAATCCTCTTTTTTGACCTCCGCTTGTTTAAACTGCACTTATGTTCACAAGCCACTCAGAAACACAAGCCAAAATGAGCAAGCTCAAAACTGAGTTGCTATCCCTTAATTTATCACCTGTGCAAACTAATGCCTCCTCCCCATTAACAGACTAAGCAAAAAAGGGGAAAAAAAACTACAGGCGGTCCCCTACTTAAGAACACTCGACTTACATACGACCCCTAGTTACAAACGGACCTCTGGATATTGGAAATTTATTGTACTTTAGTCCTAGGCTACAATGATCAGCTGTAACAGTTATCAAATGTGTCTTTAATGAAGCTTTAGTGTTAATATTGATTTTTATGACAACCCAACATTTTTAAAATCCAATTGTCACAGAGACCAAAAAAGTTCTGGCTGGGATCACAATGATAAAATATACAGTTCCAACTTACATACAAATTCAACTTAAGAACAAACCTACAGACCCTATCTTGTATGTAACCCAGGGACTGCCTGCATTTGAATTGTGTCACTCAGAAAAGTGCACAATCACCCAAACCACAGATTCGCTCTTGGCACAAACAATATCCACTTGTTTAACCCCTTAACCCCGTGAGCCCTCTTCATACACTCCCTATACCTCTGCGCCGTAGAGCTACAGCGCAGAGGTATAGGGAGTGTATGAAGAGGGCCCTCTTCATACAAAGGTGGGGGTTTTTGCATATTGCTATTAACCCCTCCGTTGCCAGCGGCATTTAAAAGACGGCGGCATACGGGCGGCGCCATCTTTGTTACGATCGCCGCGCCCCCGAACGTCATTGGGGGGCGTCGTTCGGTTGCCATGGTAGCCTCGGGTCTTCATTTGACAATGAGCCAGTGGCTCATTGTAATGAATGTGCTGCAAAAATGCCATATATTGCAATACAGAAGTATTGCAGTATATGGTAGCAGCGATCTGACCATCTAGGGTTAATGTACCCTAGATGGTCTAAAAAATAGCGAAAAAAAAAAAAGTTAAAAAAAAAAATTAATAAAATATAAAAAATTCAAATCACCCCCCTTTCCCTAGAACTGATATAAAACATAATAAACAGTAAAAATCACATTAGGTATCGCCGCGTCCCAAAATGCCCGATCTATCAAAATATAAAAACGGTTACGGCCGGCAGTGAACTCCGAGACGGGAAATGGCGCCCAAATGTCCGAAATGCGACTTTTACGCCTTTTTACATCACATAAAAAATGGAATAAAAAATGATCAAAATGTCGCACAGACCTCAAAATGTTAGCAATGAAAATGTCGGCTCATTTTGCAGAAAATGACACCTCACACAGCTCCGTGCGCCAAAGTATGAAAAAGTTATTAGCTTCAGAAGATGGCAAAATTTTTTTTTCTTTTTTGTACACATTCGTTTAATTTTTGAAAATGTATTAAAACACAATAAAACCTATATAAATTTGGTATCACCGCGATCGCACCGAACCAAAGAATAAAGCTGAGGTGTTATTTTGAGTGCACAGTCAAAGTCGTAAAAACTGAGCCCACAAGAACGTGACGTGAATTTTTTCAATTTTTCCACATTTGGAATTTTTTTTCAGCTTCGCAGTACACGGCATGTTAAAATAAATAACATTACGGGAAAGTAAAATTTGTTACGCACAAAATAAGCCCTCACACAGGTCAGTACACGTAAAAATGAAAATGTTATGGATTTTTGAAGGTGGAGAGCGAGAAATGAGTGAAAAAACCCTGCGTCCTTAAGGGGTTAAACTCCACTTATGTTCACAAGCCGCTTAGAAGCACAAGCCAAAATGAGCAAAATGTAAAAACAAAGAGCATAGGAAAGTGGAGGAACTGTGTTTATTTGGCAATTCTACCACATATGGAAGCTGCCCTGTACAATGAACAAAGTATAAAATGGTGTCACTAGAAAGTACAATTTGTCCCCCAGATAACAAGCCCTCCTATGACTCTCTAAATGATATGGCTTCTGCAAAGAGGGAAGTAAAAAGCAGAAATGCAGAAGCAGGAGGAGTTGTTTATGGGGGGTTACAGAAGGTTACACACGGGAGCTACCGTGTGGATGCCTATGATGTGATAGAGAAATCCTGAATTCTCTTGTACATAGAGAGGTAAGACTGAATGCATTCTGTTTCTAGGGAGCAAGTGGTGGTATTCATCATAAACTGCCATTTATGAGCACCACGGGACTGGCCTTCAACCATGCCCACTTAATCGTACTCGTCCACAGTTTTCCTTAGCAGATTGCATCACTTTTTGCATACACACCACAATATCTACTGCACTGCCATTTTCTATTCCCTGGCAACAAAATTGGTTATATAATACATTCCCTTTAATGTAAACAGTCCTTGTTTAAATATTCCTTGATTGTAAGTGCAAATTAAAAAAAACCTGGCTTCTATGACTGGATATTTCAAGCTAGGAGGGGCTATGGATTAACTCACAGCTGACTCCGGACTTACCTGTTATTCAAGTACTGCGCTTTCCTCCTTACTAATGGCTTGTTATAAAACCCAACAGGCCATGAAGCTTTAACAAAAACCCAGGCCACTTCATCACATATGTTATGGTCACTATATTGCAATGCAGCTGAGGCATTGAGCTGCTATAATGAGCGTCATCTCCAATAACATAAGCTGTAGGTGGAGATGTGCTGTATAACACTGCCTGCATCTCTGATGAAGGTTGGAGACTTTTCGTGTACATCCAATGTCAGTTATTGTGAACGGGTTAAACTATTGTGAAATATTAAATATATAAATATGCTATCAATGTGAAAAAATTTTGTAAAGTGCCTTTCCTTCTATAATTATATCTCTGCTTTTTCTCATGTAATAGTTTCCAACAGGTCGATCTGTTCTCTGAGTCAGCGTATTTATAAAAGCTAGCTAAAGCCCTAGAGCTAGAGACTGCTGAACAACATCATGATAACAGCAGCTGTAGGTCTCCTAAAACCCTTGTGTTACCCTAACACCATCCCATTTTTATCTTGAGTACAAATTTTATTGTAAAATTTTAAATTCAATATGATTTTCAGTGTAGACATAGGGAAGCCTAAATTATTCTATGACCGTCAGTCACCGAAATGTAGATACAGTAGCATCATACCTACCTAATCTGGTAAAGCCATGGGTTTGCAGACCCCATTTGGCACACCATACCCATACTTGTTAGATATTATGTTTGAGATATCTCTATAAAGCTTTTTTGGTATACAGCATTATTTGTGGAAAATTCCACTTTAATGTGTTTTTTTTTTTTTAAACTATTTTAGGGTTATGTTATCAAACTCTAAATAAAGTGCATTTTAGTTTGTGTAATTTTTGTTTCCTGGATCAGTGACTTTTGTGTTTCTTCTGTTTTTCCCAGGCCACTCCATAGAACATTAACCCCTTAAGAACGCAGCCTTTTTTCTCTAATTTTCTGCTCACCACCTTCAAAAATCTATAACTTTCACTTTTTATTGTCTTACTGTCAGATTTTCACTCCATTGTGATGACTGTTTTTGCTGCTTGTAGGAGGTGAAGGGCATAAGATTTCTTACATTTTGGGGCCAGCATGTCAAACAGAAACAGGAGGGCTGCTTCAGTGGAGTTGGAAATCATCACTCCTGTTATATTATGAATAGAGTTAAGTACCGTAGACCAGAATGTATGTAAATAAGGGCATGCCCATCATATGTATACAATGGTTCCCACCATAGCTCTGCATTGCCAACAGACATCATAGACTGTGTGGTACCATCTATGTACAAGAGAGGGAACTCTGTACCTCCAGGAGAGGATTTTGTAACTTGTCTCCTGATTCCTGATGGCAATAACGGACCTCTGGGAGAGAGAGTAACACTGTGACTGATTCCCAGGTTCCCAGATTTACAGTATGGTGGGGTGCCACTGAGTGAGGGGCGGTTAACATTTTATAAACCAAAGAAAGGCTGTGAGGAGTGGGAGTGCAAGCCAAATGCATTTGTTCAAAATCTGTCAAATATGGGATAGGTGCGAGTAAGGTTTCAGCGAGTTGTGAAAGTGTTTAAGCTGGTTATAGTGAAGGAGGTGAGCAGTAGATCGTTTGATATTAAGAGAAGTAAGGGTTGGACCGTATTGCCAGTGAGAACTTGTGAGAGCCTGAGGGGACTATCCCAGTCGCCATACAGAAACAAGTCTCGAGACATTCCCTGGTGGGAATGGGGGCTAAAAGACCCAAGGGATCTATTGGAGAATAGTGCTTACTTGCTTCTCTTAACGTTCAGAGCATGAGTTCCGTAGTGAACGAGAGGGCGATTGAGACACGGGTAGACGGGGACGAGAGTGTGGAGAGAGCCCTGGCACAAATGGCCTGGGCCAGAGAATCATACAATTTAGGAGTCCTATTCTGAAAGAAGTCTAACACACGTGAGTGGGCCGTCGCTGAGTAATATAGGCAACAGTCAGGTAACCCAACTCCTCTCATGGACTTAGTGCAAGTTAAAACTTCACACTTAATCCTGAGACGGCCAGGGGCCCAGTTACAAGGGTCATAGCACTTTGTAACCTGTTGCCAGAAAGAGGAAGTAATGAGGATTGGGATAGTCTGCAGGAGATACAGAAAGGGAGGCAGGCCTTGCGACGCCAGGTTGTTAGGTCAGACATGAATCTGGCTAGAAGGGGGGTGAAATTATCTGGAAACTGTTATTGCAGATCTTTGGAAATTTTAACCCCCAAGATACTTATTGCCTCCCAGAGGCCAGGCAAAGGGGAAGTTGGACATGAGAGGGCAGTCTGAGACATTAACCTCGGAGTTAATCATTGACTAAAGTGATGCAGTTTAGACATCAATATTGGTAGTGAGGATTCACGGTCAGTAATATAGACCAAGAGATTATCAGCAAGGGCTGAGCACTCCACCCCATGCTACCTGCACCCCTTTAATATCAGGATATCAGAAGATGTTCCATGACTAAAACGTATAAGAGCGGGGAGAGGTGGCACCCCTAGTTTGGGGATGACTGCAATGTTGGCTGTGGTGCCTTATAGGGGAAAGGGACACTTTAGCGAGACAATGTTAAAGGCCTCTAGTAACTAAGGGCTTAGCTCCTGCAGGAACTGCTCATGGGTAGTGCGCAATGCATCATGGGACTTGAAGTCCTGAGGTTGCCCCATCTTGGGAGGAAAAGGACAGGATTTTATAACGATACTATTTTGCAAGCGAAAAGACTGTGTGTGCGTAAACCCACAGACTAGATATTAAACAATGACCCCAGGGTCCGGTGAACCCCTTTAGTGAGCACAGCTCGTTTGGAGCCTTTAAGGGTCTTCCAATGGACCAAAAATGGAAGTAATACGTGTTAACGGAAGTGTTAACAGACATTTAATTAGGCAAATTTCAGCTGTTGCACTGCATTTTTAAATGCATGTGTTAAACGGGTTGTGTGACTGCACCCTCAGAAGTAACGAATAAATTAAAAAGAAATGTAAAAATTTCTGAATTTTCAAAAAACAGGTTACTGTGCAAAATGTTAAACTTTAACCGTTTCACGACCGCGGGTCCCGGGCTGAGCCCTCTCCATAGCCCGTAAGTCTTTGCTGCATATTGACACAAATATATTGCAATCATGGCCGTTGCTAGCACCAATCGCGGGTGTTATCCCAGCGATCGCTGCCAGCAAAGCTTGCCTAGGATTGTCGCTCCCTGTGACATCATCGGGGAGCGGCGATCCATCGCCATGACAGCCTCGAATCTTCCGAAGACTCGAGGCTGTCTTGTTTTAACCCCTTCATTACAATGTTCTATCAGCACATTGTAATGAATGAGGAGGAAAATCCCTATATACTGCCATACTGCAAAACATTACACCACCCACAGCTCCGTACAACAAAGTATAAAAAAGTTATTAGCGCAAGAAGATGGCAAAATCAAAGAAATTTTTTTGGTACAGGAGGTTTTAATTTTTGTAAATGTATGAAAACATTATAAAACCTTTATAAATGTGTTATCACAGTGATCGCACCGACCCAAAGAACAAAGTAGACATGTCATTTGTGACGCACATGTAAAAGTTGTAGAATCCAAGCCCACAAGAAAACGGCGCAAATGCGTTTTTTCACCATTTTCACTGCATTTGGAATTATTTTCCTGCTTCCCAGTACATGGCGTAGAATATTCAATACCATCATTATGAAGTGCAATTTGTTACACAGAAAACAAGCCATCACACAGCTCTTTGCGTGTAAAAATAGAAAAATTATAGATTTTTGAAAGTGGGGAGTGAAAATGGAAATGAAAAAACAGGAAAGGGCCTGTCCTTAACCGGTTAAAGCATGTGAAATAATTCCAATTTACATGTTAAAATGGGGTCCATGAAAAAAATCCTTCCTTTGCACTTGCGCTGGACCAGGTGCAAGGTCACAAAAGTCACGAGAGTCACAAAAGTCACAAAAATAAGACAAAAAAGTGATAAGTGAAAAGTTGCACAGAACATCTGGAAAACAAAGATACATAAGGCACTCTGCACTAGGTGCAGACCAAGACGTACATGAAAAACGAGTAAAAAGTCGCAAAAACCACGAAAGTCGGAAAAATTAGACAATTTGACTAGCAGAAATAATGATACATGTCCCCCAATAATCTCTACCCATGGGGTGTTGCATTCGCCACATGTCACATAGTTTTAGGTGCGTAAGGGAACTTTAAAATGTTCTGTGAACAGAATATAAAATACAGGCCGTCCCTGGGTGACGTACAGGTTTGTTCTTAAGTTGAATTTGTATGTAAGTCGGAACTGTATATTTTATCAATGTAAGCCCAGGCAGATTCTTTTTGGACTCTGTGACAATTGAATTTTAAAAATGTTGGGTTCTCATAAGAACCCGGATTAATAATAAAGCTTAATTGAAGACACCTGTGATAACTGTTATAGCTGTTTATTGTAGCCTAAGGATAAAGTAAAGTAATCTAATAATTTACAGAGGACCGTTTGTAACTAGGGTTAGGGTAGATTTGCCTGAGGAATTATCAAGTGTGGGTTCTAAAGTAAATTAAAGGGGTTGTCCGAGTTTTGAAAAAAAACTATATGTGGCCGGGAGCGGGCTGCCTAAAACAATAAAGATGTACTTACCTTCCGGTGCCCTCCGGAAGCTGCATTCAGCTTCCGGCCGGACCCGACAACCTTCCGGCCCCCATACACAATGCTGTGTATAGGGACGGATAGGCGTACCTGGCCACGGCCGTCCGGAAGCTGAATGCAGCGCTGCACCGGCGGCCATGTTTGTTTACATGGCGCCCGGACCGGAGCGACAGCAGCGCTGGATACCGGAGGGCACCGGAAGGTAAGTACATCTTTATTGTTTTAGGCAGCCCGCTCTCGGCCACATATAGTTTTTTTTTTCAAAACCCGGACAACCCCTTTAAGGTCACCACCCATTATCAACAATCCCTTCATCAAGGGCAATATATTATCCAATAAACGGACAGGAAGAGCACTTGGTTTTGGTTTAAGGCATAAATATTGAGAATGGTAAATTGATGACCATGTGTCTCTATTAGAGATGAGCGAACATACTCGTCCGAGCTTGATGCTCGATCGAGCATTAGTGTACTCGTAACTGCTCGTTGCTCGGACGAGTATTTCGCCCGCTCGAGAAAATGGCAGCTCCCGCCGTTTTGCTTTTTGGCGGCCAGAAACAGAGCCAATCACAAGCCAGGAGACTCTGCACTCCACCCAGCATGACGTGGTACCCTTACACGTAGATAGCAGTGGTTGGCTGGCCAGATCAGGTGACCCTGGGATAGACTAGCCGCTGCCCGCGCTGCTCGGATCATTCTCTGTCTGGATGCCGCTAGGGAGAGAGCTGCTGCTGGTCAGGGAAAGCGTTAGGGTGTTCTATTAGCTTACTATTAGGCAGGAGTGATTCTAAAAGAACCCAACAGCCCTTCTTAGGGCTACAATAACGTTATAATTTTTTTTTTTTTTTATTTGCAGCTAGTACCATATTGTGAGGAATTAGCAGGGGGACTTGCTACCGTTGTGTTTAGCTCTTAGTGACACACATATCCACCTCAAACACCAAAGTGGGAAAATTTATTAGGGGTTTGAGTAGAATTAGGCACAGTCTGCCAGTTTCTTTTTATTTTACGTTTATTGTTTTAATAACTCAGCGTCATCTCATCTGGCATAGTAGTGTGCTTTCATACTTGGCTAGAAAATAGCCATAGGAGAATACAAACGGCTTAATTACGCCTACAGTAGCGTTATATATATTTGTTTTCTGGTTGATCTGCTGGTGGCTGTAGTTGTTGCAGTGCATCTACTAGTAAATTGTGAGCAATTTGGAGTCAGACTTGCGACCACTGTGTTTTAGTGACGCACATATCCATCGCAAAGACCGAAGTGGGAAAATTTATTAGGGCCCGGGGTTGTATTTCAATTAGGCACAGTCTGCCATTTCCTTTTTTATTTTACGTTTATTTTTTTCATAACTCAGCGTCATCTCATCTGGCATAGTAGTGTGCTGTAATACTTGGCTAGAAAATAGCCATAGGAGAATACAAACGGCTTAATTACGCCTACAGTAGCGTTATATATATTTGATTTCTGGTTGATCTGCTGGTGGCTGTAGTTGTTGCAGTGCATCTACTAGTAAATTGTGAGCAATTTGGAGTCAGACTTGCGACCACTGTGTTTTAGTGACGCACATATCCATCGCAAAGACCGAAGTGGGAAAATTTATTAGGGCCCGGGGTTGTATTTCAATTAGGCACAGTCTGCCATTTCCTTTTTTATTTTACGTTTATTTTTTTCATAACTCAGCGTCATCTCATCTGGCATAGCAGTGTGCTTTCATACTTGGCTATAAAATAGCCATAGCAATAGGATAGCATCGTTTGGTTTTAAAAACTAAAAAACACAAAAAAAAAAAAAAAAAGTTAAAAAAAAAATTCAAGTTATAACTCTCATTTTCAAAATGTTTAACCCGAGGACTAGGGGTAGAGGACGAGGGCGGGGACGTGGGCGTCCAACTACTGCAGGGGTCAGAGGCCGTGGTCCTGGGCGGGGTGAGACACCACCTGCTTATGAGGGAGCAGGGGAACGCCGCAGAGCTACACTCCCTAGGTTCATGTCTGAAGTTACTGGGAATCGTGGTAGAGCACTGTTGAGGCCAGAACAGTGCGAACAGGTGATGTCGTGGATTGCCGACAATGCTTCGAGCAATTTGTCCACCAGTCAGTCTTCCACGCAGTCCACCCATGTCACCGAAATCGGCACTCCTCCAGCTCCTGCACCTCAGCCTCCTCCCCCCCAGTCTGCCCCCTCCCAGCAAAATTTGCCATTTGAACCGGCATACTCTGAGGAACTGTTTTCTGGACCATTCCCACAGTCACAAACCACTTGTCCGGTTGCTGATGAGCAATTTTCCGATGCCCAGGTTTTCCACCAGTCGCAGTCTGTGGGTGATGATGACCTTGTTGATGTACTGGAAGAAGTGTGTAAAGAGGTGTCCGACGATGAGGAGACACGGTTGTCAGACAGTGGGGAAGTTGTTGTCAGGGCAGGAAGTCCGAGGGGGGAGCAGACTGAGGGATCGGAGGATGATGAGGTGACAGACCCAAGCTGGGTTGAGAGGCCGGGTGAACACAGTGCTTCCGAGACGGAGGAGAGTCCTCGACCAGAACAGGTTGGAAGAGGCAGTGGTGGGGCCAGACGGAGAGGCAGGGCCAGAGCTGGTGCATCAGCGCCAAATGTGTCAACTAGTGAAGCTCCCGTGGCAAGGGCTCCTGCGGCGAGGGCTAGATTTTCAGAAGTCTGGAGGTTCTTTAAGGAAACACCGGATGACCGACGGACTGTGGTGTGCCACATTTGCCAAACCAGGATCAGCAGGGGTTCCACCACTACTAGCTTAACTACCACCAGTATGCGCAGGCATATGAATGCTAAACACCCCACTCAGTGGCAACAAGCGCGTTCACCTCCGGCCGTGCACACCACTGCTCCTTCCCCTGTGTCAGCTGATAGTCAGCCCCCTGCCCAGGACCCTGCCACAAAAACCCCATCGTCGCCTCCACGATCCTCCACAGCATCCACCAGCGTTCAGCTCTCCATACCCCAGACGCTGGAGCGGAAACGCAAATATAGTGCAACCCACCCACACGCCCAAGCCCTTAATGTGCACATCTCCAGATTGCTAAGCCTGGAGATGCTGCCCTATAGGCTAGTAGAGACCGAGGCCTTTCGCAGCCTCATGGCGGCGGCCGCCCCTCGGTATTCGGTCCCCAGCCGCCACTACTTTTCCCGATGTGCCGTCCCAGCCCTGCACCAGCACGTGTCAGACAACATAATCCGTGCCCTGACCAACGCCGTTTCTGACAAGGTCCACCTGACCACGGACACGTGGACGAGTGCTGCCGGGCAGGGCCACTATATATCTCTGACGGCACATTGGGTTAACTTGGTGGAGGCTGGGACCGAGTGTGACCCTGCGGCTGGTCATATACTGCCGACGCCGAGGATTGCGGGGCCTACCTCGGTCCAGGTGTTTGAGGCCTACTATGCCTCCTCCTCCTCCCACCCCTCCTCCACCTCCTCCTCCGAACGACCATCCGTGGGCATGGCGCCATCAGTCGGTAGCTCTAGGCACAGCAGCAGTGCCGTCGCTAAGCGACAGCAGGCGGTGCTCAAACTGCTGAGCCTAGGCGATAAAAGGCACACCGCCCAAGAACTATTACAGGGCATCACGGCGCAGACTGATCTGTGGCTGGCACCGCTGAACCTGAAGCCAGGCATGGTTGTGTGTGACAACGGCCGTAACCTGGTGGCGGCTCTGCAACTCGGCAGACTGACACATGTGCCATGCCTGGCCCATGTGTTAAATCTGATAGTTCAGCGTTTCCTCAAGACATACCCCAATCTGTCTGATTTGCTCACGAAGGTGCGCCGCATCTGTGCGCATTTCAGGAAGTCCAGCACAGATGCTGCCACTCTCAGGGCAGCGCAGCGCCGCCTCCAACTGCCCGCTCACCGACTGTTGTGCGACGTGCCCACGAGGTGGAATTCAACACTGACCATGTTATCCAGAGTTTACCAGCAGCGCCGAGCGATTGTAGACTGCCAGATGTCAACTTCCACCAGAACTGGTAGTCAGGTCAGTCAGCTTCCTCAAGTCTACAATGAGGAGTGGACGTGGATGTCTGATATCTGTCAGGTGCTGAGTAACTTTGAGGAGTCAACACAGATGGTCAGTGGCGATGCCGCCATCATCAGCCTCACCATCCCGCTGCTTGGCCTGTTGAAAAACTCTCTAGTCAGCATGAAGTCGGAAGCTTTGCGCTCCTCACAAGAGACGGGGGAAGAAGATTCCCTTGTTGATAGCCAAAGCACCCTTAGGTCTGTTTCTCAGCGCATATCGGAGGAGGTGGAGGTGGAGGAGGAAGAGGAGGAGAATGTTGGCGAGACACAAGAGGGGACCATTGTTGAGTCCTTCACTGTTGAGCGTGTATGGGCAGAAGAAGAGGAATTGGAGGAGTTGGAGGAGGAGGAAATGGACAGTCAGGCCAGTGAGGGGAGCGAATTCTTACGCGTTGGTACTCTGGCGCATATGGCAGATTTCATGCTAGGCTGCCTATCCCGTGACCCTCGCGCTCAAAGAATTTATTCCAGCACCGATTACTGGGTGTTCACTCTCCTGGACCCACGGTACAAGCAAAATCTTTCCACTCTCATCCCTGGAGAGGAAAGGAGTGTGAGAATGCATGAATACCAGCAGGCCCTGGTGCACAAGCTGAAACAGTATTTCCCTTCTGACAGCGCTAGCGGCAGAGTGCGTAGTGCTGCGGGACAAGTAGCGAGGGAGAGTAGGCGAGCAGGCAGCTTGTCCAGCACTGGCAAGGGTACGCTTTACAAGGCTTTTGCCAGCTTTATGTCACCCCAGCAAGACACTGTCACCTGTCCCCAGTCTCGGCAGAGTAGGGCTGATCTTTACAGAAAGATGGTGAGGGAGTACGTAGCTGACCATACCATCGTCCTAAATGATCACACAGCTCCCTACAACTACTGGGTTTCAAAGCTGGACATGTGGCACGAACTGGCGCTGTACGCCTTGGAGGTTCTTGCCTGCCCTGCCGCTAGCGTCTTGTCCGAGCGGGTTTTCAGTGCAGCTGGTGGCATCATCACCGATAAGCGTACACGCCTGTCGACTGACAGCGCTGACAGGCTGACGCTTATCAAGATGAATAAAGCATGGATTTCTCCTAATTTCCAATCTCCAGCAGGTGAAGGAAGCTCAACCTAAATAATTTATCCACTCCTCCTCCTCCTCCTCATTTTCCTCCTTCTCCTGCTCTTTGTACAGTAAAGCAGAGGAAACTGGCTATTTTTTGACAGGGCCCACTGGCTCTACCTATAGTACTTTATGCATTTAATTTTTCTGGAGGGCCACCGACCCGGTCCTCTGTTTTAAACAATTTTTTGGACTGCCACATACAGGCACTCAATCTATTCCATTTTTCTGGAGGGCCACCTACCTGCTCCTCTGGTTTGAAAACTTTTTTGGACTGCCACATACAGGCACTCAATCTATTCCATTTTTCTGGAGGGCCACCTACCTGCTCCTCTGGTTTGAAAACTTTTTTGGACTGCCACATACAGGCACTCAATCTATTCCATTTTTCTGGAGGGCCACCTACCTGCTCCTCTGGTTTGAAAACGTTTTTGGACTGCCACATACAGGCACTATCCAAATTGAATTGTCTCCATAGCAGCCTCCACACGTTGTCTCCATTGCTACCTCCAAAAGTCGTTTATATAGCTGCCTCCATACATCGTCCCTTTATCAAACGAGGTGTGTCAGGCCGAAATTTGGGTTGTTTTCATGGATTCCACATCAAAGTTGTTAACCTTGTCGCCACCCTGCTGTGTTATCCACAAAATACACTGGCAAACTTTTACCATTTACGGATATTATTTCAGCGCTTCTTACGCATCTGTTTACATTCCCCTCACCCGCCATATCCTAAACTTATAAGAACGCTACTACACTTGATCTTATACAAAAGGTTCTTAGAAGTGCTGTTTGGGGAGTAGCCTAGAGACAGGGGCTTGGATTGGCGAAAGCTCGCCTGGCAGCGGAGCGCCAGCTCCATGCGCATCATGCGCTACTTGCGCATCTGTTTACATTCCCCTCACCCGCCATATCCTAAACTTATAAGAACGCTACTACACTTGATCTTATACAAAAGGTTCTTAGAAGTGCTGTTTGGGGAGTAGCCTAGAGACAGGGGCTTGGATTGGCGAAAGCTCGCCTGGCAGCGGAGCGCCAGCTCCATGCGCATCATGCGCTTCTTGCGCATCTGTTTACATTCCCCTCACCCGCCATATCCCAAACTTATAAGAACGCTACTACACTTGATCTTATACAAAAGGTTCTTAGAAGTGCTGTTTGGGGAGTGGCCTAGAGACAGGGGCTTGGATTGGCGAAAGCTCGCCTGGCAGCGGAGCGCCAGCTCCATGCGCATCATGCGCTTCTTGCGCATCTGTTTACATTCCCCTCACCCGCCATATCCCAAACTTATAAGAACGCTACTACACTTGATCTTATACAAAAGGTTCTTAGAAGTGCTGTTTGGGGAGTAGCCTAGAGACAGGGGCTTGGATTGGCGAAAGCTCGCCTGGCAGCGGAGCGCCAGCTCCATGCGCATCATGCGCTTCTTGCGCATCTGTTTACATTCCCCTCACCCGCCATATCCCAAACTTATAAGAACGCTACTACACTTGATCTTATACAAAAGGTTCTTAGAAGTGCTGTTTGGGGAGTAGCCTAGAGACAGGGGCTTGGATTGGCGAAAGCTCGCCTGGCAGCGGAGCGCCAGCTCCATGTGCATCATGCGCTTCTTGCGCATCTGTTTACATTCCCTTCACCCGCCATATCCCAAACTTATAAGAACGCTACTACACTTAACTTGGTGCAGGCTGGGACCGAGTCTGACCCTGGGGCTGGTCATATACTGCCGACGCAGAGGATTGCGGGGCCTACCTCGGTCCAGGTCTAAAAAAGGCCTACTATACCTCTTCCTCCTCCCACCCCTCCTCCACCTCCTCCTCCTCCTCCGAATTACCATCCGTGGGCATGGCGCCATCAGTCGGTAGCTCTAGGCACAGCAGCAGTGCCGTCGCTAAGCGACAGCAGGCGGTGCTCAAACTGCTGAGCCTAGGCGATAAAAGGCACACCGCCCAAGAGCTATTACAGGGCATTCCACATCAAACTTGTTAACTTTGTCGCCACCCTGCTGTGTAATCCACAAAATATACTGGCAAACTTTTATCATTTACCGATATTATTTCAGCGCTTCTTGCGCATCTGTTTACATTCCCCTCACCCGCCATATCCCAAACTTATAAGAACGCTACTACACTTGATCTTATACAAAAGGTTCTTAGAAGTGCTGTTTGGGGAGTAGCCTAGAGACAGGGGCTTGGATTGGCGAAAGCTTGCCTGGCAGCGGAGCGCCAGCTCCATGCCAAGGTCCAACTAACATAGTTTTAACTGCAGCACCTTTAATCTACTACTAGTTCACTGCCTCCATACATGGTCCCCTTATCAAACGAGCTGTGTCAGGCAGAATTTTGGGTTGTTTTCATGGCTTCCATGTTAACTTTGTCGCCACCCTGCTGTGTAATCCACAAAATATACTGGCAAACTTTTATCATGTACCGATATTATTTGAGCGCTTCTTGCTCACCTCCTTTGGTTCCTCTCTGCCACCCATTGGTTTGAAGCCTGAGTCCATTTAGGGTATGTTGCCATGACACTCTCTAGCCTGCCGCTGCCGCTGCCTCTGCATGCCATCCCCTATAGTGTCAGGGTCAATTATTGGATGTTTTAGATGCTATCTAGCCTCATTCGGTCACTCTGTCATGGCCATGCTGTTGCCCATAATTTTGGCATAATGGTGCGATTAAGCAGCCTCAGAGGCATCCATGCATGCTGCCCCTGCTGTTTCCTGACCATTTCCGTGGTGTTTCCATCCTTTTCTGAGGTTCCCAGGTGTTTGGCCAAGCTTCCCTGTGCAGAGCCTTGGTCCCCTTGAAAAATGCTCGAGTCTCCCATTGACTTCAATGGGGCTCGTTACTCGAAACGAGCACTCGAGCATCGGGAAAAGTTCGTCTCGAATAACGAGTACCCGAGCATTTTAGTGCTCGCTCATCTCTAGTCTCTATATTTAAAAGTAGATATCTGTCCTGTTGGTCAACCACAGAGTCAACCAAGGTGTGAGGAAGATATTTGTGAAAGGACGTGTACTATGTGCCTGTGGAAATGAAGGAGTACCTGTGCCCATTTCGATGAGAGTTCAATCCATGGGAATTTAAAGTGACTGTAACAAGCAGCCGGTTGTGAACCCTTTGTGCTATCTAACTGGTTTGACATTGGGTCACACATTAAGGGCGTTATCCCTGGACCTATCGGTTATTCACCCTTTTACCCCTCTAAAGGCATCTGGACTTTGATGAAGAGAGATTACATCAACTCTTGTGGTGGTCCCAGTTTAGATAGCAGCTGGCCCAGGGCCACTGGTACGTGGTACCAAGGGGTCTGTCAGGCTTGCGGGTAGTGGATCCACTGGACCACTGCAGACGATGACTCAAGCCACTACCTGGGACCGGAGTCTAAGTGGTACCCGGTTTTCACCAGAGCCCGCCGCAAAGCGGGTTAGACAAGCTGCGGCGTGGTACCACCAGGTCGTTCCTCAGGCGTGACTTGTCTGCAGTGGCGGCTAAGGTTGAGGTACAAGAACGGCAATCAATCTCTTGGTCAAAGTCCAGGCACAGGGTCAGGGCAGGCGGCAGAGATGCAACGTCAGGGTTCAATCCGGGGTCAGGAACAGGAGGCCCAAGCAGAGGGGTACGGGAACACAGAACAGCAGCACGGAGGAACACTGGTACATGGAAACACGGAGGAGCTCAGGTAACACAGGAACACTGAGGGACACAGGAGACACAGGAACGCAGGATACACAGGAACGCAGGCTAATCGCAGTAAAGCTTTCTCTCAGGCTGTGAGGCACAAAGATCCGGCAAGAGATACAGGAAGAGGCAGGCTTAAGTAGTTTTAGTGAAAATGGCCAGCGCTAATTAGTGGCGCACTGGCCCTTTAAATTTGTCAAAGGTGGCGCGTGCGCCCTAGGAGGCGGGGACGCGCGCGCGCCGTGCTGCCGGAGTCGGCGTGGGAACAAGACGGGGTAAGTAAGAAGCCGGGTGAACGGGGCAGCCATGAACCGCGGCACGGGTGCCCCTGCGACCGTGACTGTATTTCCTTGCAGCCCAATTACAGCACCTGAAAGGCTGGGGTCAGAGGAACAGCCTGAAAAACTTTTGTCTTATCAAGGGGCGGCACGACCCCAATATATCTAATGGAAATTGGGGCCCTCCACACCGGATACCTACAATGTCCCTTCTGCTAAATGTCTGGAGCAAACAAAGTTTATTCCTTTATGACGTAATCCCAATCTAGTAAAAGTGCAAAGGTAGGAGGGAGGCAGCTGATGTTCACACAGTAGAATAGCTCTATAACAACTACCTGCTTAAGTCCTTAAAGCAACTACAAGCATAGTTTGACCTGCCACACCTGTAATTATTTGCTTCCACCTGATTCTTAACTACTTGGTGGACTCTGGAGACACACAAGGTTTTATTTCCATAGTCTAGAAGAGGCTGTTGAGTACTTATCACAAACAATTACTGTTACATGTTTTCTGAAAGGAGGATGTTTATATGTTTGCAAAATACAAAAACTTAAATAAAGATGACTTAATAAAAAAAAAAAAAGAAATATGTACTTTGTAAATTTGGGACCCATTCAATACTTACTTATCCTGCTGTAACAATATAAATGATTCAATTAAAGTGGATTATGTTTAGTCCATTTACATAAAGAGTTGGGATCCTCTCTCTGATTGCTTGGTGTGTCTTGAAAAGGTTGTTTCTTGATCATTTCCTGAAGGCAGAAAGGCATAAGTCATATTTCACATTAAAGGGTTCCTGCTTGTATTTAATTAAATTGTTACTAAAATAAAGATACTTATGAGATATTCAATATAATCCTGTAATTGCTCAAAGTAGATACAGAAGTTACAGAACAATGGTTGTGAGGTAGGGAAATCTACTATAAACATGTACTACCATATTTTCCGGTGTATAAGACAACTTTTTAACCCTGAAAATATTTTCAGAAGTTGGGGGTTATCTTATACGCCAGGAAATAAGGTGCCCCCTGCAGAAAACAGCCAACCGTAACACCGCAATCAGTGTTAGCGCGGGCGCTGCCATCCTGGCTTAGATAGTCCAGCCTGTGACATCATCGGGGAGTGATGATCTGCCACCATGACAGACTTTGCCAGTGGCACATTGTAATAAATGATCAATAAAATCTCCATATACTGCCATACTGTAGTATGTCAATATATGGTAGGATTAATCAGACAACCTAGGAAAGTACCCTAGGGGGTCTGAAAGATAGTAAAAATACATAAATTAACAGTAAAAAAAATAAACGTCCCAAAATTTCGGAACTTACAAAATATAATAACAGTTATTCCTGTCATTTAACCCTGTAACGAAAAATAGAGTCCGAGACGCCACTTTTTCGTCATTTTGCAGTATATGAAAAAGGCCACACAGTCCTCAAAATGGTAACAATGGAAATGTAATTTCATCTTGCAAATGATACCTCAAAAAGCTCTGTATACCGAAGTATCAAAAGGTTATCAACTACTGAAGATGGCGAAATAAAGCATTTTTTATAAAGAAGGTTTTAATTAATTAAAATTTCCATACTGAAATCTGATTTCTTTTTATCTTTACCATATGTGCGTTGGAATAGGGGTAGTCTTATACGGCAAATGTAGTTCTTGCTAGTGGCTTATGAGAATACCCAAAATCTATGTTATACTGGTCATTGATTCTAAGGATCAATATCAGAAGGATGTACATACCCATAAAGTCTCCTCTGTTCTTGTGCTTATGAATGAGTTTTCTAATTATATGCAGTAGTTCACCTGTTCAAAAAGTTAAGACCACAGATACAAGATGTATCTTATTAGCACAAAAGATATGAATATAATTTGCTTGTAATTTTTGTCACGAAACTACAAAGCTGTCACAGACAAAAACATTTTAAAAAATGTATACACAAAAAATGTGTGCAAAAATATGGGGTTCACTATACATGACAAAGGGTGTCCCCCCAAGAAACCAACCCCTAACACAATCAAATAACCTCACACACAAGGCCTGTTCTGACAGCCCTGCCCCTTTCATCATGTGGCCGCATCGGGGGAGATTTATCAGAAGTGTGAGAGCAGAATAAGAGCTCTGCTTTAATTTTCCCATAGCTGTTTATAAAACGAAAGCTGAGCTCTGATTGGTTTCCATGGGCAACAAGAACAGTTATATATCAGACACTTCTAAAAAAAATATCCCCCATAATGGTTTCAAAATGCAATTCAGGTTTAATGGAAATTTACTATCAAAAGACAGTCCAACAGTATGGAGCGTTTTACCAATTGTTTGTGCATAGGCAATTTCAGTCAACTCCATAGAGATTAATGGAGCAGAACAGTCATGCGCGGTCGTTTGCTCCATTAATCTGAGGGAGTGTCGGGGGTTCCGTCGCACTGAGACCCCCACTGATCAGCAAGTTAGGCCCTATCCTGTGCATAGGGCCTTACTTTAGTACTTTAGTTCGTGGGAAAACTCCTTTAAGTGGAGAAGAAAACACTTTGTGCTAAGATATGTTGCACTTGTGCTACTGATTCATGCAAATACTTTAACCCCTTCTCAACACAGGACATAATAGCACTGCACAGGCCAAGTTAACTTGCCCACTCGTGGTGTACTATTACATCCTGCTACTGGCAATGGCTCCCAAGCACAGCCAATGTCATAAGCTGGAGGTGTTAGCTGTCAGTTATCATGATCGGACACACAATCATGATAACACACGGAGATATGATTCACCTAATTATTCATTGATCTACTCATTCATTATCCATTCATTCAGGCACTTATTTATTTATTCTTTTCAGTTATTTATGTATCTATCTACTCATTCATTTATTTATTTATGTATTCATTTATTTATGTATGTTACCATCAACTATCTTGATTGGATCCTAATTGATCTGTTTTGACCCCATTTTTTCTATTATTATTTCATTATTTATTTTATTATATTACTATTGCACTGCATTGATTTGGCACTTGGAATTTGATCCTGCTTACTTATTATCATTACCATCATTTTCTCATCGAAACTGACACACAACTAATTAATTAATTTCTAATTTTTAACTTAACTAATTTTTTAATTTATTTAACTATTTATTGATATATCTTCTATAAGTGTCTTCTTTCATTTTATTTTTATTTTTTTTAATTTCTTTGTGTCTTTATTTTATTTTACTATGCCTATAGATTCTGACCTGATGAAGACACCGATACGGTGTTGAAACGCGTTGTCAAATAATAAATAACTCATAACATTTTACCTTAGATGTAGCGCGTCAAATCTATTCCACCCCACATTCTTCCCTTCGCTTGCATTCTCTTTCTGGGGCCTGACGCTGCAACTCCCTTTTTTACCTTGCAATCCCCTCAGCTTTCCTATTGTGCACAAAACACTAGGCGCCTGGCTCAAATGCAAATCCGCTAACTTTTTTCCAAACTTAAATCTGCTTGTAACACCCACAATTGCGGGGGGTTTTAACCCCTTAGATGTCGCTGTCAAGCATGATCACAGTCAGGGATGGACTGGCCATTGTACCCACCGGGAACTCTCCTGGCGGGCCGGTTGGTCTCAGGCCGGTTGCGGCTGGTCTCCCCTTCCCCAGGCTTTCTACAACTGTACAACCATACTATTAATTAACAAACAGATGCAGCGCAGCAAAGCTGCATCTGCAGGCTACACTCCACTACACAGGTCGCACAATTGATGTCATTGCGCAACCTGTGTGGCGTTGAGTGACGGCGCACAGTAAGTGCAGTGCTGTGGACCGCGGGCCGGGCGCCGACTCTACGTGGGAGCCGCAGGAGACAGGAACAGCATGGAGACTGGGGCTGCAGATACCGGAGCCATCGAGAAGGGAGACGGAAACAGCATGGAGACCGGGGCCGCAGAGTCCGGAGCCATAAAGATGGGAGACGGGAGCTGCAGATAGGGCAACAGCAGAGACTGGAGCAGCATGGAGACCGGGGTCACGGAGAGCGGAGCCACCGAGATGGGAACAGCAGGGTGAAGTATTTCATAATATAAATTATTGTGCAGCTAATCTGTTTATATGAAAGAGCTGCATAAGGGTTTGTTTTCTGCGTAACAAATTGCACTTCATAGCATTGGTATTTACTACTGAGCTTTCACAACTTTCATTGTGCGCCCCAAAAGACATGTCAAATTTATTCTTTGGGTCAGTACGGAGATATTACATTTTTATAAAGTTTATTGTGTATTACACATTTAAAACACTTAAAACCTTCTGTACAAAAAAAACTGTATGGAACTTTTTTATTGTGAATTTTTGCGGGATGAGATGATGTATTCTTTGCTACCATTTTGGGGAGTGTACGACCTTTAGATCACTTGTTGGCGAAAAAGTGCCATCTTAATCATTTTGCACTAGTGGTTTCAATGCCGAGAATTACCGTCATTATATTTTGATAGAACAGACATTTTAACTTCGGGGGAACCTTACATGTTTATGATTTGTACTGTTTATTTTTATATCAGTTCTAAATGTGTTATTGTAGCATTATTCATGTACAAAGTAGATTTGCATTTTATATGTATGGAGCTTCTAGATCAGTGATGGCGAACCTTTTAGCGGCCGAGTGCCCAAACTACAACCCCCCTTATTTATAGCGAGGTGCCAACCAAAAATTAAAGCAGTAACTTATTGCTCCCTGTTCAACAACATTCAACCATATTGGCCTCCTGAGGACAGCAACACAGTCGAAAGATGGAAATTTTTCTTCATTTTAGCTTCTTTCCAGTGACCCTCTGTACACAAAGAATCATGGGGCCAGCAGGAGGTCCTCCAAAGATCATTCAGCCCTGTCTACGCATTCTCCCTCTTCCTACAGTCTAAAGTAGTAAGTATCAAAATATGACTGAAAGCAGCATCTTTTAAGTTGCTTGGAACTGCAGGAAGATTCTTTGAGTCATGTCTGGTGTGCTGGGGTGTTGGCCAGGGTGCCAACAGAAAGGGCTCTGAGTGCCGCCTCTGGCACCCGTGCCATAGGTTAGCCAACCACTGTTCTAGGTATTTAAAGCATTTGCTGATCTACAGGTCACATTCTTTGCACATTAGACTCACTTAAGATGTTCTTGTTTTGCATTAAGGAGATCTACCAACAATTTGTCTGTGCCAACTCCACCTACATTGTCTGACCACACCTACTTGTTATGACTCCACCCATAGAATGTGGCCTCTTTTACAATTTTTTCCAGGCCCACTTTAAATTCCCAGTCCGCCCCTGACCACAGTGCATATTTCAGTTTGTGAGCTGAATATGAACTTGAACAAGCAATCAGAGGAAGAACCTGTGGAAAAAAGAAGAGTTTTAAAACAGAAAATGAAGTTTTTTAAAAAATAAACATAATTAAATAAAATGAAAGTCCCGTAAACAGCACCGTTTTCCATAAATATCTAATAAAGTACAAAAAACCCCCCAGAATTACAATAAAACCCTCCACATATTTGCTATCATAGTGTCCGTAACAATCTGTATGATAAATCTGAAACATTACTGGACCCACTTGGTTCATTTTTCATCATATCCCTTCACAAAAATGTTCTAAAAGGTGCTCTGTCTAGATCTGTCAACAGAAAAATACTAAAGTTATCGCTGAAAACATGGCAATACTAAAACAAAGATTTTTTCTATATTAGTTTTTTTTAGTAAAATTGTAAAAATATACAATATGTATACATATACTGTAAATAATATTTTTATGTAGCTATGTAAATGAGTTAGCACCATAATTGTAGTGATCATTAAAATAAAGATAAAGGGGCTCATTTGCTAATAGTCATGCTGCACACTTTTGTCGGACAGTGCACCTTTTTCGGGGCTAAAATTGCTTCCACGGGCATTTAATAAGTGTGTGCTATGGATAGTGGCGCAAGTGACCCTTTTTGTGGCCCAGCTGTGCTGGCTTCCATGCGACACACATTAGGGGGCGTGCTGTTGGACGGTCCAACTGATGTCGAACTGAGCGCAGGCGCATTTCAGGCACACGATCTTAGTGAATAGCCGCACCCTGCTTTATAGATGGACAATGGGCTTTAAGTGAACCAGCTAAGTAAATGTGCCCCAACATATTAATGGTACAGTGAAAGGCCCCCCCAAAAAATGCAGAACAGTCCGAAATTGATAATTTTTTAATACCAAAATGATTAAATATCACACTGGCAATAGCCAAGTTGTTAAGTGAGGACCTTTCATCCCCTCAGTTATATGGAGATGAATATACCATTCTGAAAGGACTGTTACACAGATTTAGGGGCATTTCCTTTCAAGCCCCCACAATTGTGGAGATATCAGTCCCAGTTTCTGACCATTATAATCTGTGTTTGGTCAGGGAAGAGGAGGAGCTGGGGCTGGAGGTGTGTGTAATGCTAATCTTCTCTCATACTCTCCGAGCAGTGGCAGGCAATGTCATAGAAGCTACTATGGGTTGCTAATGAAGAAGAAATGGAGAATCCAGAGCGTGCCTCGTGTGCCGGCCCCTCTGGTTGGTTTGCAAGAGATATCTCAGATGCGGCAATACTTTATGATATATGTGTCGACATATCATAATGTTTTGCTTCTTCTCAGATATCTGTTGCAAACCAACCAGAGGAGCGCTCTGGATTCCCTATTTCTTCTACTTAGCAACCTGTAACTGATCGGACACCCATAGAAGGATCTGAAGAGAAGAGCAGACCCAAGCCGGCAATAACCCCCCACTGAGCATAACTACCCCAGGTGAGCGTACACGCTTATGATAATACTCAAAAAAAAAAAATGCACAGTGTAACCCTATGAGTGCCCTCCCTTTCCTCTTTTTTCTATAGTCAAACAGAGAAGCTACTATGAATAGTAGTCAGATGTAATTTTTTCTATGTTTATCTAAAGGCCGTGTTCACAAAGATTATGCTAATATTCTGTTAAAATTGCGTTTACCATGAGTTAACATAATCACAATGTTATGAAATTGCACTCACATTGCATGTACATTCGGTTTACATCAGAAACTAGTTGAAAGCAAATGTGATGTTACCACAGACGCAATACAAAAGCAAATTTTATAACATGATGCAAACATATATGAATGCAGATGCAATATAAACTCAAACGCAATGTTACCACAAGAGTGAGGTAAACATAAAACTGGAGCAGGCTGGAGTACAGGAGGAGGAGGCAGAATGATGCTAGAAGAGGCTGGGGAACAGGAGGAGGATGCTAGAGGAGACTGGTGATGCTAGAGAAGGCTGGGGAACAGGAGGAGGCTGGGGAAAAGGAGGATGCTAGATGAGGCTGGGGGACAGGAGGAGGAGGCTGTAGGACAGGAGGAGGAGGCTGTAGGACAGGAGGAGGAGGCGGCTGGAGGACAGGAGGAGGAGGCTGGAGGACAGGAGGAGAAGGCTGGAGGACAGGAGGAGGAGGCTGGGGGACAGTAGGAGGCTGAAGGAGGAGGAGGCTGGGGAACACGTGGAGGAGGCTGGAGGACAGGAGGAGGGGGATACTGGAGCTGGCTGGAGGACTGGAGGAGGCTGGAGCAGGCTTTGGAACAGAAGAAGGATGCTGGAGCAGGCTGGCGGACAGGAGGAGGAGGCTGGAGCAGGCTGGGGGACAGGAGGATGCTAGAGGCGGCTGGGGGACAGGAGGAGGCTGGGCTACAGGAGGAGGATAGAGGACAGGAGCCACAGAAGGGGGGTGGCGGACAGGAGCTTCAGGAGGAGGATGGAGGACAGGGACCACACCATGTGAGGAGGGGTGGGGGTAGGAGTACAGATAGTATTATGTGTAAGTT